>NW_026125884.1:0-600000 GCF_943737965.1 Phodopus roborovskii
TAATAGCTGAGGAGGCCTAGTAAATGTCAAAAGAGTATGATAACAGATTGGATTCCCTGGGTGGGGGTTGGGGGGAAGTGCAGGGCTAGGAAGATGCAGTTCATTCTGAATTGTAATTGCCTACAGGTCTAGTTTTAAAAATCATCTAACAACCTTAGGGAAAGTGCCATATCGATTTCCCTTTTATTAGTTTTTTTTTAAATGTTTTTTTTTTCATTTTATATGCCATCCCCAGTTTTCCCACCTGCCCCTTTTCCCTTCTGCCTTCTCACTCCTTCCTCCACTCCTCAGAGGAGGTAAGGCCTTCCTTGGGTAGTCAACAATGTCTGTCACATCAATTTTATTCAGGACCAAGACCCTGCCCTCTGTATCAAGGCTGAGCAATGTATCCCACCATAGGGAATGTACTAAAAAAGCCAGTTCCTGCACCTGGCATAGGTCCTGGTCCCACTGAGAGGGACACAAAACAGATGAAGCCACATGACTATCACCTATATTCAGGGGGTATCCACCTGTCAGTCCATAGTCTAGGTTGTCTCAATGGATTTCCCCATCACTTGTTCATTTGATCCCAATTCCCTGAGTTCAACTGATCTCCAGGAGCTCAGCCCAGTGATTGGCTTTGGGTCCCTGTATCTGATTCCATCAGTTACTGGATGTAGGTTCTATGATGACTATTAGATTAGTCAGTAATCTGATTACAGGAGAAGGCCAGCTCAGGCACCCTCTCTACTTTTGCTAGGAGACTTAGCTGGGGGTAATCCTTGTGGATTCCTGAGAATTTCTCTAGTGCAAGGTTTCTCCCTAACCCCATAATGGCTCACCCATCAACATATCTCTTTCATCCTCTCCCCCTCTTTCCTTTCCACAACTTGTTCTTCTTGACCTGTCATGTTCCTATCCTCAACCCCTCCAAGTTTACACAGGAGTTCTTAACTATTTTGCCTGCCTCGGACACTCAATGTATGACCCACTTAGGATCTTCTTTGTTACCTAGCTTCTTTGAGGTTGTGGATTATATTCTGGTTAGCCTTTGTTTATATCTAGCATCCATTTATGTATATTGATATTTCTCTTCCACCTGGTTATGTAGCCATTTTGTACCAAATAAACTCACAGATGCTTATATATTTTTTCATATTACAGTATTATTTATTTATTTCTTGTATTTTACATATCAATCCCAGTCCCCTCCCATCCTCCCATTCCCCCCCTGACCACCCTCGCCTCCTATCCCATTCCCCCCACTCCACATGTAGGGTGATGCCTTCCAGGAGGGGTCAACAAAATCTGTCAAGTCATTTGGAGTAGATACTAGGCCCTCCCTCCTGCCACAGAGGCATATATTAATTATAAACTGCTTGGCTGATGGCTCAGGCTTCTTATTGGCTAGATCTCTCTTAATTACTAACCCATTTCTATTACCCTGTCTATCTCTACATGGAAACCATAGATTGATGGATGTTTCTTAGGGGAGAAATCACTTACACCAGAAACAGATGACTGCCAGCAGGTTCCTGTCTCAAGGATGCCTCTGGATGCTCTCTGTCTCCAACCAGGAAGCAAGTAGAAGAGAGAGGTAGGGTCTGGGACACCAGACCTAGTCTCTCTTGGTCACACCCCACCTGTCCCCACACACCAATGGGCATAGCCAGTGCAACAGTTGCGAGTGGGGTGGATATCTCACTACACCTTGGGGACTGAGGACTGAGTTCTGGGGGGGGGGGAGATGTGCACAAACAGGGGAGCACATCCCAAAGATTGCCAGTGCCTGAGTCCCATCAGTACCCGCTGGAAGAGGAGAACCATCAGAGTATTGGACCTGCTTCCCACACCAGAAGAGAACATTGGTCACTTCCCCACTAGGAGAGGGAGAGACCCCACCATTACACATTGGAAGAAGGGATGGGGAGGCTGCAGTATAAGAACATAGTCAACAACAGAAAGATCAATATGATGCCACCAGATTCTAGGGACTCCACACCAGCAAGACCTGAACATCCCAATACAGATGAAGCAGTAGAGAACGATCCTAAAAACAACTTCTTGAAGATGATGGAGACCTTAAAAGAGGAAATGAGAAAATCCTTTAAAAAAATGGAAGAAAAGACAAAACAAAAACTGCAAGAAACAATTCAAACAGTGCAAAGTTTGAAAGCTGAAATGGAGACAATAAAAAAAAAACACACACACACACACAATCTGTGGGAATGATGGAAATAGAAAAGCTGGGTGTGCCTATGCAAGGATAACCAATTGAATATAAGAGATAGAAGAGAGAATCTCAGGAGTTGAAGATACACTAGGAGAAATAGATTCATACACCAAAGAAAATCTTAAGTACCACAAATCCCTAACACAAAATATCCAGGAAATATGGGGCACAGTGAAAAAGCCAAAACTAAGAATAACAGCTATAGAAGAAGGTGAAGAAATGCATCGCAAAGGTGCAGAAAATATACTCAACAAATTCATAGAAGGAAACTTCCCCAATGTAATGACATGCCAATTAAAGTATAAGAAGCTTATTGATCACCAAATAGAGTGGACCACAAAAAAGGCCCCTCACCACATAATAATAAAAACACCAAATATACAGAAGAAAGAAAGAATATTAAGAGCAGCAAAGTAAAAAGGCCAAGCAACATATAAAGACAACCTATCAGAATTATACCTAAATTCTCCATGGATTCTCTGAAGGCGAGAAGGTCCTGGATAGATATTCTACCAACACTAAGAGACCACGGATGCCAGCCCAGACTGCTAAACCCTGGAAAGCTTTCAATCACTATAGATGGAGAAAACAAGATATTCCATGTCAAAACTAGATTTAAACAATACATGTCCACTATTCCAGCACTACACAAAGTTCTGGAAGGAAACCTCAAACACAACACAAGGACATTAACTACACCCAGAAAAACATAGACAATAGATAATCACACTTTACCAACAGCAAAAAAAAAAAAAAAAAAAAAAAAAAAAAAAAAAAAAATCCAAAACAGACACAGACTAACAGAGTGAATACAAAGTCTGAAAGATACAAAAAACACACCTCAACTTTAAAGACAGACTTGACCTCAGAGTTAAGGGTTGTGAAAAGATTTTCCAATCAAATGGATCCAAGATACAAGTGAGTGTAGCAATCCTAATATCTAACAAATTATACTTTAAACTAAACTAAATCAAAAGAGATAAAGAAGGTCACTTCTTAATTCATCATATGAGTAATCCATCAAGAAGACTCAATTCTGAACATCTATGGCCCAAATACAAAGATATCCACATTATTAAACAGTATGAAAGCTCAAATTGCTTATAAAACCCCACACACTTATAGTGAGAGACTTTATCACTCTACTCTCAGCACTAGATCGGGCCACCAAACAGAAACTTAACAAAGAAACAAAGGAACTAACAGAAGTTATGACCCAATTGTGTTTAACAGACACTTACAGAACATTCCATCCAAACACACACAAAAAAATATACTTCTTCTCAGCCTTGTCTAAAATCAACCCCATACCTGGCAGTATAGCAAACCTCAATAGGTACAAACAAATTGGAATAACCCCCTGTATCTTATCAGACCACCATTCTTTAATGTTAGAATGCAACAGCAACACAAATTGCAGAAATCCTATAATCACATTGAAATTGAACAATGCACAATTGCACCATTCCTGGGTCAAGGAAGAAAGAAAAAAAGAAATTAAAGACTTCCTAAAATTCAATGATAATTAAGACACTGATGGGAGATGCCATTATGTATATATGTTTCTCATACTGGTTAATGAATAAAGCACTGTTGGCCAATAGGAAAGCAAGATAGGCAGGACTAGGAGACAAAAAGGAAAGAGGAAGTAGTAAGAAGAGGAGCCAAGATGGAGAGTCTGGAGAAAGCAGTATGCTGGCCGGCTCCCGGTAAGAGAAATACATAGATCAGCAGAAATGGGTTAATACTTAAGATAGAGCTAGCCGATAAGAAACTAGTAATCTGGCTATCAAATACAGAGTCTCTGTGTGTTATTTGGGGCTGGCGTGGCGGCGGGACAAGACCAGAGGTGGTGGGCAGGAAAACCAAATACCCATTACAAGACACAATTAACAAAAACTTGTGGGACACTTTTTGAGCAGTGCTAAGAGGAAGATTCATAGCATTAAGTGCCCACATGAAGAAACTGGAGAATTGTCACACTAGAGAATTAACAGTACAAATGAAAGCTCTAGAACAAAAAGAAGCATACTAATTAAAATACTGGAAAATTTCACCATTTGCAGGTGATAAGGTAGTTTACACAAGTGATACAAAACACTTTACCAGGAAACTCCAACAGCTGATAAACACCTTCAGCAAAGTGGCAGGTTACAAGATTAACTAAAAAAATTAGTAGCCCTTCTATATACAGATGATAAAGAGGCTGGGAAAGAAATCAGAGAAACACCACCCTTTATAATAGCCACAAATAACATAGGGGTAACACTAACCAAACAAGTGAAAGATGTATATATTAAGAACTTTGAGTCTTTAAACAAAGAAATTAAAGAAGATACCAGAAAATGGAAAGACTCCCCATTCTGTAGTATAGGTAGAGGCAACATACTAAAAATGGCAATGTTGCCAAAAGCAATCCACAGATTAAATGCAACCCCCATTAAAATCCCAGCACAATTATTCACAGACCTTGAAAGAACAATACTCAACTTTATATGGAAAAACAAAAGACCGAGAATAACTAAATCAACCCTCCAGGAAATTCTGAAAACATCACCATCCCTGACTTTAAGCTCTATTATAGAACAATAGTCCTGAAAACAGCTTGGTGTTGGCAGGTAGACCAATGTACTCAAACTGATATTAACCCACACACATATTAATACCTGATTTTTCACAAAGAAGCTAAAATTAAAAAATGGGAAAAATATCTACAACAAATGTGCTGGCATACTGAATGCTGGTGTGTAGAAGACTGCAGTTGAATCCATATCTATCACCATACACAAACATTAAGTCCAAATGGATCAAAGACCTTAACATAAATCCAGCCACACTGCCCCTCTTAGAAGAGAAACTTTGCAGTACCCTTGAACAAATTGGTACAGGAGACTGTTTCCTGAACATAACACTAGTAGTAGCACAGACACTGGGATCAACAATTAATTAATGGGAACACCTAAAATGAAAAGATTCTTTAAGGCAAAGGACACAGTCAACAAGTCAAAACAGCAGCCCACCGACTGGGAAAAGATCTTCACCAACCCCATGTCTGACAGAGGGCTGATTTCCAAAATATATGAAGAACTCAAGGAACTAGTTACCAAAACACTAAATAATCCAATTTAAAAAACGGGGTACAGAACCAGAGAATTCTCAATAGAGGAATCTAAAATGGATGTTAAGAAAGTGCTCAACATCCTTAGGTATTAGTGAAATGAAAATCAAAACAACTCTGAGATACCATCTTACTCCTGCCAGAATGGCTAAAATCAAAACACCAAAGACAGTTTATGCTGATGTTGAGGAGAAAGAGCAACACTCTTTCTCTCACTATAAGTGAAAACTTATACAGCCACTTTGGAAATCAGTATGGCGGTTCCTCAGAAAAATTGTAATCAATCTACCACATGATTTAGCAATTCCACTCTGAGGCATATACCCAAAAGATGCACATTCATACAACAAGGACATCTGTTCATCTATGTTCATAGCAGTATTATTTGTAATAGCCAGAACCTGAAATCAATCTACATGCCCCTCAACTGAAGAATGGATGGAGAAAATGTGGTACATTTATAGATTGGAAGGAACTAGCAGAAACCATCTTGAGAGATGTAACATAGTCACAAAAAGACAAACATAGTATGTACTCAATCATATATGCATTTTAGACATAGAGCAAAGAATCACCGGCCTACAACCCACACTGCCAGAAAACCTAGGAAACAAGAAGGACCATAAGAGAGACATACATGTTCCCTCTGAGAAAGGGAAAGGGACAAGATCTCCTGAGCAAATTGGGAGCATTGGAGACGGGAAAAGACAATTAGGAGAAATAGAAGGGGAGAAGAGTAGGATATGAGGGAGTAGGAAGACTGAGTAGGATTCAGAAGAATAGACGAGAGCTAGAAAAGAGATACCATAATAGAGGGAGCCATTTTAGGTTTAAAGAGAAATCTGGCACTAGGGAAATGTCCTGAGATCTACACGGATGACCTCAGCTAACAATCTAAGCAATAGTGGAGGCTACCTGAAATGCCCTTCCCTGATAATGAGATTAATGACTACCTTATATGCCATCCTAGAGCTTGCATCCAGTAGCTGATGGAAGCAGAAGCAAAAACCCACAGCTAAACGCTGAGCCAAACTACTGGAATGCAGTTACAGAGAGGGAGGAGTGATGAGCAAGGGTGTCAAGACCAGGCTGAAGAAAGCCACAGATAAAGCTGACCTGATCAAGGAGAAGCTCATGTACCCCAATCTGGATAGCATTGGACCTATCCAGACCCACTGAATGTGGGTATCAGGAGGACTGGACAGTCTATGGGGCCTCTGGAAGTGGATCAGTATTCATCCCTAGTGTAGGAATGGACTTTGGGAGCTCATTCCACATAGAGGGATACTCTCCCAGCCTAGACACATTGTGGAGGGCCTGGGATGTGCTTCAAATGACATGACAAACTTTGAAGATTCCCCATGGAAGAACTGATCCTCCCTGAGGAGCAGAAAGGGGATGGGATAGGGTTGTTGGGGGGAACAGAAGAGGATGGGAGGGTGCGGGAGCTGGGACTGACATATAAAACAAGCTTGTTTCACATTTAAATAAAAAATATTACCCTGAAAATAATATCAACATATTTTATTAAATAGCACAGATAAAGATCACAAATTTAACGTGTGTCATTCAGTAGCTTTTGGTATATGTCCTCAATATTTATCCATTACAATATAATTTAATAAAGTTTGCATTTCACCATAAATAAAGTTTTGTAAATTAGTAGCCATTCCTATTCTTTCCATCCAGTACATCTATTAATCTGCACTCTATCCCTGGGATTTCTCTATTACAGAGATTTCATTTAAATGCTACCATTCAGCATGTGGCATTTTGGGCCTGACAACTTCTATCTACAATAAAATTTTAAGATTCCTTTGAGTTGAGGCATGAATCAGTATTTCGTTCCTTTTATAAGTGATTAATATTCTCTTTTATGTCGTTAGTACATTCTATTTATCTATTCATCTAGTGATGTACATTTTAGTCATTGTTTATTAGAAATAACTGCTTTCTATAAATAAAATTTCACTTGAATGTGTGTTATTTTTTCAGTGTTCATAGGTACATGTACCTAGGACTACAGTTATTAAGTTATGTGATAACAACTTTTTTTCTGAGAAACTACTGAATTATTCTATCTTCTTGATGATGATGTGTATGGTTGTGGAAAGGAAACGAGGGAGTTGAGTGGGAAATGATGTACAAATGGTGCCCATATATGAAATCTCCCCCAAGTTTTAACTCTATCAAATCCTTACTAGCAATTGTATTATGTTGCCTCTTGAATGGAGATAGTTTTATTGAGTATGGCATTATTTGTGTTTTACTTTACATTTTCCAGTGCCTAAAAATGTTGCATATTTCCTCAGGTTCTTGTTAGACTATTATATATCGTCTTTGTAAAATATATAATTGAGTTCTTAACCCATTTTTAAATTAAGAGAATTTCCATTTTGCTATAGAGCTATAAACTTTGTTTACATATTCATATATATATATATATATATATATATATATATATATATATATATATATACTTGTATAGTCACGGGACCCGAAAAAAGATGTTCATACTAAATACATAGTATTGGTAAAACCTTTATGTGATTTCATTTCACTTCCTCAATCATGTCATTTGGAGCAGAACCAACTTCAATGTTGATAAAAATCAATTCCTCGTGAGTCACGTATGACTTGAGAATTTAATGTCATATTTAAGGTCACAGGGTTTGGATTTAATACTTTCCTTTAAGAGAATATAGCTTTAGCTCTTATGTGAAATCATTAACTGATTTTGACTTAGTTTTTTGTACATGAAGGTAGAACTTTATTCTTTTCCTTGTTGAAACCATCTTCACAACATCATTTCTCCCAATGAATTATCTTGATTTTTTTGTGGAAAATCAGTGGATCTGAAAAGTTAGATTTATTTCTATTTTGCCATTCATATCCTGTGGAACAATAGGCTCTACTAGCACCACATTGTATTAGTCTGTGTTGGTTCCTAGCAAGTTTTGAGATCAGAAATATGCGTCTTCCCACAATATTTTATATTTTCCTTTGGTCTTTTGTAGCTCATATTTGTGGTATTGCTAACTTTTGTAGCTTTTTAATTTGGCATATTAAATTTTCCTATTGTTTAATTTCTCTAATTTTTGGACCACAATATCCTTGAATTCTTTGACCATATTTGAAATGGCTAATTGCAAAACTTTCATCCAATATGTCTCTAGGAATGGTTTCCATAATTTATTTTTTTCCTTGTATATGAGCTATACACCTTTTTGTTGTTTTTTTTGTATATCTCATATATTATTAATTCCAAACTGGACATTTTATATAATATTAATTAATGTGTCAGCACCAGAAATTAGATGGTTGTTCAGCCCTAGTATTTGTTGTTATTTTTAATGTTGTTGCTAATTATTTCTGCAGAGTATATTTATTATTTGGTATGTGTACATATTTTTTATGTGCTCTGACTTCTCCTCTTACTTCTCTGTAAACTGACAAGCTAACAGAAATTTCCTTAAGTTCCTGGAACCAATTAGTCTGCCAGTCATTACTGAGAATTTCTGTGTGCATTTTGGTGGAACATTTTCAATATTCAGACAACTGACAATATTGCTTGAGTCTTCTCTTCTGGCATGAGGCTTTCTCAACATCAAAATATATGCTAGAGCTTCTCAAATCCTTTATGAGGAACTCATTCCTCGGATTATCCTTTTTAGGTTTTTGGCTTTCAGATTAATGTTTGCGCCAATACTTCTCAGCCTCCTCAGACAGACTAAAACTCAAACCACCCCTTTATGCATTCATTAGGCTTCCTTCAATGAACGTCTTCTTTAGCTTTGATCAAGCCCTGAATCTCGTCCAATGAATACAGATGTCAATTGAATGTCCTGTAGAGCCATGGCATTTCTCTGGGAATGAGGCTGTGAAGGGCTGTAAATCATATGCTGTCGTTCCAGTGCTGACCCTGTTGTCCACATGGCAGCTAGCTATTCATCTTCATGTGTATTACAACTAGAAAGACAGGGATAGGAACACTCTAAGTGAAAATACTTTTTACAAGAACCAACTTGAAAAATCTCCCCCTCGATGGCTGCAAGTCTGTTATTTTGCAAGAGGTCTGACAATGCCGATTCTTATGTTTGACAGTTTCCTTATTGCTTTACAGAGAAGATAATTTCTCATGCTATTCCCACCAAGTTATGTTTTATAATTATTTTTTCTATGACATGTCTTTGACCTTCTTAGTCCCTTGATCATGACTATTTAAAGGACCGAGGTTTACAATATTTCAGAGGCTGGGCTTCTGAGCAGCTGTGGGGTGGGTGTGCACTATTTTATATTTAACAATATCTTTGATGAACAGTCACAATTATGTTTTTATTATTGAAATATATTTTAGTCTCATGCACAAAATATTTTACTATTAATTAAAGAACATTTAATATCAACTTTTGATTAGTGATATTCATCTTCTTCAACACTTTGTAATTTGCCTTTAAAAATCAGCTTCATAAAGTTTAATTTCTCATCCCTTTGCAAACAAAGTATATTTAGATAAGGCATAAAATACTTCCATGCATTGCCAGGAAAAGTAGTGCACGCTTGTAATCTTGGCACTTGGGATACTGAGGCAAGAGGATAGCCCATGAGTATGTGGCCAGAAGACTTGGAACCACATTCTTTTTTTTTTTTTAACATATCGATCCCAGATCTCTTTCCCTCCCTTCCTCTTTCCCTCTCTCCCACCTTCCCATGCCATAGGACCACCCTACATGTAGGGTGCTGCCCTCCAGAAGGGGTCATGTAAATCTGTTAAGTCATTTGGAGTAGGGACTAGGCTCTCCCTCCTGCCTCTAGGTTAATGGAATATCCCTCCATGGGGAATGTGCTCCCAAAGTCCTTTTGTGTACAAGGGATACATCCTGGTTCCACTTTCCAAAGTTGGGACCACATTCTTAAATCCCTCTCTTCAGTTTTTTTTTACAGCTGTGTAAATGCTGTCACAATTAGGATACACTTATTTTCATTGTCCTCAAAAGTTTCTGTATGAATTTTGCACTCCAAATCTCACTAAACAATGGCATTTGTGAATTTATATACCAGCACTTTCATTTCTTCCTTTTCCAAAAAGTTGTTACAATTGACTGTTTGAACACACAGCCTTTTAGATCTAGTCACTATAAGTTTTCTTACTGATTTAGAGATTTAATTTGCCTTTTGAGTAGTCTTCCATTGCTCATATGTTGTGTTAGTCAGTTTTTCTTTGTTTTAAGAAAATACTGGAGATGTTCTACTTATAAAGGTTGATTTGGGCTCATTGTTTTGAAAGTTTCTATTCAAGACCAGCACCTAGATTTAGACATGTGGTGGCACCTCATGACAGTAACAGATGGGAGAAAAAAATCCTTCCTCCTAATGACAGGGTATAAAATAAAGGCAAAGAATTAAGAAACTGATTCCCACAACTCCTTTAAACAGTATACCTCCCCCGCCCTCAACAAGCAAACATCTCTCCCAAACTCCACCACCTAAAGTTTTTACCATTTTTAATAGTGACAAGCTGGGAAGCAAGTTTTTAAACTGGAAAACATTCCAGATTGAAACTATAGCAGATACACAATTGTTCATTTGTGCATTGCCTAGAAGCCTTTTTTTTTGGTTAATGAGTTTGGCTGTTAAAATCAGAACAGCAATAAAATTCATATGCAAATATTTTAATGCCACCATTTTTTTGTTTGTTTTTCAAGTAAATATCTTGGAGTAGATTTTAGAGTTGCAACGTAGATGTATTTTTAACTTTGTGTAAACAGCTGAGGATTTTCCCAAAGGATTTGTAACATTTAACAATTCCACCAGCACATTTTAATTACTCTACTTAGATGCTTGAGTTTGGTATTATTACTCTTTTCAGCATTTCACTTTCAGATACTTATATAATTTTTATTTTTTGAGAAGGATTAGGAGGTGTGGCCTTGTTTTAGTAGGTACATACTTGTTGGAGGAGGTGTGTTCACAGGGGTGGGCTTTGAGTTTTTGAAAGTGCACGCCAAGCCCAGTGTCTCTTACTTTCCCTGCCTGCTGGCCTCAGATCAGGATGGAAAGCTCTCAGCACCATATCTGTCTGTTTCTCTACATGATGATCAGGGAATAACTCTAAAACTGTAAACAAGCCCCTAATTGAAGGGTTTCTTTTATAAAATGGTCTTGGTCATGGTGTCTCTTCGTTAATAGAAACAGTAACTAAGACACCATTTAGAGTTGAAGTCTTTGGGAAGTCATGAAGATGCTGAACTTATCAATGGATTAGTTCATTGATGAAATCACATCTTAATGTACTGTTGGATCACGGCGGAAATCTTAGTAGGTTGGGACTCCTGGCTTGAAGGATGTGATTAAGGACTCCTCTGCTCGCCTCTTTCTCTGCCTCCTGGTTACTATGAGGTTAGAAACTTCCATCCACTACAAGTCCTTCACTATGAACGTCTGCCTCACTTCAGGACCAGAAACAAAATAAACAAGGTAATAAACCTTTAAGTCTTGTGCTAAAATAATTCTAATCATCCTTTAAGTTGATTTTCTTGGGTATTTTGTTTTATTTATAATATGATGCAAAAATGATTAACAAAAAGCTTTTCTTGTTCCAAGTTTAATGTTACTTTCTCTATACACTTTTATGCTTTTATATTTAGACCTAATACCTAGAAGTGACTTTTGTCTCTAGTAAAGCCAATTATTTCCCCTTGACTCTCATACACACACACACACATACACACACAAACACATTCATGCATGGAGTTGGGAGAAACTATTTCTCTTTATTGTAATTATTGTCATGATTAAGGTACTACAATGTGTATCTGTTTTGGACTCTATTCAATTCCATTGGTGTATTTTACCATTCTTAACAATAGCAGGCTGTTTTAACAACTATAGTTTTACAAGCTTGGTTATCTGATTGTGTGAAGTCCAGCTTTGCTCATTTCTTCTTGAATACTAGTTTGCCAATTTCCATAATATTTACTAGAACTTTTATTGGGCTTACCTTTTGGGCAACATGTGCCATTATTATAGTAAAACTTTCTATTTAAATTCATTGTAATACTCTAATAATAAGTTAATTAATTTTGAATATTTTGAGACAAAGTATCAATCATTTACCCTAGACTGTCCTTGAACATGTGATGCATGCCTTCCTGACCTCCAGAACATGTTCCTCCTCTATTATCCTTTTTTAAATGATGCCATAAATATAAGAATGTACTGCTGTGCCCAGTCTTGGTCATTCTTTCATAATATTCTATAGTATTTTGTTTTTGTTGTTGTTGTTTTTGAGACAGGGTTTCTCTGTATTGCTTTGGAGCCTAACCTGTCACTCTCTCTGTAGACCAGGCTGGCTTCAAACTCACGGAGATCTGCCTGCATCTGCCTCCTGAGTGCTGGGATTAAAGGGGTGTGCCACCAACGACCTGCAATATTTTATAGTTTTACATGTAGAATTTTTCATATTGTTTATTTTGCTTATTAGTAAGTACTTGCTGGCATTTTTACATTTAAAAAAATTTGGGGTGTGTGTTCATTTGCTCTGATATATTTGTGGATGTAAGAGGATAATTTACCATGTGGGTTTCTGGACTTGAACTTAGATCCTCAGGCTTAGGAACACCCTTACTTGCTGAACCATCTTGCTTACCCAAAATTCTTATTTTCAGTGTCACTAAAAATTATAATGTATTTTTAGCACTTTATCATTAAATTGCTGCTGGTACATGCAGATATTTATTCAATGCTCAAACTTGTGTCTAGATGTAGTACAAAGGCCTAAAATTATGACCTAATATTTGCTGCCTTGACGTCTGATAGAACCAGAAAAGCCTCTACTAACCTGACTGTGCATCCCACCCTACTTCTCTTCTGTTTTGCTTTACATTTCCATGGTCAAAAGAATCAAGCACAGATCCTGCCCATCTTACTTGAGTGAGGCTTAGTTTCTTTCCAGCCCACAGAATCAAGACAAGTCAGTAATTTCCCTTATAGGAACCAGGGGTCACCTCATTCCCTTGACACCTTAAAGCTTCATTCTATAGCGTGTTATGTCTGTTACTTTTCTGGCCATAAACTTCAAATGGTCTTATGTGCTTGTAGTGCTCTCTTCTTTTGACTGTAAGTAACCAACCAATAGCTTGCTGTGGTTCTCACTCGCATAGAGTGGCAACTATCTAGTGAGAAATATTCATACTTTGAAGTGAGAGTTTTCTTTACAAACATAGTGCAAAAGAGCCATCTGAAACACCTTTATCTAGTCAGGCAGTGATGGTCTTATTACTTTATACATTTAAATTAAATTAATTTGTAATCTGGCTTAATGAGGTAAGATCTCATTTTATACTTCTGATTGGCCTGACACTCACTATCTAGACCAAGCTGGTCTTGAACTTGTCATCTTTCTCTGCAGCTAATGTGCAGGGATTATTGATGCCTACCACATACCCATCTAAATTTACTTTTTTGGAGTATCAAAAGTACA
This sequence comes from Phodopus roborovskii, assembly GCF_943737965.1. Taxonomy (NCBI): domain Eukaryota; kingdom Metazoa; phylum Chordata; class Mammalia; order Rodentia; family Cricetidae; genus Phodopus; species Phodopus roborovskii. Next base: position 13,816 of record NW_026125884.1, read on the forward strand.
TTTAGGAAGTACTATGTAAATAATTCCTCTTCTACCTCATGGATTCTAGACATCAAACCCAAGTCAGTGTGAAGTTCAAATCTCTATAATTATATCTATATCGTCAAACACTGATCTTTCATGTGTGGTAGAAACATTCAGAATCCTTTCATCTAGGTAGTTTTGAAATGTGTGGTACATTATTGCCATTTATGGTGACTCTATTGTGCAAAAGAACACAAACACTTCCTCTATGTCTCCCCTCCTCACCTTGTAAAAACTATTCTACTCTCAGCTTCTATGAGGTTAACTATTTTACATTTGACATATGAGTGAGATTACATAGTGATTGATCTCCAATTCTTCCCATACTGTCACAAATGAGATCATTCATTCTTCATTTAATGGTTGAATACTGTCCTATTTTGTGTATGTGTCTTAATTTCTGTATTTACCAATGTGTTGGACACATAAGTTGTTTCAATTTTCTTCAGTATTTTGAATAGTGCTGTAGTAAATCTGAGAGTATGAACATATATTTAATATGTTGATTTCATTTTCTTTGCACACTTTTGCTGGATCATGTGCTGTTTATAATTTATATTTATTTTTAGGAACATCAATACTGTTTTTCATAGTACCTATCAAATTCACATTCCCTCCAACCATGTGTAAACAGTTTCCTTATCTCTGCATCCACACTAAATTATGTCTTTTTAGTAATAGCAGTCTTCACTAGAGTGGTGATGTTGCATTGTGGGTTTGAGTGTGTGCACACATGTGTGTTCACATGCACATCCATATATGTTCCAGTGTATGTAGAGACCAGAGGTCAGTGTTGAGTATCTTCTTAATTTCCTCTCTACCTTATTGAAAGACAGGCTGTGTTACTGAAATTGAAACTTGCTGATTCAGCTAGATGGCCCAGCTAGCCAGAGATTCTCCAACTTCTATCTACCTAGCTCTGAGATTACAGGTGCAGACTGCTATGTTCAACTTCTGTATGTGGGGGATGATGATTGAAAATAGGTCCTCAGACTTTCACTATAACTACTTTACCATTGGAGCTATCTCATCATCCCTGCATTGTGACTTTGATTCCTTTGTTTTCTAGCTTTACTAGAGCTCAATTTCTGTCACTCTTATAATAGACTTCTGTTTTCTTACATTATTTTTGCTGCATTTGTTGACTTTTGATTTGTGTTTCTTATATGAAAACATTAACTTAAAATGTTAGGTTTGTTTTGAGAAAACGTATGTGCGTGTTTACATATGTGTGTATGAGTGCAGGTAAATATATGCATGGCTCAATATAGAAATCAGATTTTGGGGAGTCAGTTCTCTGCTTTTACCTTGAGGGTTCTAGGGATAGAACTCAAGCCATTACATCTGCATGCAAATGCCTTTTCCTACTGAACCAACTTATTGGCCCTAGGGGGAAATACTTTGACTGTTGACAAACTATTTGGAAATGAAAGAAGGTTACCATTGATCTTAATGATAACAGTCTGTCATCACTTCTACAATTTCAGTATTAGATGCGGACTTACATCCAAGTCTGCCAGGAGTCTATCCCTGGTCTCTTGTCATTATCTCAGCACCAGAGAACAATTTAATACAAATATTTGTCACAAATGCCCTGTTAACATACTGTTTCGTATCCATAAGGTGAGTACCTAAAGTGTATGGATCTTACAACTCTGCCACCTGGTTGAGGTACCCAGACACCTTATCCACTGTTAACAGCCTGGAAAAAAACACTCTGGGCGAAAGAATTTGATAGTACAATCTCAGGCTCCTATTATATGGATCCCATGACTATTATATAAGTTATTTTTGTGCTCTTGTGACCAAAATAAATAAGGGAAACATCGTAAATGAGGACATCTTATTTGGATTTACATTTTCATAGATATTTCAGTTCATTGTGGCTAAGACAGTGATGATGAGAGTGATCCTCTCCCTGTTAGTGGAAGAGCAGTTTACACTTCAATGACTTATCTTTAGAAACCATCTATTGCCCATTAGATTCTACCCCTTGAAGATTACACAGTATTTAAAATATCATCACAGCATGCAGAATATGCATTTAAAATCTGAGGCTGTGGGAGGCAATTTAGATTCAAACAATAACGTTCTGTTTCTGGCCCTCATAGGCTCCTTTAGTCTACCTTCAAGGATCACCACACCTTAACAGTTCCAGCACTTCTTACAATAAATACTTTTCTGAGATTTATGGAAAACTCTTAGCTGCTAGCCTCTATGTATTTAAAGAATAAAATTAATGAGTTTCAACACACAGCAACACAGAATAAATATCTCAATTCCAAAGCGTGGGGAAATAGATTAAAATCTACCAGAACAAACTTTAAATCCTGAAACTCTATTTATTGCCTCCAGACAACATGATAGCATTATTGGAGAATCAAGGGACTTGTGTTGCCCTGCCCCAATCGTTCTGTTTCCTGCAACACATATGCACTTTCTCTTTGGCCAATTCCACTTAGTGTCAATAACTTGCCCTGACAGATGTGCCATGCTCCTAGCATCTCATATCCATTGAAACTTAGGTTTCATCATCAAAGTTTCATGTGTTACCCACCCCCAGTCTGTCTGCATGGAATCTAACCATGCTATACATTGCTTAGTCTCAGAGAATTCTTTTTGTTTTTTGTTGTTGTTTTGGGTATTTTTATGAAGTCTTCCACTAACCACAAGTTTTTCCTTTTCCATATGTGCTAATCTTGCACTATATTAATGGTACCACATTCTGTTGTCATCTAAAAAATGACCAGGTCCTCTTTCAACATATGTACAGTGATCTCCAAGTGCATGAGTATCTTAACCCAGAAATATACTTCCATAGGTGTGTAGTGATATATTCACCTTGTCCTCATCTGTGGCACAGACCACACCCATTAGAGTGGAGACCAGAGTGGGGCCAGATGTGATCTGGGGGAACTAAGGCTGAGGAGGGGGCTCGGAGAATTCTCTTGCTTGCAGCACAGGGACAGGAGTACATCTGGGGGCATCCTTGGGACCAGGAACCTGCTGGTGGGTGTTCATCTGTCTATGTTTTGAGTTATTTCTCCCTGAATAAACTTCTATTCGGCCTATTTGTTTCTTCTGATCCTTATTAAGCATCAATACAGGTGAACATTTTTTTTTTTGCATGTCATACTTGCTGCTCTATCTTTCCAGGCACTATCCTTTTAGATGAAAAATTTTTCAGTGAGTTTGTCTTGTAAATTTTGAGTAGTGGGGGGTCTTTCCATCAAGATACCATTTTTATTGTCCCAATAAGAAATGGATTGATTTTTAAAAAATGAAGCTAATTTCTTTAACAATTCTTTACCTATGTTTGATTTATCTACAATTACAGTCATAGTCATTCCCTTGCCAAGTTTTATTTTTCCACATCTTTTCGTGTCACCTTTTTCTCCTAATTTTCTATGTAAACTTGGATAAAAGGAGTGAGCAATAAACATGTCATACTCTATCTGTTGTGCTGTCATAAATATCTCTTCACCAAATAAATCAACCCCTACTCAGATTTTCAAGCCACAGATAAAATGTCAACATATTCATTGCCTGAAGTAACAAGTATGGCCTTTGACACAATACCTAGTATAGTCTTTATTCCTGCCTGAAATATCACAAGCACAGTCTTTTTCATCTGAACATCTACCAGCATTTTGGTTTGAACTGTAATCACAATGTAAGGAGTAAGGTTTTTCTGCCTGCTGCCTGGTCTTGTCCCGTTCATATCTATACCATAATCCCCTTTTTAACTTTAAAAAGATATTGGTTGTGATCATTAACCATATATAACTAACCCCATTTAAATTAAAACAAACATTTATAAATAATATTTGGGAATTTGAGGGTCGTTTCCAACTACTTCCTGCTGGTAAAGGGCACTGTCATGGGGGATTCTAAGAAGATACAGAAATCCTGGCTGTAGTCTGTAAGGTAGCTTTGTTCACCTGTTTTGAATGTAGGATCATCTGGTACTGTGTTTCAGGGGGTCTGGCTTGATCAAACCACATTGGTCTGGAAGGAATCTACAGCTTTTCATTTTCTGTGGAAATAAAAATAGAAATCCTTTTCCCCAATAACTTGTCCTTAGACCTAAATTTTGGAGTCAAAGCATTTTTAAAATATATAAATTGAAGGCCCTCTTAGCGCAGTAGGCAGTGTGTCAGTCTTATAAAATATATAAATTGAATTAATCCAGCAGTATTTTCATTAACAGTTGTTGTTTTCTCAGCAGTCAAACAATAGAAAGACAATATAATACCATACAGAATCCAGATTTTTTTCCATTTGTGACTTTTTTTTATTATTCTGTTTCTTTTCTATTTTTTGAGGCAGGGTTTGTCTGTGTAACTCTTATCTGTCCTGGAATTTATTCTGCATACCAGGTTTACTTTGTAATTACAGAGACTTGCTTGCCTCTGTCTCTCCAGTGCTGGGATTAAAGGCATGTGCTACACACCCAGCTCCTTGCTGGCTTTTTAAAACCCTTTTGTTCTTTTTCTCTCCCAAGCCTATGTATATTTTAAAACACACTGTAACCTTTAGTGGTTTTTCTTAATATGAATCTGCCTTTACTGTAAATCATTATCTTTTTCTGGCCATGAGTCTTTTATCTGGTAAACAACAACATTGCTAAAATGAAAGTCATAGTTGTTTCTGCAGCGGTTTACTAAAGATGGCGGCAGCTATTTTACCGCCAGCACTGAAAGCTTTGCTCACTGCCTTGGTCTGCGCTGCCATGCAGCGGCATGCTGCAGGCTTGGAGATGTGGTCACTGCCATTGCCATCTCTCATACACACCAATGAATTGTTAGCAGAGTTTTTTCAAAGTCGAGTGGCTTTTTGCCGCTTATGCTGAGTCAGGAAACTTTTTAAAGGAGCTGCGGAAATCTCTGTTTGTCTTTAGCAAAGCAGAGTCCAACCTAGAAAAATGCTACTACCAAGAAGCATTGCTTGTCTCTGTTCTTTTGTTTGTAAAACCCTCTTTTAAGCTTTTGTTAAATTTTAAGTGGAAGTTCTTATTAGCCACGTGGGCGCCATATGTAAGGAGTAAGGTTTTTCCTCCCACTGCCAGTCTTGTCCAGTTGCTGCGGCAACATCAAATAACACACAGAGAGACTCTGTATTTTGATATAAGGCTGTTGGCCTGTTACTAGTTTCTTATTGGCTAGCTCTGTCTTAAGTATTAACCCATTTCTATGTATTTCCACATGGTTTCAACTACCTGGGATTGGGGCAGGCATCTGGTCTCCCCGGTCTCTCCATCTTGACTCCTCCTTACTACTTCTTCTTTCCTCCTCATCTTCCAGTCCCGCCTATCTAGCTTTCCTATTGGCCAACAGTGCTTTAATCATTAACCAGTACGAGAAACATATTTACAGAATGACTTCTCCCATCACCAAAATGCCCATTCAATAGAGATTACAACATTTTAGATACCATCTAGCCCACATGTCCACACACATCCTACTTCCTTCTAGTAATCACTTCCAAGCCTAACATGATCATGCTTATCACACCAATGCCCCCTGGTTCAGACATTCTAAATCTGTTTATTTTGTGTCACTGTATGATGATGGTACCACATCAAGACAAACTGAAATCAGTGATAGATCTAAAGTGTGACAGAAGAAAAGACTTATTTTAAGGTAAAGATAGTGGTGTTTGTAGCTATTACTCTGAACCTGAAGTGACCTTTCAGACTTTTATTTTGAATTTTCAGTCTAGCTTTTTTGTGCTATTTTCAAGGCTGTGAAGCTTTTATAAGGTGTGTACTGGCTGCCAAATGTAGATCACAGTAGGCCAGACATTGAAAATTATATCTGTCCCTGATGCCTGGCTCAAGTTATACCTCCTGTTCCATGGTAGCTGGAAAATAGCTTTCCATGTGACCCTGCTACTATGGATGGGGCTACTTTTTTCTGGGGCTGGAGAGATGGATCAGTAGTTAAGAGTACTGATTGTTCTTCCAGATGACCTGAGTTCAATTTCCAATACCTATGATGGGTGGCTCACAACTACCTATAACTCCAGCTCCATCAATTTGATACCTTTGGCCCCCAAAGGAACTTGTACACACATGCATATACTCACACACATATTCATAACTAAGAGTAATAAAATAAATTATTAAATACATTTTTCTTCTATGGGCTCAAATAAACCTTTCTCCCTTAGACATGGTACCATCATACATACTCAGACCTACAGATCTTCACTTTAACTCTTTCTTGAACCAAACACCTAATAAATTATAAGAGCTCTTGAGTTTCCACAGATTCTCTTTTCTTTTCTATTATCAAGATAAAATACTGGCTTTCTTCTCATGAAGTACTTTAGCATATTTTGAAGTGGACTATCTCCAAATGGGTTCTTTTCCATTTTTGTGTACCAAACAACATGACTCTGGGTCTATGCACATGTTTCAGTGGTAAAGTGTCCTGCATAGGTGCAGAAAACATATTCAACAAAATCATAGAAGAAAACTATCCCAACCTGAAGAAGGACATACCTATGAAAGTACAAGAAGCTTACCAAACACCAAATAGACTGGACCAAAAAAAATTCCTCTTGCCACATAATAATCAAAACATCTAACATAAAGAATAAAAAAGAATATTAAGAGCCAAGAAGGAAAAAGGGCAATAAACATATAAAGGCAGACCTATCAGAATTACAGCTGACTTCTCCATGGAAAGTCTGAAAGCCAGAAGGTTCTGGATAGATGTTCTACAAACACAAAGAGACAATGGATGCCAGTCCACTATAGATGGAGAAAACAAGATATTCCATGCTCAAACCAGATTTACACAATACATATCCATGAATCTACAGAAAGTACTGGAAGGAAAACTCCAAGCCAAAGAAGTTAACTACACTCACAAAACTTATGCAATAGATAATCCCACTATACCATAAGCCAAAACAAAAAGAGGGGCAAATCTACTCACAATACTACTGCCAGCAACAAATCCACAACAAATAAGAATTAACAATCAATGGTGTTTAATCTCCCTCGATATTAATGGTCTTAACTGGCCTATAAAAATACACTGGCTAACAGAATGTATATGAAGACTGAATCCATTCCTTTGCTGCATACAAGAAACACACCTCAACTTCAAAGGCTGACACTACCTCGGAGTAAAGCTTTGAGGAAAGATCTTCCAATAAAATGGACCCAAGAAACAAGCTGGTGTAGTTATACTAATAAATTAGTAATAATAATAAATTATCTAACAAATTAGACTTCAAACTAAAATCATTGAAAAGAGATGAAGAAGTTATCTCATATTCCTCACAAGAGAAATCCATCAGGACGAAGTGTCAATACTGCACAACTATTCCCCAAATACAAAGGCACCCATATTCATAAAAGAAACATTACTAAAACTCAAATCTCACATAAATCCTCACACATTTATAGTGGGAGACTTCAACACCCTGCTCTCACCACTAGACAGACCACCGAACAGCAACTTAACAAAGAAACAAAGGAACTAACAGAAGTTATGATTCAAATAGGCTTAATAGATATCTATAGAACACTCCATCCAAACACACAAAAAATATACTTTCTCAATGCCACATGGAACCTTCTCTAAAATCGACCACATAACCAGCAATATATCAAACCTCAGTAGGTACAAAAAAAAAAAAAATAGGAATAGTCCCTTGTATCTTATCAGACCACGATGCTTTAAAGTTAGAATTTAACAACAATACAAATTGCAGAAACCCTACAATCTCATGGAAATTGAACAATGCATAATTACACCATTCCAGAGTAAAGGAAGAAATAAAAAAATTAAAGACTTCCTAGAATTCTATGAGAATGAAGACACTACATATCCAAACTTATGGGACACTCTGAAAGCAGTGTTAAGAAGAAAGTTCATAGCCCTTAGTGCCCACATGAAGAAAATGGAGTATAGTCACACTAGAGAATTAAAAGCTCAACTAAAAGCTCTAGAACAAAAAGGAACAAACTTATCCTGGAGTAGTAGATGCCAGGAAATAATCAATTTGAGGTCCAAAATCAATAAAGTAGAAACAAAGAAAATAATACATAGAATCAATGTAATATAGAGTAGGTTCTTCGAGAAAATCAACTTGATAGACAAATCATTATCCAAACTAACCAAAAAGCAGAGAGAGAGAACATGCAAGTTAACAAAATCAGAAGCGAAAAGGGGGACAAAACAACGGACAAAGAGGTCATACTTTGAAATCCTTTATACCACAAAATTTGAAAATGTAAAGGAAATGAACAATTTTCTGGATAGATATCACTTACCAAAATTAAATCAAGAACAGATAAGCAATTTAAACAGACTTATAACCCCTAATAATATAGAAGCATTCATCAAAAGTCTAAAAACCAACAAAGCCCAGAGCCAGAGTGTTGTTCTTTTTGCTGCAGTTAATGCCTATAAAACACAAACACAAGAATCAGCGCCCATGTGGAGTTTATTGAGAGAAGGGAGAGAAGGGGGGGGGGTAGCTGGTGGCCAACTGAAAGCAGGAGAGAGAGAAAGAGTAAGAGGGGGCAGAGAGAGAGAGAGAGAGAGGCAAGAGAGAGAGAGAGAGCAAGAGACCAGAGAGCAAGAGAGAGAGCACGCGTGGCACACTTGCTTTAAAAGTGGGGCTTGCGCATGCTTAACTGAGTCCTCTGGCAGCCAGGTAAAGCTTGAGCCACCAGGTAAGGCTGAGGTAGCAATGACATGGCCATGATCATCCCACCCATCGTTGGGGGCAGGGTCAGCTGGCTGCTAGTTCTTACCGCAGAGGGCTTCAGTGTAGACAGAATTCTACCAGAAATTCAAAGAATTTATACCAGTACTCCTCAAAGTGTTCCACACAATAGGAGCTGAAGGTTCATTGCCAAACTCTTTTTATGAGGCTACAATTACCTTTTTACCCAAGTCACACAACTAAAAAAGAGAGCTACAGACCAATATCCCTCATGAACATTCATGCAAAAATACTCAATAAAATACAAGCAAATCAAATCCAAGAAAACATCAGAGACACCATGATCAAGTAGGCTTCATCCCAAGGATGCAGGGATGGTTTAACATACGAAAATCAGTCAAATATAATCTACCATATAAACAACCTGAAACAGAAAAGCCACATGGTGCACAAAAGGACTTTGCGAACACATCCCCCATGGAGGGATACTTCCTTAACCTAGAGACAGGAGAGAAGTCCTAGTCTCTACTCCAAAAGATTTGACAGATTTAGATGACCCCTTTTGGAGGGCATCACCCTACATGTGGAGTGGGGGTGGGTGGGAGGGGAGAGTTGTCTGTGTACATGTGAGGGTGGAAAAGAGGGAGGGAGGAAGAGGAAACTCGGATCGATATGTAAAATAAAAATAAAAAATAAAATAATTTAAGAAAAGGGTTTTAGAAACAAAAGAATAGAGACAAGCAAGCCTTCTTGGTAACATCACTTCTCAGTTGTGCTCTGTTTTGCTAGAGACAAACAGAAACTTACTCTGCTCCATTAAAGGAGGTTTCCTGACTCAGCATAAGCGGCAAGAAACCAGAAGGCTTTTAAAGAGCTCTACTAAGAACTGAATGGTGTATACCAGAGCTGGAAATGTCAGTGACCACATCTCCAAGTTGTCAGCATGCTGCTGGATGGCAGCGTAAACCAAGGCAGTGAGCACAGCTCTCAGTTCTGGCGGTAAAAGTACCTGCCGCCATCTTTGATAGACCTCAGCTAACACAGCTGTAGCTTTCATTTTAGCAATGTTGTAGTTTAGTAGGTAAAAGACTCGTGGCCGCAAAAAGATAAAGTTTTACAGTAAAGACAAATTCAGATTAAGAAAAACTTCTAAAGGTTTACAGTGTGTTTTAAAATATACGTAGGCTTGGGAGAGAAAAAGAAACAGGATAAAATTGTTTTAAAAAAGAAAATAAAAAGACAGAGAGGAGCACACACCTTTAATTCCAGCACTCAGGAGACAGAGGCAAGCAGATCTCTGATTCCAAAGTAAACCTGGTATACAGAGTTAATTCTAGGACATATAAAAGTTATACAGAGAAACCCTGTCTCAAAAAATGAAAAAAAAAATAGAGTAATAAAAAAGCCACATAAAGATGGAAAGAACAGAAAGTATCTGGATACTATATGGTATTATATTGTCTTTGCATTGTATGACTGCTGAGGAAATAAATACTATTAAAAGAAATGCTGCTGGATTAATAAAATTTATACATTTTAAAAATGCTTTGACTCCAAAATTAAAGTCTACGGACAGGTTATTGGGGGAAAAGATTTCTACTTTTGTTTACAAAGAAAATGAAAAGCTGTGGATTCCTTCCAGACTACAATGGTTTGATCAAGCCAGACCCCCTGAAGCAGTGTCCCAGTTCATCTACCATTCAAAACAGCTGGTACAAGGTAGCCAGGACTTCTGCATCTTCTTCTGATCCCCAGGACAGCGCCCCCTACCAGCAGGAAGCAGTTCGGAAAGAACGACGACCAAATTCCCAAATATTGTTTATAAATGTTTGTTTTCATTTAAATGGGATTGGTTATAAATGGTTAATGACCACAACCAATCTCTTTAAATATTAAAAAAGGGGATTATGGTGTAGATATAAATACTTTGTTTTAAAATGGATTTTCATTATTGATAAAAAAAATTTGTGATATGTATATTTCTCCTCTTCTTTAGGTATTTTGTTTATATAGCTCATTTAAAAATGTAATGTATAGTTTAGTACAGGTTATAATTACCTATGATAGTCAAAACTTAGAGTTAATTTAGTTAGGATTTCAAGATATACAGAGAAATATTTGAGATGGATAGGCATTCTTCAAATCTTTCAAAGACCTACAGAATATGGCATTTAAAATGGTTTAGGTTTTTTTTTTGACAGTGAAACGTAACTGCTCCTTGCAAAACCACCTGTGTCAGAAAAGAAAGGCGTTCTGGAGTTTGCCTCTAACATAGCAAGACTAGCCATATAGACAAGATACTGCTTTCGTCTAGACTGTTTAACTTTATGCTGTATAATATAAGTAGACATGCAGGACACACAGGAAAATGAGTGCTGATACAAGATGGACATTGCTACAGGGTTCCTGCTTCGTGGAAGTGTCTGCCAGACAGTTTGCAGGACACAGAGAAAAATGACTGACAAAATGCCAATACAGATAGACAGTTTAAAGTTTCCTGTTTTGCTGAGGAGTCTGTCAGACACACTATGGTCTATAGGCTGAAGATTACATTACAGAAGAACTTCAGGTGACTGACCAGGTGAGTTGTCTCTTTTATTTCTAGAGTTTATATATTCTCCTTCTGTGGTCTTTGATGGTTATAGTTTTCCCTAGTTAAGATTAAAGATAAATACACATAAGACTTTAGACTCACAAAGTTAGTATAGGTGATAGAATATTTTCTTTAAATCTTGCTAAATGTTAATGACTGTTTTGTTATATATTTTACTGTGTTATAGTTAAAACCCTTCTTTATATTTTAGACAGAAAAAAGGAGATGATGGGAGATATCATTTTGTAAATATGTTTCTCTTATTGGTTAATGAATAAAGCACTGTTGGCCAATAGGAAAGCAAGATAGGTGGGACTAGGAGACAAGGAAGATTCGAGGAATTAGTAGGGAGGAATCAACATGTGGAGACTTGAGAGAAGAGAGGTCCGGACCCTCTCTCTGGTAAGATAAGACCACGTGGAAATACTAAGATTAATAGAAATGGGTTAATATTTAAGACAGAGGTAACCAATAAGAAATGCTCGTAACAGGCCAACAGAATTATATGTAATACAGTGTCTCTGTGTGTTATTTGAGGCTAGCACAGCAGTGGGACCAGGCCAGCATGGGAAAAACTGTTCATAACACTATGTCTTGGAGATCCTGAAGCTTTGGGTCTACAGGTCTGGTCCTTTTACTGTGCTCCAGCAGATGGTAGATAGAGTGGATATTGGGTTGTGCCAAATCATAACCATCATGTGGACCTGCAAAGCTGCAGAATTGGTCAGCGAGGCCGTTCTCCCCTATCCTCACCAATAGGGTGAACTCCACCATTGCTCCAACTAATTCACCTTTGTGGCACTAAGCAATGGGTGAGGCCAGCTCTGCTTTTGTGCCCTCAGAGCCAGGTCTACTATGCTGCCCAGGTGAGGTGAAGGGACCACTCTCCTGAATGTTACAGCTGGTGAGTGGCAGGGACAGCTCTCCCTCTCTTATGGCCATAGGGCCATGGGTGGGGAGCAGAGCATATTTCCTCCACTCATGCCACCACTAGACCAGTGAATAATGGGGAAAATTCTCCCATGCTCTCAGGTACAGGACTGGCTCACTGACACCTCCGATAACAGGGTTGGCTCTATTGTGTTCTCCATGTAAGGTGGAGGGCCTGCTATCCCAAGTGTTGCAGCTGGTGGGGTTTAGGGACAGTTCTTCTGCTCCTATGACCAGCTGCCTCAGGCATTGATGGAGGAGGCATCTCTCCATAGCATTTACCACCATATGGGACTAGGTCTCCCATGCTCACATGGTGAACCGACCCCAAGATTGTGAGCATGGGAGAGCTGTTTCCATTACTCATCTATTTTGTGACACCAAGGGTGGGAGAAAGATATCATCCCTCTCCCAACCATCAATGCCTGGCTCCATTGTGCTGCCCAGGCAAGAAGATACCATAAAGTTGAAAGATCTCCCATGCTCTTGGATAGGTAAGATAAACATAGTAAAATGGCAATCTTACCAAAAACAATCTATAGATTCAATGTAATCCCCATCAAAATCCCAGCACAATTCTTCTTCACTGACCTTAAAAGGATTATACTCAACTTTATATGGAAAAACAGAAGACACTGGTTAGCAAGAACAACCCTATACAATAAAGGAAATGAAAAAAAAAGAAAGAAAGAAAAGAAAAGCCACATGATCATCTCACTAGATACTGAAAAACCCTTTGGCAAAATCCAACTCCCCTTCATGATAAAGGTCTTGGAGAGATCAGGGATAACAGGAACATACCTAAACATAATAAAAGCAATGTACAGCAAACCAACTGCCAACATCAAACTAAATGGAGACAAACTCAATGAGATTCCTCTAAAATCAGGAGCAAGACAAGGCTGTTCACTCTCTCCCTATCTCTTCAAAATTGTACTTGAAGTTCTAGCTAGAGCAATAAGAAAACAAAAGGAGATCAAGGAGATACAAACTGGAAAGGAAGAAGTCAAACTTTCACTATTTGCAGATGATATGATAGCTTACATAAGTGACACAAAAACTCTACCAGGGAACTCCTACAGGTGATAAACACCTTCAACAAAGTGTCAGGATACAAGAATAACCCCCCAAAATCAGTAGCCCTATTAGATACAAAATATAAAGGGGATGAGGAAGAAATCAGAGGAACACCATCCTTTAAAATAACCACAAACAACATAAAATATCTTGGGGTAACGCTAACCAAACAAGTGAAAGACCTAGTAAGAACTTTCAGTCTTTAAATAAAATTAAAGAAGGTACCAGAAAATGGAAAGATCTCCCATCCTCTTGCATAGGTAGGGTTAACATAGTAAAAATGGCAATCTTGCCAATAGCAATCCACACATAAAATACAATCCCCATCAAAATCCCAGCACAATTCCTCACTGACCTTGAAACAATAATACTCAACTTTATATAGAAAAACAAAAGACCCAGGATAGACAAAACAACCCTGTACAATAAAGGAACTTCCGAAGGCATCACCATCACTGACTTCAAGCTCTACTATAGAGCTATAATCCTGAAAACAGCTTGTTATGGGCACAAAAATAGACAGGTAGACCAATGGAATTGAATTGAAATCCTTGATATTAACTCACACAACTATGAACTCCTGATTTTTGACAAAACAGCTAAAATTATACAATGGAAAGAAGAAAGCATCTTCAACAAATGGTGCTGGCATAACTGGATGGTCGTGGGTAGAAGACTGCAGATAGAACCATATCTATTGATATGCGCAAATGTTAAGTCCAAATGGATCAAAGACCTCAACATAAATCTAGCCACATTGAACCTCTTAGAACAGAATGTGGGAGGTACTCTTGAACAAATTGGTACAAGAGGCTGCTTGCTCAACAAAATACCAGTATCACAGACACTGAGATCGACAGTTATTAATGGTATCTCCTGAAACTGAGAAGCTTTTGTAAGGCAAAGGTCACAGTCAACAGGACAAAATAGCAGCCCAGACTGGGAAAATATCTTCACCAACCCCACATCTCAGTGAGGGCTGATCTCCAAAATATGCAAATATCTCAAGAAGCTAGTCAACACACCACCAAATAATCCAATTAAAAAGAGTTGTACAAACTAAATAGAGAAATCTCATTAGAGGAATCTAAAATGGCTGAAAGACACTTAAGAAAGTGCTCAACAATCTTAGCCTTACACAATAAGAGATTGGCCTGACTTCCTATTTATTTCCTACCAATTACAGCAAAGACATTTGCTTCAGATTGACTCAACTGCCATTCCCTATACATGTTCCTTGCTTTATTTCCTTCTTGGTATTTTGTATTAGTTATTTCTACTCTCAATCACAAGAGCATCACATAGTTAACTGTATCTTCTGTGTTAGCACAATAACAACTATCCTTAGGGATGTACAAAATATCCTGGCTCCAAGGCAGATCACATCATGCACTCTTTTGTTTTCATCCACCAAATTATTTATCCTTAAAATCAGGTCAAACTGAATTGCGCCACTTCTTTGAAAGGGAAGTCACCTAACAAGCCCTTGCAACTTGGCAGAGAAATGCAGTAAGGAGGCGTAGCAGTTTGCTTAGAGTCATGCAAACTTTTAATAATCTCCAGGTGGGAAAATATTGTTCTCCAAGTTGGAGAAACTTCCAGGAAGAATGTGTAACCAATACAATAGAATATGAGTGAGTATTTAGGCTGCTTAATATCAAAAGATTTTGTACTTCTCAACAAAATTACGTTATTTGGTTTTTAGTTTATAGGTTCTAAGGGAAAATATAAAAGTTTAGTTTTAATCATATCTTGAGCAATAGCATATCTGAAATTATGACATGTGTTCTAAAGGTGTGTACTCTGAACAACAGTGTTTCTTTGCTTCTAATCCATGTTTAGTCAGATATTTTCATCTACATTTCTTTTCTCCTAACATGATTTCCTGATTGTGGCCCCCAAGATCTTACTATTTCTATTAAGGATAACTGTAGCTATGCTATATTTAGCATTTCATATATGACTGGTAAGTAAAAGGTAGCTAAATTATTTCATGTTTACCACACCCTGGTGATAAATGTACTTTTATTTTTAAACTTTTTAGTATAAGGAGCCCAAATAGTGGAAAACTTCACACAATTTATTAAGTGATAGTGTTTTATTTTAGACTATAAATTCTTGACTTTTAAAGATGTCAAAACATATCCCCCAAGGAGTATGTTCCTGTTAAACACAAGTGCTTCTCCTGAAAATCTAAAATATAAATTTTTAGCTACTCATAATATTTTTCTTTCTTGGATTACCCCCATGATGATGTTAGCTTTCTCATGGATAGCCTCATTTTGATGGCAGGGATGGGGGGGTTGTTACAACACTTTTGTGAACAAAATTATTTTAAAAGAAACTCTGAGAAGACAAATTTAACTGGATCTTCTACATGGAAAACATCTTATCCTTAATGCTCCTCATGTTGAAACCCTTATGTAATGTTGGATGTGGTGGTGCACACGTGTAACTCCTGCACACAGAAGGAAGAAGCAGGCTGATCTCTTTGAACTCAAAACCAGCCTGCTAAACAAACAAAAAAATCTTATTGTAGTACATTTGAGCAATATTTTTTTTCTCGATTTTGAAGGCTTTGTGGATTTGTAATATACAGCTACATGGATAGTATTACATATAGCCAACTATGATACTCATATTTATCCACATGACTAGAAAATTTATTGCAGTATTTAAAAGCCTTAAAAGACTAAGAATTATATGTTGAATGCTTTTCTCTATTTTTTAAAAATTAAAGATATAACAAATGTATAAATGACATGAAGTACCATTTAAGGCCATGCAAATTTAAACAGGATGAAAATACAATAGCAACTAGGACACAAGGTGTATTCTAAGAGATTCATATAAGGTCCATCACAGAAGGGGGAAGATAAAAGTCCCCCTGAGCACTTGGGAACTGGGTGGGGGGCAGTGAATGGAGAGAGAAGTAGGAGAAAGAGAAGGGGAGGAGAGGAAAGCACATGTGACTAGGAAGATTGAGTCAGGGTAGGAATAGAAGACAGGAGAGAGAGAGAGAGAGAGAGAGAGAGAGAGAGAGAGAGAGAGAGAGAGAGAGAGAGAGAGAGAGAACATGAAAGAGGGAGCCATTATTGGTTTGAAGAGAAAACTGAACCTAAAGAAAGGTCTAGAGACCTACAAGTCTGTCAACTAACAATTTGAGGAACCGTGGAAAGGCTACCATAAATGCCCTTCCCGGATAGTGAGACCAGCAACTAACTTATCCACCATCATGGAGCCCTCATCTCATACCGGTTGGAAACAGAAGTAAACACCCACAACTAAACACTGAGTAACACTAGAATCCAGATGCAGAGAGAGAGGACAAGACCAGGTTGCAGAAACACATAGAGACAGCTGACCTGAACAAGGAGGAGCTAATGGGCCCCCAGACTAATAGCCAGGAATCCAGCATGGGACTGACTCACACCCCCTGAATGTGAGTCTCAGCTAGAAGGCCTGAACAGTCTAAGGGACCTCAGACAGTGGAACCAGGATGTATCCCTGGTGCATAAAAGGACCTTGCAAACACATCCCCCATGTAGGGATACTGCCTTAACCTAGAGACAGCAGAGAAGTCCTAGTCCCTATTTCAAATGACTTGACAGATTTACATGACCCCACCTGGATGTCATTGCCCTACACGTGGAATTGGGGGGGATGGGAGGGTAGATGGTCAGGGTACATGTGAGGGGGAAGAGAGGGTAAAAGGGAGGAAGGGAGGGAGAGAGGGAGAGGGAACTGGGATCGACATGTAAAATAAAAAAATAAATAAAAGGAAAATACAATAGCAATAACACCATAACTGAAATTAATATCAATTATAGTGCAATTTATAAAGACTTCACTATGGAAAATGTTAAAATTATTTCATTAATGCTCTTAATTAATCCATTTTATATTGTGACTACAATTTATTAGTTATAAGTTTATTGTCCTTTACTGTGACTGTGAAGCTTTCTTCCAAAATATAAATATCACCCATGTAGAAGTTAATAAGATATAAAAAGTTGTGTTTCAATATAGCATTTACTGTTTGCCAGGAACTTTCTAATAACTTTGTTTGTATTACTTTATTTACTCCTTGCTATTAAAAGTGAAATATTATTTCTTTTCATTTTATTTTCTTCTTCTTCTGCTCCTGCCCTCATGTTTGCTGATGTGGAAACCTCTGGACACATGTGGATGTGGGAGGACAGCTTCAGTTGTCAGCCTAAGTCTTTTCTCCTGTTTGATGAGTATTTCTTGATCCCTGCTGCAGGCTAGGCTATGTGACTCACAGGTCCCTTCAATCATTCTGTCTCCATCTCCTATCTTACCACTGCATCGCTGTGACTACAGACACATCTGACTATATTGGTTTCCTATGTGGTCTCTGGAGATTGCAACTCATGTCCTTACACTGGTGTGTAAGCACTTTACCCTTTGAGCCCGACTCATATGCATATTTAAAAATAAGACAACCAAGGCACACAAAGACTAAATCATACTCATATGGTTATTATGTAAATAAGAACCCAAGCATTCTGCTATCAGACTTCTGCCTTTACTACACTATGTGTACAAACTTAAATTTTCTCATATGTGCTATTTAGGGGAGAATAGCATTCTTTGAAGAGCGCTTTAGTTTGAATGTCTGTGTTTTAAAAATGTCATGTTGAATTTTAAACACCCGTGTCACCATGTGAAAAATAGGACCCTTAAGAGCTGATTAAGAAACAAGAATTCCACACTTACATGTGGGACTGGTTCCATATAAAGTGGTAGTTTCAGCCTCCTCTTCTTTATTCACCTTCTGTCATATGATGGCACCTAAAAACGCTGTTGCCAGATGCCAGATGCTGCATGTTGGACTTCTCAGCCATATTTATAGTCAATTGTCCTGCTTATGCTATTATGTAACACAAAAATTAGACTGAGAAATGAGAAAAAGTAAAATTTCATTACAGGATTTGAAAGTTGTTCGAATTTCAAGTAAATGTGTCTACTCTTTCCAAGTGTGAACTATAGAGGTGTTTTAGTCCTCGTCTTCCATATTTTCTCACTGCTAACCATGGTTACCTAGATAGCTGGTGGTGAATATTTATCTTTCCTTCACTCTTACTTCATTTCGTTTAGCCAGTCTATGAAACTTCCAGGCACAAATGGTCTGCCTTCTGCTACCAGGACTATTCTACTTGTTCATTTTGCTACATCTTTAGAATATTTCCCTTTTGATTGTGTAATCCATACTAAGAAGCCAAAATGCAGGGTTTACCAAAGTCTCCGTGAATCTGTAATAGGCAGCATGATACTAGAAACAAAGGATTAATTATCTTTTAACTATATTAAGTTTGGAGTTGAAATCTAAGGCTTCCCCTTCTGAATTTTACTAACATGATAAAATTAGTTACCCTCTTTACATCTCAATGGCATGAATCTAAATATAGTATCCATTTCACTGATTTATTGCAAATGTGAATGTAAATTACTCATAGTGCTCAATTCTTGCCAGCCATTGTTATTATTCAGTTATCATTATTGTCTTTTATAAACAAGAACAGACCCATTAAAGTTGAATTGTGACCAAGTCAGCAATTTATTCGTGGTTCATATCCACCAAATCTTAGGATGTAGTGGATCCCTAGTTGTGTTCTGTGGACAGATTTTCAGAACCCATGTAGGTGTCATAAAAATCAGATAATTAAAATTGCTGACAATTTTATTTTATTAATTATGATCCTATTTTTAAGAAGCGGTGGCAGATTTATAGAGAGAAGCCTGGCTAATATAACAAGACTCGGTGTCATAAGTAAACAGATGGATGGATAGATAGATAGATAAATAGATAGATTCTCTGTTTCTAAAGATACAGATTCAGCATATTTTAGAACTTGGTTTTGAAAATTCCTTCTTTTTGGTAAAAATAATTCATAGATAACATTAGAAAATGCTTGCTTTGCTTCTGTGGTGGTAGGGATCAAATCCACGATCTTGAACACACTAGTAAGTCCTTTACAACTGAGCTGTGGTCTCAGACATAATGGTTTATGTTTCTGAGCAACACTTTACATGGTTTATTCCATCATGTCTTTATATTTCCCACTTTCTGTTGTGGTAGGGGAGATTATGTTTGAAACAAAGGTTAGTATCTGGAAAGAGAAGAGTTGTGACAGACAAATCTCTGTTAGGTGCTACCAATAGGATCAGTGATTTACAACCCTGGATACTCTAAAACACCAGGAAGTTGCTAAATACAAATATTGTTGGAGTTTTTATTGGAGAATCTGAGCTGTGGCACAAAAATGTAAAAGTTTCCTTTTCCTTTGTTTCTTCTTCCTTTCTCTCCCCCTCCTTCTCCTATGATGTTAATAGGATGTGTTCTTCTATAACACTAACAAGAAGCAAGGCAATAGGATATTCTGTTCCTGAATTCCTTGGGAAAGCTTATGAAGTTATTAGATGTATATCTTGTTTGATTTGATGTGCTTTAGGCTGAGTCCAGGGTATCCTGTATGGTAGGCAAGTGATCCTTCATTGAGAAACGATTCTCATAGCTTTCCTGGAGACTGGCCAGTGCCCTATGCTATAAATATACATTGTATGTTCTTTGATGATGACAGAAACCAAATTTAACCAACATGGATTAGCAGTACCAGCCCAAAGCTGCTTAACTTTCCTCTTTTGGTGTTCCTTTTATCTGTTAAAGCCAGGGGAAAAAAACAAACTACTCAAAACCAAGGTTATAGCATTTTGCTTAACATTGAGAGCTATGACCTCATGTTCTTTATATTCATATGTTTTCATGGCTCCTTGCTAAATAAATATGTAACTTTAGAGAATTTGCTCAATCACCACGTGTAAGGAGTATGGTTTTTCTGCCCGCCAACTGGTCTTGTCCCGCCGCCGCGCCTGCCCCAATTAACACACCGAGACTCTGTATTCGATATAATTCTGTTGGCCCATTACTAATTTCTTATTGGCTAGCTCTGTCTTAATTACTAACCCATTTATGTTGATCTATGTATTTTCACGTGGTCTCCTTACCGGGGAGTGGGGCAGGCGTCTGGTCTCCCCAGTCTCTCCATCTTGACTCTCCTTCCTTCCTCCTTCCTCTTTCCTCTTTCCTCCTAGTCCCGCCTATCTAGCTTTCCTATTGGCCAACAGTGCTTTATTTATTAACCAGTATGAGAAACATATACAGAATGACATCTCCCATCAACCATGTGTCTCAGTTTTTTCAAAACATAATAGGGGTATTAACTTTAGTTTCTATTTCATACAGTTTTAAGAATTAATGAATATAATACTCCTAGCTTTTGACAAATAAGATGTACTGTTCAATTACATATCACATTAATAAAGAATTTTCTACATAAATTTATCCCAATTTCCATAGACTTCTGTTCCTATTCTTGGAAATACACAGTTGGTAAATTAATCAACCTCTCAAATTGAAACCACATTTTCCACATAGTTAAAGACAGCAAGATTTAGCAATATGTTTTAGAGTGTAATTCTCTAGTTACTGGTACTTGATTGTATTTTCCCACAGTGGAAAACAATAAGATGGGATGATTCTCATTTCTTATAACAGAATCCACTTTACACAGAGATTATTCTATTTCTTAATTTTTGGATGAAAATTTCCTCTTTTCAAGAACACTAATGAGACAGTGGCACACACCTGTAACCCCATCACTAGAGAAGTGTAATGGCAAGAGGAACACATGTTAGAGACTCATGAAGAACAACAAAATATAAAACCAAAACAGAATGAAAACATATGGCATAATGCTTTGTTGTGTGATTTTGGAGTTTTTCATGTGGGAGCTCCTTTATTTAAAGAACAAAATGGAAGGCACATCTAATAGACCCTAGGAGATACATCTCATGCTAGTATTCTTATCTTAGCAAGCACTATAGCAACACCTTAATGTTCTCAGAATGCTTTCATAGAATACAGTTAGCCACAAGAATCCTATTTCCTAATAAACTATTGCTTATCCCCATTAATGACTTGAATATTACATTTTCACTGAACAATCATAACAAGCCATACATTTCTGAACCAATTTTCACTTGGAAAAACTGGGACCCACCTATTCAATAAGCCTGACTCTTTTTTCAAATCTTACCGACTTGGGAAAAAATCAAGGATTTAAAGAACTGCCATGCTAAGGACTGTGATCACTCTGCCAGTCCTGAAAGTGGAAACATCTTGTTTTTGCTGCCTCCCTACCAGCAGGAATACACAACTTCTTCAGCTGTCATGTGGCACGGTTTTGGTTTTCAGTTGACAAATTTCTCAGAGCAGCTGCCACTTTGACAAGAAGATTCATGGTGATGGTTTCAGTGACCTCCAGTTGTCACTTGAGGAGTTTTTTATGACTTACTGTGCTTTTCAGAAGTTAGACAATTAAAGCAAAGCATATTGATCCTGTCTTACACTCTTGGAAGCTAATCTTAGGAGAAAAATGAAGAAGAATGGGGAAAGGGAAAGAACCTGTTCTGCATTCAAGTTTCCCAAGGTATTTAAAATGCCTGTGAAGATTAATGTGCCACAAAAACAAAATACTGGGTTCTGTGGGAAAGTTACTTCCCCCCACGGTTTTTTATTGCTTTCATTCTTTCAATAATTACATGGATATAACTTTTCACATGGGAGACAAACGACCTTGCAGTGCGTGGGATATTACTTCTAAAGCACTGTTATTATGACCTCAGTTATGCTTAAAATTTCACTAAAAGTTGTTAGCCTTCCCCCACTACCACCCTAAGCGTTTGGGATCAAACGTTGTTCTTTCTTGATGAAAAGTTAATGAGCAATATTATCTTAGAAATTTCTAGACTTTCAAAAAAAATCTTTAAATGAGTACTGAGTATATAAAACAAAATGAGAAATCATAGGGAAAAAAACAAATTAAATTAAAGATAGTAGTATAAAGCTCTCTGAGATTCAGAATGACTTGTTTTATACCTGCTTTCCACTGGGTGTCAGCAATGTATGCCTTTTAACCCCTGGTCTCCATGCATAGTTGTATAGCAGTTCCGTGACCTGTAATTTGCTAATATTTAACCAGATATTTGGGGAAAATATTTATTAGCAATCCAATCTTTAGCTACCTCTAAGTAACCATTTTATTCTCTGTGTAAGAATGCACGATAGTCATGACAACACTATGAAATACATAATCAATGATATTTATAATAATTTGTTATTTAAACTGTCAAGAACCCAAAGAAGGCTTTTCAAAACTATAGATTGTTCTCTTAATTGTTGCTGCAATTTGTTTCTTTTTTATTTAAATTTGAAACAATCTTGTTTCACATGTCAAACCCAGTCCCCGCACCCTCCCATCCTCCCTTGTTACCCCACCAACCTCCATTCCATCCCCTTTCTTGTACCTCTAAGTAATTATATGCTGGGTTGGGCAGGACTGATCAGAAACTTCATGTTCACAACTCCATGAATATTTATGGGATGCTTCTTATTATAGGAATTGTTCATTTATAGAGGATAAAGATGAACATCATGTTTCTTTCAATCTGCTCACAGATTATCTGGGAACAAATATGATAGCATTTACAGGAAATGCATTATGTGGTTGTGTGTGGTTTTGTGTGTGTGTGTGTGTGTGTGTGTGTGTGTGTGTGAGAGAGAGAGAGAGAGAGAGAGAGAGAGAGAGAGAGAGAGAGAGAGAGTGATACTTAGTGGTTTGAGCTTAATTTTGTGGTAGTGGTTTCTATCCATACCCTGAATGCATGTCCTCCTGCAGCCTTCCTGTTCTGGGTAGCTGGAATCCAGTACAGGCCCATGAGACTGCATCCAGCTTATAAAACAGATTTTGTGAAGAGGAAACAGTGTAGCATTGAGATTAAGTGCTCTTGTTTTGGAGTCCTGCTGTCTGCTTTGCTACTTCAGATTCTCATGCCTGGCTTAACTTGCTATGATATCATAAATACTTAATCTCACTTAGTCTTAATTTCTCCATCTGGATAATAATGATAGAAAGAGTATTTATCTTACAGTGTTGTTTTAAAATATGAAGCAAACTGATCTGAAGCTTTGGGCACAAAATTCTGACTATGCCCTAAATAAAGCTATCATTTAATCCATGTTTGCTGTGAGGAACAATAAAAGCAGAACTAGATGAGGTGTAGATATCCATCGATTTGGAACTTCCCTCCAGACTGACAGAATTTGCAAATGTAAGCATGCAGTCTGAAATGGTGAAATTTTTCAGTGTGCTGGACGGAAAATCAGCAGTTACTTCAAAGAATTCATAGGAGGATCTTGAAGTTCTTCCAGCTGAACATACCCAGTAGTAGGTGGGATACATGCTTCCCACATGGTGCAAATATTTTGGCTCACGATTTTGGGTTTATAAACATATAAATGAGAGATGAATTTATGAATCTGACTCATGGTAAGGGAAGAATTCATTATTTTAGCTGAAGAATCAGCTGATGAATAATACAGAAACATCACTGTATTAACAGTGTGAAGGAGTCTGAGGCTGAAGAAAAAGGCAGTAGGACTTGATTGTCTCACGAGCTTTTGATGTGGAAATCATGGTCTTTTATAATGTGTTATGACTTGAAAAATGAAGAAGAACCGAGCTAAGTATGTATGCAATCTACGGTGATTTGTAATTACACACCACTTGACAAGAACATTTTTTGTTGTTTTGAAAAATTAATTATATTTAAAATACATTTATAATTAAACCAGTATTTCATCACTTTCCTTCTTCCATTTCCTCCCTGCAACTTCTCCCAGGTAAATTTCACCAATCCCTCCCATGCCACCCAATCTCAAATTGATAGCCTCTTTTTCTTTGCTTATATTTGCCTCATACACACACACACACACACACACACACACACACACACACACACACACACACACACACAAATAAATAAACTCTACTGAGCCATTTTTTTTATTGTTTATCTGCATACATGGTTTAAGGGCTAACCACTTTGTATTGGATAACCAAAAATAGGAATCATATCTGAGAGAGGCTAATTCTTCATATTTCCATAATCACCAGTTGCCTATCATTCTTTACTGAGGGGTGAAATGTCTGAAATTATTCTCATTCATGTTAGTATGTCTATTGCTATTGTTCATGTTATACAGTAATTTCCAAAAAAGACTGTTTCACAGCAGATACCCTGGTATTCTTTCTCTTGCAATCTTTCTGCACCTTTCAGTTGTTCCCGAACCATAGATACAAGTGTCGTGATGTAGATGTAGCCACTGTGGTTGAGCTCACCATGATCTTTTGACTTCTGCATCATGTCCAGTTGTGTTGGTCTTCTGTGGTGACAGCTGAACTGCTTAAGTTCCTAATGTGAAAAATTTTAGTGCTAAAGTTGGAGGAGCCATTTGCCCCCTTGAAACCAGACTTCATTGTAGAGGATTTTCTATCTCGTCTTCATGCTGTAATTACTCATAAGAGAGTGTTTTTTCAACACTATAGAGCAGAAGACTTTGAGGAGGGTGGGACTTGCAATAGAAGAGACTATGTGAAAACCATGGGCAGTGGTGGCACACACCTTTAATCCCATCTCTTGGGAGGCAGAGGTAGGTGGTTCTCAGTGAGAGGGAGGCCAGCCTGGTCTACAAAGCTGGTTTCAGGACAGGTAGAACTACACAGAGAAACCCTGTTTTTATGCCCCCCCCCAAAAAAAAGAGAAAGAACGGAAAAAAAGAAATGTCACACTGTACTTGGTCACCAATGAACTACAGTGAACATTACATATGATGTGTAATGTATGGTTAGGGGAACTGTTTCTGTGAGGCCTGGTGAAAAATACTTGCTGTCCTGACAACATACATACATACATACATACATACATACATACATACATACATACCTGCATCATGGCTTATTCAGACCCAGGTTTAAGTGAACAAAAACTATTTGAGAGGCTTTGTCTTATTACCTTTGATCGGTGGAGTGCAGATAAATCTTAATCTTTTCCACATGGAGACAAACATGGACTTCATCTTATACAGTCCATGCCTGACATGTTTCACTAGGAAAGCAAGATAAGATGATCGAGTAAGTAGAATGGTATGTGGAGTATTACCTAGTAGCTCTGAGACATAAATATTGTATCTTCATTTTCATCTGTTTCTCAGGCCATAAATGATAATGCTGTTTTAGGTATGTGCCTTATAAACTGTTTAGTTCAATACTATTTCTGATTTTAATCACCTCAGGGATACCAAACATGCTTTGATTTTTCTAAATATGCATTTTTTGGAAACATGAGAAGAACAGTCAACAATTCACCAAAATTTCATGTTAGATATATAAATTTCTACACCTTCCTTTGCCAGTCTGCCTGTGGATTCAGTATTCCTTAATATCCAGAGGTTTCTGGGTCCTATCTCTCTTAGATTACACACATCTGCATACAGTTTTCAAGTACTTTAACCTTAGGCTATACCATACGTGTGTTTGCAGAACTGTTTTACTTTGATTATGTTATCTAAATAGTTCTATGATTTGTTTAAAAATGAGCTTGAAATCTTCAGGAAAAAAAGTTTCTTATTTAAATTCCATACATCTGTGGAATTTCTCTTTTAGATGTCCTTTTATCTTTAATTTTAAACTTACTTTTATATAGCATCAAATGATGAACTTTTGGACTTCAAGCTTTTAAAAATATAGCACTACTGGGATATGCTAATAGCCATCTGCATCCTAATATGGAGGTGCTTGAACATCCATGGGGTTCACAAATGGTTTCCCAGCAGCAAAAAAAAAAAAAAAAAAAAAAAAAAAAAAAGAAAAGAAAAAATAGAATCTTCCTAGATAGATGTCAGGGAGCAAAGAAATAGATATTGAAATATCAAATGGGAAACATCTATTTGAAATTAAAAAAGAAAGAAAATGTAGCATATGAGATTTCTTTTAACCATAAGGAAAAATAAAATTTTAAAGAAAATGATTGCAGATGGAAAATGTTTTAACTTATCCTCACAAAGACAAATGACATTGTTCCCACTCATATGCAGATCCTAGATTGCAGCCAGTAAATATGTGTACCTGGAAGACATAAATGTGAGTCAAAATTAAGAAATTAGAAAATCGTTAGGGAAGACAGCCTTTAATGGAGAGGGATGGGAAAGCAGCCTTGCAGATTACAGCCAGGATTTATGCATCTTCTTAGAATCCCCCAAGACAGCACCCCTTACCAGCAGGAAGTAGCTTGGAAAGAAAGACACCCAAATTCCCAATATTGTCTATAAATGTTTGTTTTCATTTAAATGGACTTGGTTATAAAAAATAAATAAATAAAATAAAGAAAAAAGAAAAACCAAAAACAAAAGAAGAAAGAAAGAAAGAAAGAAAAAGAAAAGAAAAGAAAAGAGGAAAAAGAAGAAATGGAAAGGGGGAAATGATGTGGGAGGGTAACATGGAGAAAAGGGAGAGGCTCAGAGAAAAAAGTTTGAGTGGGAAAGGGAGAAGAGATTCATACATAATAAAGTATTTATGAAAGTGCCGCATGGAAATGTGCCACTTTGCAAGATAATTTTAAAAATAAAAATATTACAAAAACAAAGCTGATTAGATTTTTAAATATTAAGGCAAATTGTATGACTGATTATATAGTTTACACCTTTGAATGCATCAATTTAGTCAATTCAGTTGTTCCTGTTATTAAGTCTATATTTATTGATTGTTTTAGTCAACTTTATCCTGATAACAATACATAGAAAAATATTGCTATCTTCAACTGCACTGATTAGCCTGTCTTTTCAAAAATTCTAATTTTTGCTTTATGAATTTTGTAGCTCAAATGCTAGATATGTTTATTAGTCCTTTTGATATGACTCTGAAAGATCTCCTTTACTCTCTGTTAATATTCTGTGTTTGATATATTCTTTGGTTGGATTTATTTTCTTGGACTCTCTAGTTATATGATTGTTCTTTTCATCATGCATTTTTCTTTCTTCAATTTTTCTTACTATATATTTTATGTAGTTATATGATTGCACTTTTAAACATGCATTTTTCTTTATTCAATTATTCTTACTATATATTTTATTAGTTATTTGTGAATTTTGTACAGTGTGTTTTTATCATTTTAATCTTCCTGTCCTTGAACTTTTCCTTTCATACCCAAGTTTGTGTCTCCACTCCTCTCTCCACCATGAAGGTCAATGTGCTGTCCAGATACTCTTGGGCATGTGAACTTCCACTAGATATGTGTTGACTTATCATGTGCTATAATCTTAGAGAAAACTGACCCTTAGAGAAAAATCCTCCGAATCTCCGAGCTGTTTCCATTTACAAGGTTAAGGTTGTTGAAGATCTCAAGTGTTCCTTGGCCATTTGAGATTATTGTTGGAGATAATATGGAACAATGACAACATTCCTCCAGTGCTGGTAGTAGTGCAAACTTGTACAACCCCTTTGGAAGTTAGTATGATGGTTTCTCAGAAAACTAGAAATGAACCTACCTCAAGACCCACTCTTGGGCATATTCCCAAAGGATGCTTAATCATGCCACAAGGATACTAGTTCCATTATTTTCATGGCCACTTTATTTGTAATAGCCACAGCCCCTCAACTGAAGAATGAATAAAGAAAATGTAGTACATTTACACAATAGAGTATTACTCAGTGGTAAAAACAGAACACAACACAAAACAAAAAACAAGTACACCAGGAAAATTGAAGTCAAATGTATGGAACTAGAAAAAAGTTATCCTGAGTGAGATAACCCAGAGAAGAAAGACAAACATGGTATAGCCTCACTCGTAATTGCATATTAACTGTAAAATAAAGGATAACCAACTATACTATAATCCACAGACCCAGAGATACTAGGTAATAGGGAGGGTTCATATGGGGATATCCAATCTTCCTGGGAAGGAAAAACAGAAGATATTTCATGAGTGATTGGAGGGAAGGTTGGGATGAGAACATGAGTGAAAAGTTTGGGAGGGCTTGGAGTGAAAGAGTGCTGAAGGAGTCTGTTGAAGGTTGGGAGACCATTCAGGTTCTTCTGGAAAATATCCCAAGTGTCTACAGGAAGGATTTAGGAGAGCAGAGTAGGAAAGATGTGATGAGTGCACTGTGTGAAAAAAATATTTTCCAAAAAGAAATGTAAAGGATTTTTGTGTTGATTTAAATTCATGTTGTAGTTTGCTATCTACATCTCACCTTCCTATTATTTAATTTCTTCTTAATTAATTTATGGCTTTTTTAGCAGTTATGTCAGTAGTAGAAGTTTAAGAAATATTCTATCCAATTTGATTTGACCCAATCTATTAGATCTACCCACTCTTGTAAGCTAATGTATTTAAACAGACATTCATGGTAGCCAAAGAGGACAAAGAATACTTTACAGAATCTAGGAAAGTAACAAAATAAAAGAGCAATGGAAAATATGGAGGAGATCTGATTTATACAATTTATATGATTTAAAGTTTAGTTTTCAAGATTATAAGTCATCTACAAACCCACAAAAATTTGAACCACACACAAAATTTAAAAATATCAAATATACAGAGAGGACTCCATGGTTAAATTATCTTGTTGCTGTGTTTCATCATTACCTATTATTTTTACCTGGGCCATATCACATAGCCCAGTTTCTTTTTTAACTTCTTGTGTCATTATAGCTGGCATGGAACCTGTGTTCTTTCTGCTTTAGCTTTCCAGGTGTTGGGATTACAGGTGTGCAGCCCTACATGCAGTTGTCAGTTTCATTGGTTTTTAAAGATTTCTTTTTGTTATTTTAATTATGTGCATGTGTGTGAATGTATGCATGGGTATGTGAGAGCATGTTAGCTGTGGGTACCAGCAGTAGTTAGAGGTGTTAGATGCCCCTGGAGCTTGAATTTCAGGTGGCTGTGTGCTGAGGATCAAACTTGGGTCCTCTTGCAAGAGAGATACAAGCTCTTCATTGTCTTGATCGATCTTTCCCATCTCAGTTGTCAGTTACTTTAAAGTACTCTCAAAGTACTAAGTGAAAGCATGTATAAAGAATTACAGAATGTTGTGACAATGTTGATTCACCACATATAGAACATCAATACACAGAAAATATAGAGAGATTGAAATTTGGAATTTTAAAAGTCTAATAATTGAGAGAGAATAATTCATGGAAAGGACTTAGCAAATGTGGTCAGGGAGTGATGAAAATATTTAAAAATATAAAGAAAGGTGTCTTAAGTTTGCCTAGTATAGTTGTTGTCTAAGCATCTACTTTTAGACCTCATATAAGTTATATAAAAATCTGCTTGTATGCCATTGCCCTCAGGCTAATTCATACTACTGCCAAGTAATTGATATTTTGTGGCCTGTTTTCCCTCATCGAAAATTTAACATACCTCATAGCTGTTGCTGACATAAAATCTAATAGTTGACACTAAAATCATATAATAAGATACCCTACCTAATGTGTTTTCGTTAACTGTAGAATCCATAACCACTTTAAGAAATAAGAAAAAGTAAGGGACAACACACAAATCTGTACACCTACAGGTTCTTTTGTCTCTCATTTTCTAGTTGAAATCTCTGCCATAGCCTGACTATCTGTTTGTTCCTATTAGTGCCCTTATCCTTTTTTTATACAGGAAATGATAAATTTCTTTTATTTCATACATTTTGGACTCATCTTCTCATCATATCATTGTATTCATTTGTCTCCCACCGGGACCAATGCTTCCCACCTGATTTTCTGCCACTTAATGCAGTGTAGGTATCTTTGCTCATGGCCACTCTCAACATAAAGAACTCAGGACTACATTCAGAAGACAGCACACTGATGAAAGTTGTGATTGAAAAACTGAGGTTGGGCTGATGAGATGGCTCGTCCATTAAAAATGCTTGTTGTCAAACATGGTAAGCTGAGTTCAATCCCTGAGAAACACATGTCTTGGCATGCAAACACATTCATGAATATAAACAAACAAACTGAAATGAAAATATTAAAAAAAACTACATTGAGTTTTTGTGACTGGGTTACCTCACTCAGGATGGCTTCTTATACTTCCATCCATTTCCCTGTGAATTTCAGGATTCCATTGTGTTATTCCACTGAGTAGTACTCCATTGTGTAAATGTACCACTTTTTCTCCATCCATTCGTCAGTTGAGAGGCATCTAGGTTGCTTCCAGGTTCTCACTACTACAAATAATGCTGCTATGAACATAGTTGAGCAGATGTCCTTGTTTCATGAATGTGTATTTTGTGGGTATATTCCTAAGAGTGGAATTACTGGGTCTTGAGGTAGACCAATTCCCATTTTCCTGAGGAAACACCATACTGATTTCCAAAGTGGCTGTAGGAGTTTGCACTCCCACCAGCAGTGGAGGAGTGTGCCCTTTTCTCCACATCCTCTCTAGCATAAACTGCCTTTGGTGTTTTTGATTTTAGCCATTCTGACAGGAGTAAAATGGTGTCTGAGAGTTCTTTTGATTTGCATTTCCTTGATGGCTAAGTTGAGCACTTCCTTAAGTGTCTTTCAGCCATTTTAGATTCCTCCATTGATAATTCTCTATTTAGTTCTGTACCCCACTTTTTAATTGTATTATTTGGTGTTTTGGTGACTAGCTTCTTGAGTTCTTTGTATATTTTGGAAATCAGCCCTCTGGGAGATGTGGGGTTGGTGAAGATCTTTTCCCAGTCTGTGGGCTGCTGATTTGTCTTATTGACTGTGACATTTGCCTTATAGAAGCTTCTCAGTTTCAGGAGGTCCCATTTATTAATTATCGATCTCAGTGTCTGTGACACTGGTTTAATGTTCAGGAAGCAGTGTCCTATACCAGTTTGTTAAAAGGTACCTCCCCATTTCTCTTCCAAGAGGTTCAGTGTGGCGGGATTTATGTTGAGGTGTTTGTTTCATTTGGACTTGAGTTTTGTGCATGGAGATAGACATGGGTCTATCTGCAGTCTCCTACACACCATCATCCAGTTATGCCAGCACCTTTTGTTGAAGATACTTTCTTTTTTCCATTGTATAAATTTAGCTTCTTTGTCAAAAATCAGGTGTTTTACATGTATACATTAATATCAGGGTTTTTCATTTGATTCTGTTGATCTACCTATCTATTTTTGTGCCAATACCAAGCTGTTTTAAGGAATATAGCACTACAATAGTGTTTGAAGTCAGCGATGGTGATGCCCCAGGAATTTCCTTTATTGTACAGGATTGTTTTGGCTATTCTGGGTCTTTTGTTTTTCCAATAAATTTGAGGATTGTTCCTTTAAGGTCTGTAAAAATTGTGCTGGTGGTATGTACTCACTCATATATGGATTTTAGACATAGGGCAAAGGATTACCAGCCTATACCACCAGAAAAGCTAGGAAACAAAGAGAACCCTAAGAGAGACATATACAGTCCCCTGGAGAAGGGGAAACAGACAGTATCTCCTGAGCAAATTGGGAGCATGGAGGGAGAGGAGAGGGAGTTAGGAGAAAGAGATGGGGAGAAAAGGGGAGAGCTGGGCATGAGGGAGCAGGAAGATTGAACAGGGAAAGAACAGATGAGAACAAGAAAAGAGATACCATAATAGAGGGAGCCATTATAAATTTAAGGAGAAATCTGTCACTAGGGAAATGTGCAGAGATTTACAAGGATGAACACAACTAACAATCTAAGCAATAGTGGAGAGGCTACGTTTAATGCCCTTCCACAATAATGAGATTGATGACTACCTCATATGCCATCCTAGAACCTTCATCTAGTAGCTGATGGAAGCAGAAGCAGACACCCACAGCTAAACACTGAGCAGAACTCATATACATCAGAGGCAAAATGGAACCAGGATGTATCCCTGGTTCATGAAAGGACTTCAGGAGCACATTCCCCTAGAGGCAGGAGGGAGAGCCTAGCCCTACTCCAAATGACTTGACAGATTTGTTGATCCCTCCTGTAAGGCATCACCCTACCTGTGGAGTAGGGGAGGGGATGGGAGGGGGAACTGGGATCAATATATAATATAAGAAAAAATAATAAATATATAAAAACATAAACCAGAGTCAAACTCTTCTAAGTGAATCTTGAAAATGACAAGAAAGAAGTGGCACAGAACAAAGAAATTCTTGTTAGGTTTCACTGATTTCCCTTGGAAAAATAATATGGAGCCTAAGAAGTCACATAACATAAAATTGTTAAAGAAAACTCTGCTCAGGGATAATTCCAAAACTGACAAAACACTTTCAAAAATAAATGAAAAGTAAAACGGTAATTCAGACATTGCCAACTGAAGAAAAATCTGGGATTACTATTCCCTTGCATACCTGTCCTATAAGAAATAACATAGGGCATCTTTAGAATAGAATTGAAATGTTACTAGACATTAGACCAAAGCCACACAAATAAACAGAGATGAAAACAATGACTATAGGGGTAAGTATGAATGAAATTAAAATAGCCTTTTTTTGCTGTTTGCAATATTACATTTTTATGATTTAAGTTATATGTAAAATTATAATTTAAAACTATTTTTGGCTATTGAATTTCTATGAATACAATTTGCCAATTACAGTGTAGAAGAAAGAAGAAATAGAACTTAATAGGAACAACATTTTCTTTAATATTGAAGTGAAAGTTGTATTAATCTGAACTAGAGTATAGTAATTAAGCTATTGATTAGATCCCTCCAGGTTACCATAAAGAAAATAACTAAAGAAAATTATAGTAAAAGAAGCACATTAGTTAAGATGTCATTTAAAAAAGTACCTATGTAAACATAAACACCAATGCTGGAGGAATAGATCAAATGAAAAAAAAAAAAGAAGCAAAAGAGAAAACAAATTGTAGGCTGGTACATGTACAGCCTAAGTTACATAAAGTGCATATAGGCTAAGACCTCATTTAAATTACTGAGATTAAGAGAAATCATAAAAGAAATGATCCTATGGCATGTGTCTACAGACACCTAAGATTCACAGACATGGACAGGCCAAAAGAACTAAGAAAATGTGAAAATAAAACCTGAAATTATTTTATGTATCAGAAAATATTGGCTATGAAGTAAGGTGAATATTGACCCCCCACTTCATTTTCAAGCAGAAGTTATAATTGTGTTAGAAATATTATCTTTGGAGATGTAATCAAATAAAGTGAGGTCATAACAGACATGATGACTAAATTTACTCTATAATTATAAAACAGAAAAGGTATTATAAAGTATTAGGGAAATGTAAGGAGATTTGAACAAAATGTAACCTTAGTTGATAATACTATATTAATAATGACTCATTTATTGACACCAATATGGCATACCAAATGAATACATTAGTAATAGGAGAAATTGAATTGGAGTTTGAGAAAATTTGACAGGTAAATTCTATTCTGAAATTGAATGGCTACAGAATCAGTCAAATCATTTGAGTTCTTTTCCTCATTTGCAAAAACAATCCATCTATCATATGTTTTTGGAAATTTAAACTGGATAATGTCAGTTTAGGTATTTTATAATCTCTGGGCTATTCTATTCACAACTCTGGTTTTAAAATACGTTTATTTCTTCTAGAATAGTTTTACAATGACCAAATATTTTTTTAAAAAAATAAATGGATTATTGTTCTCATAAATCCACACCCACAATGTCTCTTGAATTATTAACAATGTAAGTCTGTATTGTATATTTCTTACACTGTGACTACTTGAATGCTTTTTAAATAAATTAGGTGATATATGGAAAATTAGCTTTCTTCTGACCCTGACAATGCCCTTGAAATAAACCAAGATGATCTGACCACTGTATGAAATACACTGGAATGTACTTTCTCATATTTGGCTTAGATCCAGAAACAAGAGATTATTGAAACCTAAACACCAGCCCTTGTAAATGACTATCTACTGGAATGAGTGATCAGCATAGGATTCCAGCTATACTGGTTCTTTTAAAAACAAATTCCCCTGAGGTTATGAAAGCACTGATCCAGAACAGGTTGTACACAGGCATTTGAGATTCCCTGCCCTGGATTGTTTCCATTTTTTTTCTCATTGTATCTAAAGAGTCAAGAGATGTTCCCTGAAGCATGCAGCTTGCCCTAGATTTTTTGGTGGATAAAGAATGAAATTAATTCCTTCCTGACTTATGAATATCATCTCCACCAATTTCCATTTAATAGGGAATGTATTGACATAGTAAAGAAAGAATTTTATCTTTAAACTAACAAAAGAAATGTGTCTTGTATTCATATGCAGAGCTATGCTCAGTTTTGTCAATCAGAGGTCTTTTCACAGTAGAGTTGAAAAGGTAGAGGACGTGTAGGAAAATTGACGTGCGTGGTGAGAAAAACATTGAAAACATAGAACATAGAGTATATATTGTTCAGGCAAGTTTTTATCCAATTCAACGCCTGACAACACTGCCTAGCTATCCTTTTAAACTATTATTCAAAGTAAGATTGTGTGTCAAACAGTTTGCAAAGTACAAACATATGAGGCCAGCCAATCTAAACTAAGGCCCCAGGGAACATCATTCCCAAATAGTCATGGTCATTGTTTAAGGGAAGTGAAGTTGGCTCTTATTGGGGAATAGAGTAATCCAAGGACTAGAATGCACCAAAGAAAATAAATTTTTCTCTAATGACACAGTACACTGGAATCACTTTTCTTTTTCTTGTACTCTTCCTTCTTTGTCTCTGGTTTTACATTAAAAGTTCAAACAAAAAGTTAGTAAGGTCTCAATTTTAGGAGAATTTGACAATATTGGGACATCTGTATGTCTTCTCCCTCAAGAAACCTAGACTTGAGAATGTCAGCACCCATGCAACCATAAGTAAACTCAGTGGATCACAAAATATACACAAAAAGAAATCAAAATGGGAGGGGAGACTAGGAAGGAAGAAAGGATTCAAAGGAACGCATTACATCTGCACTCATAAAGCGGAGAAATGAATTCTGGTTCTCAATTCATTGTCCTTGTTTTATCATTCCATGATTCCCAACACTTTGGACAGTGTCATTCACATTAGGGTGGGCAATTCTGTCTCCATTTTCCAATCTAAAAACTCACTCACAGACATACTTAGAGTTTTGTCTCCAAGTCAAGTTGATGGTCAGTATTTGCTGTCATATTGCTGATATTATAAGTGCCCAACAAGAGATCATGGTGATGGTGGTTAT
Source organism: Phodopus roborovskii (assembly GCF_943737965.1). Taxonomy (NCBI): domain Eukaryota; kingdom Metazoa; phylum Chordata; class Mammalia; order Rodentia; family Cricetidae; genus Phodopus; species Phodopus roborovskii. The sequence continues at coordinate 49,229 of NW_026125884.1, forward strand.
ACACAATTGAAATGTATGGTGATTTCCAGGTTCTCGTTCTTTCCCTGGCATTTTTTTCTCCAGCCACATTGAGGATAGAAAAACATTGATGTCTCTAGACATGTTGAGGAGAACATAGCAGTCTGAGTGAATCTGAAGAGCAGTGAAGTCAGGAGCAGGTTGAGATTTGCCCCTTTGGTCTGAGCTGAGGTAGAGGTAAGAGCTAGTGGCTGGCGGCTTTGCTTTTGTAATTTTCAGCTTGAAGGTTGACCCCCAATATCTGCCTCTGGATCCTTTATTTTTCGTGCTACAACTTTCCTTATACACGTTGCTTGCTGGCACTCTAAACAAAAATCACCTAAATAGTATCTTTCTCATGCTAAAACATCGCCCACGTTTACAACCTGATTCCTTTACTAAGTGTCATAAACCCTACCTACCATGTGGGGCAGCGTGATCAAATGTGAGCAATCATGAGAAGTTTTATGCCAAGAAAAGAGTCTGACTGAATTCACAACCACAAAAACTTCCTACACTGCCATGTTTCTGTTTACACAGCCAGTGTGCTTTCCTTTTGCACTGCGCATGTCATACCATGTGTCATCAGATCTTAGATCTGAAACTGTTGGCTGTTATGAATTAGAGCAGTGGTTCTCAACTTTCCTAATGTTAGTAGCTTTAATACAGTTCCTTATGCAGGGTTCACTCGAAGAGAGGGAGGAGTGATAATATGAGTAGAGGACCTAAGACCATTTGGGGGAAACCAACAGAAACAGCTGACCTGAGCTAGTGGGAGCTCACTGACTCTGGACTGACAGCAGAGAAACTTGCATAGGACCAAACTAGGCCTTGTGAATGTGGGTGACAGTAGTGTGGCTTGGGCAGTCTGTGGGGGCCACTGGCAGTGGGCCCATGTTTCATCACTAGTGCTTGAACTGACTTTCTGCAGCCCATTCTCTTTGGAGGGATACTGGGGGGGGTGGGGGCGAGCCTTTGTCCTGCGTTAAAGTGCCAGAGTGCCTTAACTTCCCACGGGAAGGCTTATACTCTCTGTGGAATGGATGGTGGGTGCAATAGGTGAAAGGGGGGACAGTAGGAGGAGGGGAAGGAGTAGGAACTGGGATTGGTGTGTAAAACGAGAAAAGATTTTTTTAAAAGAAAAAAAATAATGAAAAAGAAAAATGAAAAAGGAAAGAAAAACTACAGCAGAAACGAATTTAGGACTGGTGTTTGAATACTTCGGTGGATTTCCAAAGTAGAATGAACCTAAAGCTAAATGAAACCTCACAAAAATCCATCCCTGTTCCTCTTTAGCTGATTACAACAATTTGTTTGCCCCTGCCTCATGTTCCATTAATATAACATAGAATGGTGAAAAACATCTGTGGCAGAAGAATGTTGAACACCACAGCTGAACACTGAGCCGAACTCCTGAAATCTACTTGTACAGAGGGAGAAGTGATGAGCAAAGGGGTCAAGACCAGGCTGGAGAAACCCACAGAGACAGCTGACCTGAACAAAGAGGAGCTCATGAACACAGACTGATAGCTGGGAAACCAACATAGGACCGACTCAGACCCCCTGAATAGGGGTCTCAGTTAGGAGGCCTGGGAAGTGTATGGTACCTCTGACAGTGGAACCAGGATGTACCCCTAGTGCAGAAACGGACTTCAAGAGCCCATTCCCCATGGAGGGATACTCCCTTAGCTTAGATACACAGGGGAGGGCCTAGGTCCTACCTCAAATGATTTGATAGAATTTGATGATCTCTCCTGGAAGTCCTCACTCTCCCTGGGGAGTGAATGGGGGATGGGATGGGGGAATCTGTGGGGGGGCATGGGAGGATGGAGGGGAGAGGGAACTGGGATCCATATATAAAATGAGAAAAATATTAAACAAAAAATTTAAAAGCAAAGTTGGACACAATAAAAATTATGAGATGGACACTTATCTGGGCACAATCTCTACTTAATGGTTAAAGGACCAACCCATTTCTGGAATAAGAGCAATTTTTACATGGTTAGATATAGCTACCTTTATTTTATTTTTATTTTTGATTTCTCATCAAAACATAACATATGGTGGTTGGAAAGTGGGGCCTCAACAGATATGAGCACTCATTGTTCTCCCAGAGGACACAGATTTGATTTAAAGCACCTACATGAAAGCTCACAACCATTTGTAATTCCAGTTCCAGGGCATCCAATGCCTTCTTCTGGCCTCTAAGCACACCAAGCACATTTCTTTCACATAGACATACACACAGTCAGAACACCCATATACATAAAATAAAATAATTACAAAAATACTTTTTTAATACATGAAATATGGGGCTGGAGTGATGACTCAGAAATTAAGAGTGAATGTCCTAGAAGTACAACCACCTATAACTCCAGTTCCAGGTGATCCCATACCTTCTTGTCCCCACAGATACACACACTAATGTGCACATACCCACAAACAGATGCATACAACCAATACAAATAAAAAATAAATAAATTGTCAGATATCTCCATCAAAATCCCAGCCCAATTCTTCACTGACCTTGAAAAAATAATACTCAACTTTATATGGAAAAACAAAAGACCCAGGACAGCCAAAACAATCCTGTATAATAGAGGAACTTCAGGAGGCATCACCACCCCTGACTTCAAGCTGTACTATAGAACTATATATAGTCCTGAAAACAGCTTGGTATTGGCACTAAAATAGACAGGTAGACCACTGGAATGGAATCACAAATCCTGATATTAACCAATACTCCCACGAACACCTGATTTTCGACAAAAGTGCTACAAAGTATACAACGGAAGTTGGAAAGCATGTTCAACAAATGGTGCTGGAACAATTGGATGATGGTGTGTAGAAGACTGCAGATAGACCCATGTCTATTGCCGTGCACAAAACTCAAGTCCAAATGGATCAAAGACCTCAACATAAATCCAGCCACAGTGAAACTCTTAGTTTTAAAACTTTTAGGGTCAGGAAGTAGTTCTTAATGTGAATTTAGTAGGAAATGAAGGAAGAGGGGGAGAGAGGGAGGGAGAGAGTGGAGGGAAGGGGCAATTGAGATTGGTTCTTGGAGAGTTCACAGTTAAAGACCTTAGGAGCCTCCTCCAAGTCTACACTTACTCAGTAGTCAGCCTTTGTGTGCTGCTGGGACCAAGGGCAACTGGACAAGCTGTGTCAAGAACCCTGTTGAAATGCTGCTTCTCTGGCATACATGGAATTCATTATGCAAACTGTCAAGTATGAGCCTTGATTACCCCATAAAATGTGAAACTGCTGAATTTATGAGAACTTACGGGTAGGGTCATCATACAAGTGGCACAGACTGGACTGCTTTAGGTGCCTTATAAGACTTTGATTATATGTAAAGTGCTTATTAAGTTTGAATTGCTATTAATGTTTGTCAGTGTCCCTCAAGTTTCACATGGAAAGAATTTAGACAATTATAAAGTTTATCAGCTTTTACTTACCACAGAGACCTTTATAGTAGTTTGAAGATAATAAGATGAACTTTTCTAGGAATTCTAATTGCTCAGTGCTTAAAGGGTTTAGCAAATATTTGCTGTTAATCATAATCTTGTCAACTATGCTTTAATGATACTCTTTTAAATGAGCAATGCTGCATAATAGATTTATTTATTAGTAATATAAAGAATGAACAAAACATGGGGTTGGAGAGATGGTTCAGCAGTAAGATCACTGCCTGCTTTTCAAAAAGACCTCTGTTCAAGTCCCAACTCCTACATGGCAGCTCACAACTATATGTAATTCTAGTTACAGGGGATCCAACAGCCTCACAATGACATGCATGCTGGCAAACACCAATGTATATAAAGAATAAAAATATGAAGAATGAGCAAAATAAAACCTATGCATTCAGATGTATAGTCTTATGATCCCCTCCTACTTATAGTGTTAGGGATCAAATTCTGGGCTTCCAAAATACTAGAACAATTCTTCCATTCGGATACATCTCCAGCTGTTTTAGACTTTATATTTTTATCTCAGAGTTATATTTACTCTGTTTTGCTAATTTGCCATAACTGCTTTAATTGTTTCATTTAGGATGATACAAATAGAGCAGATATCAGACATATTAAAGTTTAAGGTGAGTTTTTAAAAATTGCATTAAACTTGGTCAGAATAAATATGTTTGGAATATAGTTCTCATGAAAATTGTGATATTTATTAATTATAATTTATGTGGGATATTTGCCCTTGGGGAATTCTATGTGTGGCCATTTCAATAAAAATCATTTAAGACTTCCTCTTCAAGATGGCAATTATATCTCACATATTTAACATTTCTTGTTCTTGAATTCTTATTAACATAATTGAAGGCATATAAGAATCTGAGCAAATTTTTCATGAGTATTAGAAAGTAGGGAAGGCTTCCAACAAGTTCAAATGTCTAAAATACATATAAAGAATGTAAGGAAATATGGGGAAGGGCGATTGTCTGCCACAACTTTTACATATATGTTTGTTGAGTAATCAAAGTAAAATTTACAAGGTGGTAATTCAGAGAATAGGAAAAAAGGAGGTCTTAAAAATGTTTTAAAGGGGGAGTTCTCTACTGTAGCACATGCTGGCCTGGAATTCACACAGTGGAAGGAGGGAGCCCCTTTTCAATTAGTGCTGGGACATCCACCTGTCTTCCATGATGCATATATGGACGTGTACATGTATATAGACACACACACACACACACACAGAATATCAAATAAAATAAAAATTAAAAACACTAATAGTGATAACAAATGCAAGCACACACATAACGGCAATGGTATTAACTCCAATGTTGTCCAGAAATTATGCATGCATATAAATTTTGAATATTCCCATTGTAGTGTATAGAAAAAATACTATGAAGGTCTTTGCATAAATATGAAATTTACATTTTAAAAGTCATTTTAATTATTATCAATAAGGGTCAAATAATTTTAGAAAGCTCAATATCATAAATCTTTGTTATCAGGCATGTGTTTATAAACCTTACTTTGGCATGTAATATATTTGTTATTGTATTTATGTGCTCGTTTGTGTGTGTGTGTGTGTGTATGTGAGTGTGTGTGTGTGTGTGTGTGTGTATGTGCGGTCCAGAAGTTGATGTCAACTCTCTTCCAAAATCACAACGAAGAATAAGAAGGAATTAGTCTGAGATCTGAGATAATGAAGCTTAGATTAAAAATTCAAAATTTAAAATACATTCAGTAACAAGTTGGTAAATTTGGAGCATAAAATCAAGGAATCAAAACTAGCATGGAAAGATGGCTCAGAAGATGAAGCCTGACTGATATGGGAACATTGAGGTATCTTTGAGAAACATTTCTGGGAAACCGGTGTTCTGGAAACCTGACTGCCACCAAAGCCACCACAAGCCAGTGGCTTTCAGCTGTTTGTTTCATGAATTTGAAAAATGAAATTTGTGAGTCACAGAGTATGACTTTTAGAGAGATATTCATTGTAGATTGATTGGTAGCAGAGAGTGGGTAAGGGGAGAAGAAAAGAGAGAGAAAGGAAGAAGGAAAGGAGGGAGGAGGAGGAAGAGAAGAGAGGAGGCAAGAGAAACGGAAAGGAGGGGAGTGGTGTTGGGGTTTAGTCCTACTTGATCAGTTTCTATCCCCTATTCTCCTCGGGATGACCTGAGGTCAACCTCCAGGAGGAAACTGACTCCAGGAAGGTCTACCCTGATTCTACACATGCACCATGATATTTCTTATATCCTTAAGGAATATGCAGGTCTTTCCTTCATCTATAAATGACAGATATGAGTATATATGTATATAAATTTGTCAACATATCTTTGGAAATCTACAAATGACACTATTACGCCAAGTGTAGATTAAAACTCAGCCCTAAAGAGTTTATAAGTGTTATTTAAGACTCACTATCAAAACACTTTTTTTTTTTTTGAGGCATGGTTTCACACTACAGCTTTGTCTGGCCTGGGTCTTAAATATGTAGCTCAGGCTAGCCTGGACTTATAACGCTCTTTCCTCAGCCTCACAAGTGTTTGTTGAGATTACATACATGGGCCAACAAGTCCTGCTCATGAATGGAAAAAAAAAAAAGAAATACAAAATTACAAAGCAGGATATTACTGCTTCTGGGTATGGTGGAGGAGACAGTTTATTGTAGCTAAAAGTAAGAACACAGCCAGAGGCAAAGGCATCTGCAAGAGGCCAGGGTGGTCAAGAATAGCAGACTGAGCTGAGCCTCATGTGAGAACAAGGGGGAGGGAAGGGGGAGAGCCAGTAGATAAAGAGGGCAAAAGGACAAAAGGATCCATGAAGTCAATTGGCTGGGTTATATAGGGAAGAGCCACTGGGGGAAGGGCAGTCCAGTCTAGTCTCTGGGCTGGAGTAGATGAGGGTAGGGGGCAGGGTATGTCAGCCAGCACTAACAGGTAGGGACTGAGGGATGCTGGTAGAACCTGGAGGCCAGCGTTCACTTTGATACGTTTTTGTATCTTTTTTAAAGTTTATTTTTAAATTTCATGTTGCATTCCAATCACAGTTCTCCTTTCCGCTTCTCCTCCTGCCACCACTTTCCTTCACCCCTGCCCACCACCCATCTACTCCTCCCACAGGTTAAGGGCTCCCATGGGGGTTTGACAAAGCCAGGATCATCAAGTTGCTGCAGGACCAAGCCCCACCCCCTCCTGCACCAAGGCCAAGCATGGCATTCCACCATTGATTGGTAATGGGCTCCAAAAAGCCAGCACATGCACCAGGGGTAGTGGTCCTTCAATCAGGGGCACCTCAGATAGCCCCTCAGATAGACCCAGGTACACAATTGCTTCCCACATGCACAGGGCCTATGTCTGTCCCATGGAGATTAGCATTTTAGTTACCCATTTTCCTGGGTTTGAGACCTAACAGCTCTTGAATCAAAAAGTTTAAATCAACACATCTAATTTTATTTGATTTTCTACGTTCTCCACCTAAAATAGGTAGGGTGAGAAGTTATTTTTTAATTACTGATAACACATATACATTTCCTGATTTCTTGGATTGTGTTGTTGTACCCGAAGTCTGGATCCCAAAAACCAAGAGACCAGATCCTATGCACAAGCAGAGTCTTTTTAATTTACGAGTTAACTCGAGTCCTCCATCAGTCTGACACAGCAGGCTGAGTAGCAGTGGGGCAGGGCATATATTGGGGGTAGAGCAAGAGTGGTGTCTGGGTCCTCTAGTTACATAGTTACAGTCTCAGGATTGGACCAACTCTGGGCTTGGGCAACCTGTTCTGAGTTGATTGGGCAACTACAGCTACAGAAGGTTGCTATGCTTAGAGGCCATCCAAGGGTCATTGCTATCTACTGCATTCCACTATTATCAGTAAAGCACGTTCAAAGCCTGCCAGCTAACTTCTGATTGGTTCCTTATCACAAGGAGAGTATCTGGCCATTTCCTCCCAGTAATTAGGGCTAGGACAGGCAAGGTCCGGAGGGAGTACTCAGCACATCCTGCTGAGTTGGGGCCTACATCTTGCTGGGTTATGGCTGCCAAAATAGGAGGCTAGGTGAGTGTCTGGACCCTTCAGTGTGATGGTTAATCTTGTTGGTCACCTTGATAAGATTTAAATCACCATGGAAACAAATGTGTTGTATGTCTGAAGAAATGTCTAGGTTGTATTAATTGAATTAGGAAAATTCTCCCACAAGTATGGGCATGACAGAATAAAAAAGGATAATATCAGTTGTGCATCAGACTCCATTTCTCTGTTTCATGACAGTAGATATAATGTAACCAGGCCCCTAGAGCTCCTGCCTCCATGCCTTCTTTGCTATAACTAGGAATGCAAGGCCAACCTAGACAACATAGTGTGATCAAGGCCAGCCTGACCTACACGAGGCTACGTCTTCATAACTCTGTAAGGGACAGGTTTGCATTAATTATGTTCACTTCAAAATATTAAAATTAAGGTTTTAATGTAAAATTTGTATGAGATTGATGATTTCCAAGTTTTTTTCTCAAACATGTGATCATTTTATATGTATGCTTTTAATTGGTAATTGAGCAATAATTCTCATTATCTATATTCAAAATGTATATTTCTGTGACATGTGCCTAATTTTAAATCTGTTACTATTATAAACAAAATAAAGATAACTACATTTAGTAATGCAAATCTAACTCTTGACATCTGACAATATTAAGATCTCAGAAAAACTGGATTTTAAGAAAAAATGAACTTGAAAATTTTGCGATGATTCACTTCTTTTCATAATTTATGGAATATAAAATAATATGTTTTCCCTAAACCATAACACAATGAGTACTCCTGAATGTAATCTAACAGAACTAAGCTTGCTTTAGAAATGAATCAATTTTAACTTTGCACTTACGGTCGGTGAAAATTCTGCATGTATGCACCTTCCTTTCTTAAGATATGAATTATCATTATAAAAGAGGACCCCAGGCAAATTTATTCCAGGTGCTGCTTGTCTAAACAAAATTGCTAAAGTTTTACTTTAAAGGAGTTAGTGGTTGAGGCTATTTCTTCACAACCTGTTTCCCAAAATGGAATCAGGAATGTCCTGCTCATGTCTTCAAAACAAGATGTCGACAGATACAATGATTAATCAGTGAAAAGAGAGAAAAAAGTTTCTTTCTGAAATAATCGGGGAAACTGTGAAGACTGAAATACTTTATCAAGAGGACTATCAGAGCCAACAAGGCATTCTAGAGGGGAAAAAAAGATGGCTCATCTATTTTATTCCACCAGGTGGCACAATTATATACCTTGTGACCTTGGATCCTACTTGGATTCTATTCAAGGGATTCATGGGATTTTTTTTTTTTCGGCACTCAGCTCTTCCTCTCTCTATTTCTTTCTTTCTTTCTTTTTTCACTTCTGTGCTTCAAATAGAATCCACCCACCAATCCTGTGACAGCAGGCCAACCTGATGACGAATCTCTTGTTGGAGGAATAGCAAAGAAAAGGAGAAAGGGCTCCCTAGAGAGGCAAGAAAATAGGATGGAAGGCACGGTCCAGAAATCCTCACACAAAGACTGCAAACTTAGCATATGAGAAAATCTCGTTGACAAATGAAGGAAGGCTGGATGCCCCCCACCTGCCTTACTCTGTTGAGGCCAATTAGAACTGGCTAGAATCACAGGGGCAGGTAGGAATGTGTAAAGGTGATCGTGATCTCTGACTTGTTATAATGATTACATACATACAATTTCAGGGAGATTTAAGATGCTAATGAAACATTCTATGTGGAAGTTATATATAGAACTACATATAACAGAGCATACTCAAGACAGCCAATTATATATATATATATATATATACATATATATATATATATACATGTATATATATATATATAAATATATGTCTTCATCACTTGTGCAGTATTGCCCTTTAAGATAACTTTTCTTCTTGCTTTGGCTCCCATGGATATCAGCCTGTGTATTGCTCGAGACTCTCCATTTTATGTGCAGTGTTTGACTCCATTTTGTGGATGGAAAGTTATTTCACACATGGGTAGACATGGCAAAATCAGCCCAGCACTTCTCAGACAGTATAAATTGGCCAATTACTTTTATTCTTGGAGGAGACAAAGGTACTATTTTAAAAACATATTGACATAAGTTAGGACTATAGAGGCACATGGGTTACCTAAATCTTATAAAAATGCCTGAGAAGTATTACATACATTAGATCAAGGGAGAGGCGTAATTCCCTCACCTGGATCCTATAAGGAGGCAGACATCTAATACTGCGAACTGATTCTCTGACCACTTGGTGTGTGTGTCAAGGGACTGACTGACAGATAAAATTTGAAATCATCCCAGGGGCTTGAATAGGCTTATTGGTAAGGCCTGCTCAAATTGCCATCTGCCCGTTTTCTGTATTCCCATCCCAATCCTGCTCGTCATTTCTGCCTTTTCCCTGGTGGTGGTGTTTCAGCTATATGCAGAGTGACTCTACAAACTCTAGAGAGGAACACAGGAGCTGCAGCAGCCACCAGACTTCTTTGGCAGTTCAGTTTAGTCCCATATCTGAGTCCCCCAGAGACCACTTTTGCATTTGTTAGTTTCCCAGCCTGGGCCTCTCAGGCCTCTTTGAAACTCCTTGCCTTTTTAACCCTGTGTTATTCTGTAGCTTGCGCACGCGTGCGCGCGCACGCGCGCGCGCGCGCACACACACACACACGATATGCAATGTGTAATCTGAGAGCTATTATTAGTAATTCAAGTTGGAACAAGAGAGCCTATATTTGCTTCTGCCTTGCAAATTTGTTATTCAATGAAACCTAACATTGTGGAAATAAATATACACGTTTGTCTATGTTTTTGAAATAGGGTGTTTGTAAGACACATAGACCCTAAGGGTGATTTTTGGGATCATCTGTCTCTGCTTTTGCTACTAGGCACATACCTCTTATTCCCTCTTCTGGAACAAAAGAACATGGAACCCCTCTGGAGGTGACTATAGAATCTTGATATTTGTGGGTATGTTCAGGATTAGGATTTCTGCATGAAATACCTCCACATCTTAAACGAATAAGACCATAACTGAGCTCTGGTAATAGGCCCACAACTAAATCCATAATGACATTTTTTTTTATTGTGATTGGTCTTTTCTATGAAATTGTAATATTCCTAAAGGCAAGATGGAGACGGGGTGGAATTTCTTTGTCCTCAATCTCAGCTTATAGGAAACCAATTCATTTTCCATCTATTATTATATTGTATCTTTACTCTTAATGTTGGCAAGTATTCATACTCAGAGCCAAGATTTAGGACAAAAACTTTGTTAATAGACCCTGTCATTCTTATGTAAGAGTCCCAATTAGATATTCTCAGGCCTGGGAAAAATATCTTGATGTATCTCGGTAATGAACTACATTGCCTGAGTAAATATTATTTAAAGCTTAGAAGAGATTGGGGTGGATTCCCAGCAGATCAGTCATCTCCTACAGCCTTCTTTCACCATCCCATGCCTTCTCTCAGTCACCAGTTCCCACAGGCGCTCCTTGGAAACCTGCCTGGCATACTTGCCAGGACATCTTCACTCTCCCTCCTCTCTTCCAATTCCATCCTCAGCCCATGTTATCCCTAGCTCTCTAACAGACCACCTACTGTGTCTCCCTCCTCTTTTCTGCTTCTATTCCCAGAGTTCACAGATCCTTAGATGGATCACCCAGGTTTCTTTCCTCCTGTGGAGCTTTTCAGACCCCCCAACCCCCAGCAACCATTCTTAGTATCAGCACCCTAGAAACACAGATTCTACCCTAGACCCCCCAGTGGCCAGAGCTGGCAGTGATTCACAAGCACTTCCTTCCAGTCAGTGCATAGCCACTGGGTGCTTTTAAGATCTAGGGAGGGCAAGAGAACCCAAGGAATGGAAAATCCACCTAACAAAGGTAAAAACAGGTATAAAAACCTAGAATTATAATCATCCCAAACCAAGATGCCTGGATTCCAGGCTCATCTATTTTTAGCTGTTATAGCTTATATTCATACTTAAAAACATGGTACAGGTTTTACTGGATAGAACGGCATGGAGTGGTCTAGAAACATCTCTTAGCTTTTATTTGAGGAGTCCCTGTGTCTTATCTTGTTTTCAAGCCATGAATAGAGCAATTCGCAAGGATATGGAAGACCATGAGGGGATGTTCTCAGTCTTTTTCTGGTGACCCTCCTCCTACCCAGTGCAGCTCTGGGTCATCCTCCATTGCTGAACATGCTGTGCCTAACTTAAAAGACATGCTTTTCTATCTTCATCTCCATCTCACTCTTCCTAATAGTTACCAAGATTTGCAGCTTGCCTACCCCCTATTTCCCTTCAGCCTCAATAAAATGCCCCTTACTGTCTTCTGAATCTGTTTTTAAATTCTCTTGTCAACAAGACTAAGAATCCACAATAGAGGAACTCAATTTCACAGTTAAACCACCTACTTGATATTTCTACATTACCCTAGTGCCAGATTTCTCTTTAAACCTATTATGGTTCCCTCTATTATGGTATCTCTCAAGTAGTGATACTCCCTCATAAGCAAGCATTAAAATATATGAGCCTATGGAAGCCATCCCTATTCAAACCACCACGTTCACTAAATATAAAAACTTCACAAAACCGTTTCTTTATTAAGGAACTTCTTTTCCTGCTCTCCTGTATTTTGCACTCCCCAACTCAATCTTCTTGGTCGCTCGTGTCTTTCTCTCCCCTTCTCTTTCTCCTAACTCTCTCTCCCCTCTCCTGCTCCCAATTTGTTCAGGAGATCTTGTCCCTTTCCTCTTCTGTGGGGGACCTTGTATGTCTCTCACGGTCCTCCTTGTTTCCTAGCTTCTCTGGAGGTGTGGATTGTACGCTGGTAATTCTTTGCTCCATGTCTAATATCCATGTGTGAGTGAGTACATACCGTGCTTGTTTTTCTCTGACTGGGTTTCCTCAAGGATGGTTTCTTCAAGTTCCATTCATTTGCCTTCAAATTTCAATACCTTAATAGAGGGAGCCATTATAGGTTAAAGAGAAATCTGCCACTAGGGAAATATTCAGAGATCCACATGGATGATCCCAACAATCTAAGCAAAAGTGGAGAGGATACCTTAAATGCCCTACTCCTATAATGACATTGATGACTGTCTTAAATGCCATCTTAGAGCCTTCAATCAGTAGCTGATGAAAGCAGAAACAGACACCCACAGCTGAACACTGAGCAGAACTCCTGGAATCCTGTTGCAGAGAGGGAGGAGTGATGAGCAAATGGGTCAAGATCATGCTGAAGAGACCCACAGAAGCAGCTGACCTGAACAAGTGAGAGCACACAGACCTCATTTGTAAAACTGGGGAACCAGCATAGGATGGACCCAGACCCCCTGAATGTGCTTGCCAGTTAGGAGGACTGGGTAGTCTATGGGGCCTCTGATAGTGGATCAGTACTTATCCCTAGTATACAAATGGACTTTGGGATCCCATTTCCTATGGAAGGATACTCTCTTAGCCTAGATACATGGAGGAAGGCCTAGTCCCTCCCCCAAATTATGTGACAGATTTTGATTATTCCCCATGAAAGCCGTCCCCCTCCCTGGGGAGTGGATGGGTGATAGGATTTGGGGGTTTGTTTGGGGGGCATGGGAGGATGGGAGGGAGAGGGAACTGGGATTGATATGTAAAATAAGATTGTTTCAGAACTGAATAAAAAAAACCTGTTTATAAATTGTACTACATTTAAGGTAACCTAAATTAGTGTTCTTACATATCTGTGTCAAGTAAGCATAAAGAATAGTTCAATAGCCCAGACTTTACTTGTTATCAGTAATGCACATTCTTTGTACTTGGAGACCTAGCTATTTTGCATGCAGGTATGATTCACTCACTCTATACAGGAACATCCATTTTAAGTAATTGTATAAGTTTCACTAACTCTACCATCAATCAGATATATACAGTTTCTACTCCTATATATTCCCAATGTACCTGGGTATGAAGACTAGAAAAGCTGATCCAGATTGAACTGGTTTTGAGTGCATATACAGTAAAGCAAAACTGTGTCCTAAAATGAATTTACAGTGAGAATGCCTTGTTTACCTATGCCTACAAATCTCTGTGCATGCATGTGATTAAAATCAGATGCTTTATGAGAAGGAGCATGCCCAGTAGAAACTTGACCTTGTCTATCAATCGAAACAGACAACCATCCTTGCTATGCTGCTTAGCTAAACTTTCCTTTCTTCTGAACCTCATAATGGGAAGCACCAATGACAATCATGGCCCATGAGCACCCTCATTGTTGTGGCCTACTCTTTTATTTGCTTATTTTTTACTTCTTTATTGAATCTTTAAGTGTTTCACAGCATGCACCCAATTCTGTTCACCTTCTGGTCATGCATAGTCCTCCCTCATCCCTGTTGCACCCCACCCCCAGCCGCCCAGGAAAGAAAACAAAACAAAGTAAGCAACACGTGGCCCACTGTTAATCCTGCCAGAGCATCTGTTTTTTTTTTTTTTTAATCATTTAAATTAGAAGCAATCTTATTTTACATATCAATCCCAGTTCCTCTCCTTCCCACCCTCCCATGTCCCCCACTGATGTCCCCACCCCATCCCCCTTCTGCTCCTCAGGGAGGGGGAGGTCAGTGCTTGCTTTACCAATCCAGTCTGTTGCTGTACTTGGAGCAAAGTTATCTTTTGTTGCATTCACAAATCTGTGTGGACCCTTATTTTGAATTCTTTTGATAAGACAAGAGCCTGGACCTTCACCAGACCACCAGTAACACGGTAGTGATTCATACTTTGGTCCAAGAATAAACTACCACTTATTTTCTTTGAACTGAAAGCTGTATGTTTTGCTTTGACATGTTAAGGAGAAACAGATATTTCAAAACTTTTGCTTTGTTTTCTTGAAGCTGTTGTGCACACAGTTCTCAAAACTTCTCACACAGCTTCATTCAAGGACTGTGTTCCGATAATATACCATAAAATTTACCAATTACTTGTTCTGATGCAACTGAGTTATAGAATATTTTTCCTAACACTATAATAATTCTTTTCCATTTATAATTAATTAAAACTCTTATTTCCAGTCCTAGTTAACAATTAATTAACTTTCTGTTTATGAATTCATTGATTCTCAACAGTTAAGATAAATATGTTCCCACTATATTTTTTTCAGCATATTTTCAGAGTTCATGTTTTAGCATTATAAATAAATAATATCTCATGCATTGTTTCTCTGTCAAATGATAGCCCATTTTATTTATATACTACATGTTATTTTTATGAAATTAATCATTGACACATGGAGGCCATTGAAGATAGATCTCTCCATAATGACATCTTGTTTCCCTGGTGTTGGGTAGCAGCTTTGTCTGAGTTTAAATACTTTTGTCTTGAAGGAAATTTTCTTAAGACAGGGAACATGAAAAGAGAGGAGAAATAATGACACATTTTTAAGACAAGATGTTTATTTACAAGGAGGTGAAACAATGGAATTTTGTAAGGCACCCTTCTAATGTTATGACCCTTTAAATAAAAGTTCTTCCTGTTGTGGTGACCATCAATCCTAGAATTACTTTTGTGGCTACTTCATAACTGTAATTTTGTTACTTGTTTGATTTGTAATGCAAATATCTGTGTTTTCTGATCTTAGGCAACACCCATGAAATGGTCATTTGATGTCCAAAGGCACTGAAACCCACATGTTGCAAACCTCTTTTCGAAGGGGAGAAAAACCATTCCATGCTGCAAAAAAAAAAAAAAAAAAAAAACATCTCCTTAAAACTGGAAGGAAAGAACTAAAAATAACTTCAGGAAGTCTCTGAAATTGACCAAATTCACTAGACATTCTCTTTAACCAAGTTATGTAAAGAGTAATGATGGTTGAGCATTCCTGTCAATCAAGCCCAGTCACCTGGAAGGAGATCAATTGAACTGCCTAGAAGGAACAAAGGCCAGTTAGCTGTCTGGAGAAATTAAGACAAGCTGTGATACCTTGAATATACTCTCCAACCTGTTGAGTTTCCTGAATGCTGTACAGTGTGATGAGTTTCCAGCTTTCATGAGCACTTATCCATGCTAGGGTGGACTTCGGTGAGGTAGCTCTCTAAATCAATTTTGCTTCTGTAAGTAACTGCTCACACATATCTCTGTAAGTAAATGCAACAAAGCTCATTGGCTCACCATTATTATTATTATTATTATTATTATTATTATTATTATTATTAATTGCAGAGGAGTTGAGGTAGGAACTTTTAAAGCATCATATGTTGGAGAAGAGAAATAGAAATTTGACCATTCAGTGGTATCTGTACTTTGGTCTGTTCCTTATCTGGAGATGTTTGTTCAAGTCCTTCCCAGGAATAGTATTACTCAACTTCTGGTAACCAAGTAACTTTCAGAAATATAAAATATCTCAATTGCCTTCCTTAGAATTTGAACTACTCTACGTAAAAAGAAGTCACTAGAATCTCTTTTCATTTACTATATGCACCAGAGGGAGATGGCACTATCAGGGATTTGTTGAAGCCCAGTAAGCGAAAGCTATTTCTTCCTGATGAATCATAGTTAGTTTTTTTCCCCTTTAAGCTTGTACTCTACTCTGTTATCTATTTTTGGTCACAAGAATTGCTATTGAGTTGCTTCTCTGATTGGGTAGAAACATGGCGTACTATTGCCTTCAAGCCTCAGAGTGAATACAAATGGGCTTGCCAATTACCTGGACAGGAAAACAATAACTTTAAGGAAGGTAGTACACATGAAGACATGTTAAAGAGATGGGAGGAATAATTATCTCTTTAAAAGAGATATGTGATTTTTTTACCCTAACCCCCCTTCGATACAGTTGCTTTAGAACCACGCTGTTAAGCCCTTTGTAATGTCTAAATTCTAACTCACAAAGTGTAACAATAAAATGGCAATATGACATTTTATTCTCCCCAAAAGATCATGCAATTCTTACCTACCCCAGGCTTACTGGTAATGAACCAAGAGACACTATTGTCCCATACTGTAAAAGTTCATCCAAATGGACCTATCACTCATATGGGCAGAAGAATTCTTCAAGAAATCTGTTTATCCTTAAATTTTAAAACATAGTAAAAAGTCTTCCTAAAATATAGATCAATGAGGCCATTGTCTAATCTCATCTTATGAGAGTGCTTTCCTCTGGCTACTTACTACCCATGCATATCACCCAAGGGTACACTACTATATTCTGTAACAAACTTGATGTCCTTTAATACACTCTGCATCTGAATTACAAAGGGAGGGAAGACAGCGACCCCTAGGAGCAATAGCAGAACACAATGTATAAAGTTTTGAGGAACTGTCAGACTTCCCAAGTGAATACTTCATTTCAGTTCTTACATTTTTAAACTTAAAAAGTGATTTTGTTCCTTTAATTCAATTGCTTACTTTTTTCCAACCAGAATTTGTATGACCCTATTTACATGTCTCATGTATATATTTATCAATAATTGGGCATTTTCTAGCATATACTATAGTTGTTAAGGATTCTGATTGCCATTTTGATCTTGGAGTACGTTACTTTTGTTGGTTCTTTTTTTTTTTTTTTTTTTTTTGTCTTTTTCTCTTGATAGTTTAGCTAGGCTTAGTGCCCCAACAGTATTTTTCCCCTGTTATTTTAAGCAAGGCTTCCTAGAAGTCATCTCTAGGGTCAACAAAGTTTAATCTTTTGCCAGTAATCTATTACAGCTGTTGTAAACACAATGTCATTAATTTGTAAAAAGCTTATAATATGCTATTTTAAAATTTTTAAATGCCTGAAGGAAAATGGATACAGAGGGGATCTTAATGGAGCCATGGCAGAGAAATGAGTCAAGACATCCACAAATTCAGCCAAAACAAGTTTGACACAACACAATGAAGGGCCTGGTGTTTTTTTCAAGTACAGTATTTTCTTGACATAAATTTTGACTCATGGCAACTGTTGGAAGACAAGGACCAAAAAGCTGTTTAGTGTAGCTATGTGTCTGATTTTCAGTAGACGTGCCTTTTAGGCAGCTGGTTTCCATAATAGTCATTAAATTCTCCATATTCCTAATATTTTATTCCTGAACTGGGACATGAGAACCAAAAACTTCTGGGTACTTGAGGCTATTTCAAAAATGCTGTGGAAAAGCGCATGGAATTGAAAGTATAAGATGTGAAATTATTTGGAGAAACCAAGAGAAATGCTAAAGTCTTAGTTTTGATTTTAATAAGAAACCCAAGTAAATTGGTTCAATGGGCAAAGAACCTTACTGTCAAGTCTGTTGATCTGAGTTTTATCCCTTAGACCATGTGGGAGGAGACCCAATTTTTTAAATACAAGAATATCTTTATAGATCTCAGACTTTAAACATTTAAAAATGGAAAATATAGTAATTATTTCATTAGAAATGCTCAGTTAAGGATAATACTTAAATTTAGATAAAGTAGACATAGATTCCTTCATAGTCTGATCATGGTTTCCCCTCCCTCATCTCCTCCAAGATATTTCCCACCACCCCACCCATCCAACTCCACACCTTCTGTCTCTCTCTCTTTAGTAAGCAAACAGGAAAATAAAAACAAACTGGAATAAAACAAAAACAAAATACAAAGATAAGAGAACCACTTCTGGTATGTATGCCCTGTAAGACTGCATTGAAATAAAAACTAGGTTTTCTTTTGCAATTAGGTATCAGTTGCAGATACCTTCTTGGTTAGTGGTAGAAGCCCATGTCCATTTACCCCTCTCATTGCTGGAACCCCATTTGGCTTGGATCTGTGCAGGTCATGTGTGTGCTGCTGCAGTCTCTGTGAGTTCATATGGGTGTCAGTCATGTTATATCTAGAAGGCCTTATTTCCTGATGTCATCCATCACCTCTGGCTCTTATAATCTTTTTGCCTCCTCTTTTGCATAGAGAAGGGACTTCTAAAAGTTAACTTCTGATTTGCACTTGTATACACACAGACACACACACACACACACACACACACACACACACACACACACACACGCATACGCACCCATACTTGAATAATTATGTGTTTAAAGATAACAAATGAATAATGTTATAAAGAATAAAATGAAGAAGGAAAAGAAGAAGAAAAAGAAGATATTCAGCCATCATGATGATCTAATAGTGATGTGAGCTATGATTTTCTCAAAGATAGCTCAAACCACTATTGTCATGTCTTTGGATTCAATATTTATTGTGATATATTATTCATAGAGTATTCATGGATCACAGACCCTCATTTTAAGGCTATAAGAGTGAAAGGGAGAGATCACCTTGTTAATAAGGGTCATGGAAGGTCACTCTATGACAAAGAACAGATTAATAAGAGAAAAATTATAGCAAGTTTTGTCTATCCACAGTTTCACATGACATGGGAAAATGCCTATTCTATACTTAGGTTCTGTGAAACAGGACCAATGAGTAGTTGAAAGAAGCATGATCTTAATTATGGCCAACATTCCTGTAACAATCAATAGAGCAAAAAGGGAAAAATGTAACATACTTATTTAATTAAAGATTTCTTGGGCCAGGGAGACTTCAGAAATAGAGATTAAAAGACCCTGGAGAAGTTTATTTTAAAGCTTCAGTTCTCTCAGGAAATGTGAAGCCACATAGAAACATACTTGGGTAAAACTATGAACTAATTATAACAAACAAAGAGAAACTTAAAAGGCCAGTTTTATTGGCTTCTTTTTTGGCTACTGTGTAGCATTTCTTTACATCATGGGCATTAAATGAAAGTCTCAAAATCTTTTTTTCATAGGAAGTAGATCAGAAGTTGACATTGTATGTTTTGTAGCTATATTTATCACTTCACAATTAAACTTCCCTTTAAAATCTGACATACCACCTTGGAGTAGAGATTATCTTGGTCTAGTACGCACGGCAATAAAACAAGCAATAAAATGCAGAGGATGCCAAGCCTATGCTAACAGTAAAGGAGCTGTTAACACAGTAGAGGGCAAAGAGCAAGAGCAGCAAACCATTGCTCCCCCCACATTGGGAGCCAAATGTAGCTAGAGCATTTTGTCTCACCCACCTATCCAGCAGCCACTTATAGAATAATCATTCAGGGGCTTAATGTTAATTATAATTGTTTGGTTCATGGCTTAGACTTATTTTTAGCTAGCTCTTACATTTAAATTAACCCATTTCTATTAATCTATATATCACCATATGGCCATGTTGTTCCTCGGCAGCTGGCTGGCGTTCCTGCCACCTTGCCTTCTTTCTCCCTGTGTTTATATTCTGCCCTACCATAGGCCATAGCACCTTTATTCATAAGCCAATGAGGATAATACATACTCACAATGTACAGGATCCCACAGCAAATCTCTGAACTGGTATTCTACTCATTAATCTCTTCTACTTCCTCCATAGCTGTAAGTCATCTTGGAAAACGCTGGATAGCATGTAGCCAACAAATAGTAACTGAAAGTGATAGAGGTTCCATGAGATATTTATCCATGATGAGGTTGGAGTTTGTTTGGGAATCACACTGTTCTTCTAAGTATTCCCTCATCCATGTTCATGTAAATAATACACTGATGGAGCAGCTCTTGACCTTGCTCTATTGCAGGTGCTGTATCTAAGGCTAATAGGTTTTTGTTTCTGTCTCCCTGGGAAAAGTTAAAAACACATCATATAGCAGGTTGTAGGTATAGCTCAATGGTCGAGAATGTTCCTGAATTAAATTTCAATCACACAAAACCAAACCTAAGCACAAACAAACAAACAAACAAACAACAACAACAACAAAAGCAAAGTGGAGACAATGAACAATTTTAGAGTTCTGGATCAACTTTCATGCATGTTATTTCTACTTCAGTAGCAATTCAAGGTTCCAGTGTGATTTAGGATTGGTATTTTCCATGCACATTAGGCTAATATCATTGTAAAGAGATGTCTGAAATCATTAATTAATTAATATATATATATATATAATTTTTTCTTATTTTACATATTGATTTCAGTTCTCTCTCCCTCCATTCCTCTCTACTTCCCTCTCTCCCATGCCCCTGACCCCCCTCCAATCCAATTCCCCCCTCACTCCACAGGGAGGGTGATGTCTTCCATGAGGGTTCATCAAAATCTTTCATGTCATTTGGAGCAGGGTCTAGGCCCTCCCTCCTGCCTCTAGGCTAAGGGACTGTCCCTCCATATGAAATGTGCTCCCAAAGTCCTTTTGTGCACCAGGGATACATCCTGGTCCCAATGTCAGAGGTCCTTTAGACTGCCCAGGCCTTCTAACTCAGACCCACATTCAAGGGGCCTGAGTCTGTCTAATGCTGGTTTCCCAGCTATCAGTATGGGGGTCCATTAGTTCCCCCTTGTTCAGGTTAGCTGTCTCTGTGGGCTTCTATAGCCTGGTCTTGTCCCCATTTTCTTATCACTCCTCCCTCTCTGCAACTGGATTCCAGGAGTCAGGCTCAGTGTTTGGCTGTGGTTGTCTGCTTTTGTTTCTATCAGTTACTAGGTGAGGGCTCTGTGATGACATATAAGTTAGTTATCTATCATGGTTTAATACAGATCAGAAGAAATAAATAGGACAAATAGATGTTTATTCAAGGAGAAATAACTTACAACATAGACCGATGAACACCAGCAGTTTCCTGGTCCTGAGGATGCCTATAGATGCTCTTCTGTCCCTGTACTGCAAGCAAGGGAGCTACCGGGGCACCTTCCTCAGACTTAGTTCCCCCAGGTAATGTCTGCCCCTGTCCCCACGCCCAGTGGGCTTGGTCTGTGTCACAGGTGTGGGCAAAGTAAATATCTCACTACAGTTATCAATCTCATTATCAGGAATTTAAGGTAGCCTTTCCATTGTTGCTCAGATTGCTAGTTGGGGTCATCCTTGTAGGTCTCTGGATATTTCCAGAGTCAGTTTTCTCTTCAAACCTATAATGGCTCCCTCTATTATAGTATCTCTTTTTTTGCTCTTGTCTATTTGTCCCTCAACTCAATCTTCCTGGTCCCACATGTTCTTTATTTATAAAGAGATGGCATTTCTTTTGGCTCCCAGTTGTGAAAATCATGATATACTGTCTCCACTGCTTTGGGTCTATGGTGAGGCAGCATAATATGTTAAGTGTATGTGATGGGAGCAAAATCACTTATGGTACAAAGATCAAAGAAGAAACAGAAGTGTCTGGGGTCTCAGTATCATTTGGAGTAGTCTCCCAATGACCTCTATTGTGGTTTATATTGTCAACTTGACAGGTTCAGAAATCACCCAGGTGACAAGGGTGTAGGTACATCTGTAATCAATTATTTAGATTGTGGGACTGCTTCTGAAGGTGTTGATTCAGTTAATTCCAGTGGGAAGATATGCTACAAATGAATGGCACTACTTCCCAGGCTGGGGTTCTGAACTGTATGTAAAGTAGAGATCTGAGAACCATTGCTCATTTCTCTTTTCTTCCTGACTGTGGATACAATGTGACCAGCTGCTTCAAGCTCCTACTGTCTCAAGTTCTCTGCCATAATGGATCACATCCTCTCAAAGGGCCTGCCATTTTTTCCCAGAAATCAGGTCATGCCCCCTATATTCTGACTTCTTATTCCTGGCAGTTTTCTTTCTCCCACCTGAAGCTGTGAACAAGTCTAGCTGTCTTCTGTTTGTATCAGTAAGATATGTTTATGGTCCATGCTCTTGGCATGGAGACTAATCCAGGCTTAATCATTTTGTCTGAAACATCTGCTACCCTCTGGAACTTACAAGAATAAGAAACATCTTTTGATCTCTGGGTTTTCTGAAGGAAATTGGAAGCTGCTGTCTTACAATAATATGGTGGCCATCTCTCTTGGCGAATTCAAGGAACTGTGTCTTCTTCCTTCAGGGACACATCATATCATATGTGGTGACTATTTCTTCTGACACAATTCTTCTCTGTTTCTCCTTTCAAGTTCCCATTATACTGCATGTGGTATGATGCCTTCCCACTTCATTGCTGAACTGCTGAGAGGAATCATGCCTTAGTCTGAAAACTAACTACATGTTATCTCCTTCCCCAACCAATCTGCTGCTCTGAGAGCAGACTGAATAAACTCCTTTCCCCTGAAGTTGCTTGGGTGATATAAAAAACAAAAAGGAAGAGTAAAAGAAAGAAAGAAAGAAAAGAAACCTACCACTAGGTCTCCGGTTTTAAACTCTTAAAGTTTCTTCCCCTTTCCAAAAGTGTCACACTATGGAGTAAGCATCTAACACAGGAGCCTTTGGTGAACTTTCAGGATTCTAAATACAGCATGTTGTTTTCCTTTTGTTTGAGCCTTTTTGTTAATTATGTCACATCCACTTACAAAGTAGTCTGGTTAAGAGAGATTAGTCTTGATTCTCACATAAGAAACACATGGCAACTTATAACTAAACATGTTAACAAGGCCTTAGCATTTTCAACTATGATAATTAGCTAATCTGTTAAAGAATACAGACATCTACATGATTGGAGGCCATTGCTGCCTGAGGTCTTCATTCCATCGTATTCTATTTTAGAACCCACCTCCCATTTTCCTTGTAATACTAGAAGAAGGGGGAATAATCACATCTGCTCCTCCTTAAGATTTAAAATTCCATACGAAAAGCTGGGAAAGCAGAGCTATGCTCAGGCTCATTAAGGGAAGGATATAGCCTCCTAGTCAAAAGAGTGGATTCTGATTTACCTCCGGCCTTGGGTGGACATATGAGTATTCTAACTTGCCCTATTACACGCATACATCTTAGAATTAATCTAACTGGACCCATTAATCACATGGCCAGGTTTCTTTGTCAGTGTGAAATGTAACAATCTATCTACCTAACAACCTATTTATGTTTGGAGCATTGTTAGTGTTCAGTGGATGACAATTATCATGGATTTAACAATGAAAATACAAGTTCCTCTGTAACGAGGAAGAAACTATCAGGCTAAGTAAAGCTGGTCTGGGTGTAAAATTTGAAAATAAAGAAAATGGAAAGCATCATAAACTTCTCTTCTGTGTCTTTCTGTCCAGCTCCAGAGGATCTATACCAAAAGAATATGTTCTAAAATAATTAGTGCTCATGTTGTCTTAGTCATAATGTTACAAGTATGCACACTTAACCCTGATGGAGTGCTAAAAGCAGAACTGAAGCTGATAATAGGGATATGTGTAGGGATTTGAATAATGTTTGAGTTTTGCAGAAATGCAAGATCAGGGAGATAATGCTGGGATTTAGTAGAAATAGGTTTAAAATTTGTTTTAAAGCTAAGAGCAGAAGTGTGATTACATAGACTTGTGGACATAAAGACAAAGTTAAGGCTAGAGATAATGTTATATTTAAGCCACATGGATAAGAATAGATCTGAGATTAAATTGCAAATTAAGTGGAAGATTAGGTTTAGTGGAGAAATAAGGTTCACAAATACCCTTCCCTCCTCTGTGTAGAGATGCATGCATCTCTTCTTCCATCAGCAGCAATTACTTTCTTTCATTTCTTTTTACTTTTTTAGTGCATATGTGCACACTGCCCCCCTCCGTGTGTGTGTGTGTGTGTGTGTGTGTGTGTGTGTGTGTGTGTGTGTGTGTGTGGTGAATGCGTGCCATAGCATTGTGTTAAATTCATAGGACAGACTTAGATGTTGGTTCTCATCTTCTATCTCATTTGAGCCAGGGTCTGTGATTTTGTAGTTCGCTGCTGTTTATGTTGGATAAGCTGGCTCAAGAGCTTCTCCCATCCCTTCCTCCCATCTCCCCACAGAAACACTGGGCTCACAGATGTGTGCTTTATGCTTTACATGGGCTCTAGGGTTTTGAACTCAGATCCTCTTGATTATGATGCAAGCACTTTACCCATGACATTGAGCCATATCCTTAGATCCTTGTTTGTTTCCTTTATAATAAATCAGTAAGCATGAATGATTTGTTTCACTGAGTTTTGTAAGCCATCATAGAATTGTAAAAGCTGAGGAGAGGACTGTGAGAATCTCCCATTTAGTGAATTCTGGCAAAAATATGGAGATTGTAGATATTCAATATTTTAAGTGGTATTTGAATTGAGGAGACAGTTTAGATTGCTCCTCAACCTGGGGAGTTGGTGATAACTCTATTGTTAGAAATGCATATAAAATGTCATTTGTTTAAAGTATGTAGCAAAGCTAAGAGACCACTGCTAATTATATTCCATATGAAGTACTCCTTCCCTCATGAAAGTTTGCCTTTGAAAGTTAATTAACACCAGCTGGCCTTCTGGATAATGGATCCTTTTCTTCAAACTGGCCAGTGACTGAATCAACATTCAATCTTTTATCATATAGCACAGCTTAACTTTTTCAAGCACCAGTCAATTCATAGCAAGAGGAATTTTCAGTCCCAATTGTGGTTTAAAATTACAAGTGCAGGGGGTCATTTTTATAAAACTTAGAGCACATTTGCAAGACTGAATCTTTGTTCTTTCACATTCTTTTCTTTGTTTCACCAAAGTTAATTTTATTCTTTTCCATATATATTTATTTTTCTTATTTTATATCGATCCCAGTTCCCTCTCTCTCTTCCATCCTCTCATGCCCCCTGACCACCCTCCCATCCCATCCCCCCCAGACTCCACATGTATGGTGATGCCTTCCTCGAGGGGTCATCTAAATCTGTCAAGTCATTTGGAGTAGGGACTAGGCCCTCCCTCCAGCCTTTAGTTTAAGGGAGTATCCCTCCATGGGGAATGTGCTCCCAAAGTCCTTTCATGCACCAGGGATACATCCTGGTTCCACTGTCTGAGGTCCCTTAGACTGCCCAGGCCTTCTAACTGAGACCCACGTTCAGGGTGTCTGAGTCGGTCCAATACTGGATTCCCAGCTATTCTTGGTCCACAGAGGTGAACTATACTTAGGATACCCCTTTTGTGTCTTCTGAGAATTGGAGTTGCCAGATTCCTGTGTTGCGAATGCAAATGTTTGTAGCTGTGATTTTGGAAGTGCTGGGGCAGGATCCTGGCAACTGAACTAGTTTTCCTGCATGTTAGGCAAGCACTCTACTACAGGTTCTAACCAGACTTGTTTTGATTAGACAGAGTCTTGTTGAGTTGCCTAGGCAGATCTGAAATTTGCTATGTACCCCAGGCTGGCCTTGAATCCCTCTACCACCAGGCCCAGTTTGATGAATGGTTTTCTGTCCAATATGTTGTCTTTTTGTTGTGGATTCTGTACTCCTCTGCCAGGGTTTCCCTTTAGAGTTGAAGGATTTATTTCTTTAGTTCTCAGAAGATTGGGGCTGATAGTTCTGTGTTCTTAGTGAGTTGCAATTGTTAGAGTTAGCAGAGATGTATCACACATCTCTCCTGAGGACAGTGCAAATATCAATGCCTAGACCTCTCATCTCCAAATTCAAAGCAGTCCATTGAACCTGTTAAGCATATATAGCTCACATCTTTATCACTATACCTCGTATTATATTGGGTGAGTACCTGTGAAAGTATTCAGAAAGTGACACTCACTGGTGAGTTTATTTTTGTGGATTTATCTTAAAGAATTGAATTTTCAAGAAAAATGACCTTCTCCTTTTAAAGGTGCAAGGGAGGATATATCTGTATTGTAAGTGTGCTGCAGTGTCCTACTTTCTTCTCACCTCCCAAGGCATACAGATACCAAGATAACATGTTAACACATCGTGCAGATGTCTTCACTCTAGAATTTATATCAAAGGGAACACAGCCAATGCTCTATGCTGGAGTTATGGGTGTTGTATCTATGCTATGGGCCATGCAATATTTAAGAATGTCTTTGTTATAACCTACTTCTATAGGTTTGTACGACCATGTCCTTCCAACATGTTCGTCTGTCTTTCTAAGTAGGCTTTTAACATATGTGTAGGAACAATATGCAAGGACAAGTAGGTTTCTGTTGTAGGGTTACACTAGGTTAAGTGGGAGACCAGAAGCTGTGGGTACAAAAAAGGTACTGTTATTTGATAGTAAGTAACATCTTTCTCTGTCTCTTCCCATAAGAGCAGTTCAGTGTTATGGACTGAGTTACTTCAGCATTCTGTCTATCTTTCCCTTCACTAATAGTAGAGACTCCATTATTGGTACATGAAAAAAAAATGAGCCTTGGAGTAGATAGATGGTTCAGTGGGTAACAGCTAGCTGAACAAGCCTGATGATGTAAGTTTTATCACTGAAATCCATGTAAGAATCTGGAAGTGATGGTATATGTGGCACTTTGAATGTAATTGGCACACATAGTCTCATAGGGAGTGCTATTAAGAGATAGCTTTGTTGGAGTGGCTTTGTTGGAGTGGGTACAGCCTTTTTGGAGGTAGTGTGTTACTGTGTAGACAGGATTTGAGGCTTCCTGTGCTCAGGATACTGCCAAATGTCTCAGTTGACTTTCTATTGCCTACATGCCAAGGTGTAGCCAGCACCACATCTTGCCTGCACATGACCATGCTCCCCACCATGTTTATAATGAACTATATTCCTGGAACTTTAAGTGAGTCACCCCAATTAAATGTGTCCTTTATGAGTAGGCTGTGGTCATGGTGTCTCTTCACAGCAATAAAACCCTGACTAAGATAGTACACATTTGCAATCCCAATGGGAAATAGAAAGTTGAGTTGTGGGAATCAGCCAGAACTTTGCCATCCAACCAGCCTGAAGTAGGCAGTGCAGAGAGAGAAATCAGAGACTCTGTCTCAAAACAAGGAAGGAGAGAACCAATTCCTGCATGCCATAATATACACTGATGCATACACACAAATAAATTTAGCCTTTATTGTTTTCTGAGTTAGGCACAAACAACCCCTAGCTTTAGTAGTTAAGGCAGTTTGGATGTCTGGCATGATGCGACACACCTGTAGTCATAGCCTTAAGAGACTGTGGAGGGAGATTGTGAGTTTAAGGACAGCTTGGACTATATGGCATATTCTAATGCCAACCTGGATAGCTTAGTAAGGCCTTGAATTGAATGATTCCTTCTGGCTCTGCATATCCGTGTCTCTGTTGCTTCAGGTGGGCTGTTTAATTTTTGTTGAACCAATCCATTCATATTTACAAAGGAATGAAAAAAGTGCCCATGCTTGCTTCTAAAACTGAACTCAGACCAGTATTGTTTTGATTCTCACATAACTTCTTAATTATATACTTTGCAGGAAAAGCCAAATATATTTCATCAGCCCTGGCAAAAGAAACAGAGTTGCATTTTGTGTTGACTCTGATAATTTTAGAGGTGTCTGCTTAAGTTATCTGAGTTGAGAGGCAAAGTTAAGGTCATGGTGCCATACTTCATGATGGCATAATGAAGTCATTTAGCTATGGATAGAGACAATTTAGCTATGATTTGTTAGTGTTTATTGTGTATCTGCTGGAATTATAGTAGTTTGTCCACATTGAAGATAAAACCATCAATAAGATAGTGGTGGCACATGCCTTTAATTGGGAGGCAGAAGCAGGCAGATCTCTGGATTTGAGGCCAGCCTGACCTACAGAGTGACTTGCTGGCCAGCCAGAGCTACACTGTCTCAAAAACATAGCAAACAAAATGATAGATGGTCCTTTCTTTGGGGAGCATGTGTCTGGTGAAAAGAAGACAGTGATTATAACTGTCAAGGAGAGAAGCCAAGCCTCTTCTCCATTCCACCCCACCATGATGCCCAGGAAAGGAAGATGGCATAATCTGTCAGTGTGAATACATTCTTATAAGGAATATGTTGTTACTGTTGATGCTGTTTTGTCAGCCACTCCTCTTAGATCTTGTTCTTCCCATGCCCTTTAGTACACAGACATCATCAGTCAGAGAAAGTGATATTTTCTGATGATATTCACCTTTATAAGCTTAAAAGAATCAACATATTTGTTAACTTAATTTTTAGAATTGAAAGCAATTTTTAAATTTAAGTAAATTTTGATCACATTCTTCTCTTTCTCTGAGTCCTTCCAGATCTTTCCTCTTCCCTACCCACCCAAAATTTTCTTTTTTAAAATTTTATTTTCTTTATTCCTTTTACATACCAACCACCTTTCCCTCTCCATCCCCTCATCACCCTTCCCCCCCAACCCAACCCTATCCATTCCTCAGAAAGAGTAAGGCCTCCCACAGGGAAGGGCTAGTGGCTTGGTTCTGCCTCAATTAAATATGCAAGTTTGCTTTTCTTTAAAAGCACAAACACATATTTATCCACTGAAGGAAACTTCTCTGGAGAAAATGTTAATGGTACCTTAAACAAGAAGAAAAATACTTTTAAAAATGATCAAAGTAATATGTTTTCAATAAACCAACTACCTATTTTTTATTCATTTTCTGAAGTCTCAAACACATTGTATCAAGTTTAAGATAATACTCCTTATAATTATGTGCAGTGACCATAGTGACAATTTAATTTTTTTTTTCAATTGATGGAGGAGATTTTCATACTGAAACGGTGCATGGGGAAAAAAGACACATGACATACTAGGTCACGTTTAATAAATTTAATAAATTAAGAGGAAGTCTCACAAAACTCAGGAGAAGGTAACATACAGGAATCAGAAATAAGACAACACTTTGCAACCATTCACAAAAAGTACCATTTGGCAAAGGAGAAAAATTACAGGAAATAATATAAGGCAGTCTGTTGCACGTGTCTTAAACAGTATACGTATATAATATTACATCAAAATGATTTGACAGTAAATTCACCACGTTTACATTTGTCACATGGACTCTTTTAAAACGCTATATAAAAGTTTGTAGCTTTAACATTGTACTGTAGGATTTATTTCCAAATGAATATATATATTTCATACCAAACTGCACAGAACTTACGAATAGCACACAAGTTGAGGATAACTGCTGTATTGGGTACTATTGAGTACTACTACTTGATGACATAAGAATTATTAACAAATGTGCTATAAGCTATTATCATTCAACTTATTGCTAGTGCTTTTGGAACTCCGTGGTTTATACTTTCTTTCTCTGTAAAACATGTGCTATGAGCTTGCCCTGATAGTTAAGAAAGAAATCAGATGTTTCCCATTTTCTCTAATACAATACTTCAGATCTGAATGTCTCTTATGGATTACTGAAGGAGTTTTCTCCAGCGCTTTTTGCATCAGCTCCTCTGCCCTACATTGACTCGGGATCAGCGGATTCATGCAACATACACGGCGTACATGCACAGCACCGTCTGTATGTGCAGAACTCATGCTCAATGCATGCTGTGTTTCTTCAGACATTTTTTTCATTTCAGTAAGAAATAGGTCGTCTCATTCAATTTCAGGTAATTGTTTTAACATGCAATTCAACTGACCTAACAGGCAGGTAGACTTTACTTTCGTGTCATGTTTGGGCATGCTCAAGCAATTGACTGACATTTGGCAGTGTTGTAAATCAAATAGAGACTGTTTGAGTTTCCTCAAATACAGCCGCTCTCCCACTGCCCGTGTGGCAGACTTGAATTTATCTATGCTGTGTGTTGAGAACACACTCCAGGAGTTTTGAAATTCAGATTCTGCCTTCAGCAGTTTAAAGATCCGAAGAGGCACACTTCTAAGTGTGCAAGAAACTGTCGGGCATGAGATATAGCATCATGACTTCTTCAGAAATGTATCCACAGTTGTGTGAAATGGACACCCATGGAAACACAGTTACTGGGAATTGTGTCTACTCTGCACGCAGCATAGCCTTAATGATCTGACTTGAGCAATTTCTGAAAACCTTTCATGGTTTTCAGTTTCATTAAAATGGTACTTAATTCCTAGAGAGCAGCAGGCCCACGAATGAAACAATGGCCAACACCTATTGGAACACAGCACTATATTTGAACCAAGATTTAAAGTTTGAGTACGTAATTGCAGTACAATGGAGAGCTCGCCACGTTCACAAATTAGCTGCAGCCTTTTCCTGCACTAGAGAGTTTGGAAGGATCTGAAAATGAGATAAATTTTGTTTAAAATCCAAATGGAAACTCTGTATTTCTATTCTTCCCAGAGTTCAATAAAAGCGTCTTTTTAAATTACTTTTTTTTTTCACATTCTAAGGGCCTAAGTCAGTAGTCCTTAATCAAGTAAAACTTCCAAGGTCATGGTTATCTACCCTTCTCCTACTAGTTTTACTTAAAAATGGACTGCTAAATTGGGTCCTATAGATAGAGGTACCATAATTAATAAAATATTTTAATAAGGCTCAAAATGCAAATTTCACTCTGTGTGTAGCACACGAATTTCCAGAATTCTGAGATCAAAATCCAATTGATGTTGAATTCTGGACTGGGAATTAACTCTGGGATTTCATTTCCCAGTTTGGCCATGGAATTAGGTATTTACTAAGGACCAGAATGAAAACACTAATTCCAGTTTGCTTATCATAATAATCAGAATTTGAACATTGTCCTTAAGAAGTGAAAAGCTATTTTGGTGTGTATATCTCTTTAGCATCCTTCCACTTCTGTAGTCCTGGTTAACCAGCTGCTATGAGGATACCACTATGTTTGGGGACAGACATTGCAGCAAAAAACTGACACAACATCTGACAATGTCAAATTTTACCCCAATGTGTGATGACAAAGTTAAATTCTGTCTCTGACTCACTGATGGATAGTTTTCACAATGGGCGGAACCTATCTTACTGTGTTTAAATGTGTAGATGAGCAGAGCGAGAATTTAAAGCACATATTTACTGTTAACCTGGAAAAGATGCCACTGAATCTGTCAATTTAGGTGTGGTTTGAGATATCATCACTATCATGTGCATCATTCTGGTCTCCTGCAAATGCCACCTGAGATGAACATCAACGTTTCCACATTCACAAATGAAACAGAGATAGGAAGGAAGAAAGCAAAGAAGGAGCAGGGGAGGGAGGGAATGAGGAAGGACGGGAGAGAGAAACAAACACTATTATTCAGCAAGGA
Source organism: Phodopus roborovskii (assembly GCF_943737965.1). Taxonomy (NCBI): domain Eukaryota; kingdom Metazoa; phylum Chordata; class Mammalia; order Rodentia; family Cricetidae; genus Phodopus; species Phodopus roborovskii. The sequence goes on from NW_026125884.1 coordinate 80,523, forward strand.
ATCAAAATAACTTAGTCTCTATCTATCATAAACAGTAAATATATAACCCCAAATCTCACTGTTATAGCATGATTTTAAAGTACAGGTTTGCAAAGCTATTTATAAAAACACTGTTTTGTCACACAGCAGTATTTACATGAGTTATAATCCATAGGAAAATCACAGGGAAAACTTTCCTACAAGAGCTGTCCTGTAGGAAGGCTGCGCTTGCTTACACACTACTAATCCGCTCGCTAACCACATTGGTGGGATTGACTGGCAGCTCTAAATTCTCCACCTGCATCTCTATACCAGGCTCAGTGTCATTAGCTTTCCTAGCCACACGTTCATTGGTATGCCGATAAATGTTAACATTGAGCTCCCTCCCAGACAAAGCAGTAGCAGCAACCCTAGGAATCGGTCTGATAGGCGGCTTTTTGTCTGGCTTATAATCACAGCGCAAATATTTAGAGAAAGCCCTTCGGTACACTTTGTTGAAGAGAGTATACACCAGAGGATTGATACCTGAACACACATAGCCAATCCAAACAAACACATTGAGAAGCTTCTCCATCAGCTTTTGGTTACAGGACTTCTCACAAAGAACAGACAGGATATTAGTGATGAAAAACGGGCACCACATGATCAGAAAGACAAAGAATACAATGCCAAGGACTTTGGAAGCTTTCTTTTCGTTGTTGATAGCTTGCATGGTGCCTCGAGGACGCTTTTGTTTCTTCTTTCGACGCGGCTTCTGATCTGGATTGGGATTCTCAGTGTTCTCTTCATCACCGGCATTCTTCTTGCAACAGCACTTCAGAAAGTTCAGGCTGATTTCAGGCAGGTCCTCCTCGGTGTGGCCTCGAAGTAGCATCAGAGTTTGACGGCGTAGGACGTAAATCGTTAAGAAGTAGGTGATCACCATAATCGTCAACGGGATGAAGAATGCCACGAAGGACCCGATGAGAACGAAGTTCGGGTCGTTGAGCACGCACGTGGTGTTGTTCACGAACACTTTGCTTTCGTCCCTCAGTCCAATCACAGGGATAGGAACTGAAACACCTAGGGAAACAAAAAGGTGAGATGTCGTTACAGCATGTGCAGTGATGGAGCAGGTTTGTGCAGTAGCAATTCATTCATTAACATTTTACCCAATGGAATTTAGACATGATATTTGTTGAAAGCTATTCATGGCATACCAGGCAGCTCATAGAACTTATCAGTAAAACAGAATATGAATTCCATGCATTGCTGTAGCAATGTAGAATCTCCATGTTTGAGACAAGCTTTGGAGATTATAACTATGTCTAGGAGTCCTCTGAGTCCATTTTATTCTATGTGCCATCCCCAGAACTGTCCTGGCTCATGAAAGTGCTTAATAAATATTTACTAAGCCAAGGAGTAGCTTCACATTTGTCCTCAGTAATATCATGAAGTCCAGTCATTCATTTTTTTTAGTATACTGTTACTCAAGTGCAATAACAATGATATGCACACCAACTATCATAGACTGGGAGGGTTGAATGGATTGTGTTTCACCATTATGCAAAAACTAACTTGTGAACAGAAGCAAGTGATTTCTTTTTCTTTTTGCCAAGGATGCACTCATGCGTGCGTGCCTGTGTGTGCGTGTGTGTGTTTCTGTGCTTGAGCATCAGCAACATGGTTTCAAGGTCAAGAAACAGAATGAGGCTGAGAAGGTATCTTCAGGGTATTACAGGGGGCCTACAGGTGGAGATCGGGCAAGAAAGGAGGGATGGTGGGAGCGAAGGAGGAAGGGGGAGGGAGAGAAGAAGAGGGGGGCTGAGTAGGAGACAGACAGAGATAAAGAGATAGATTTTTTTTTTATTCCCTTGGGTATTGCCAAGTGCTCAGACAGAAAAATAAACTGGATTCTGGACAGGTAATATCAACAGAAATGAAGGGGCCAACTGTGATCTTATGCTGAAAACTTCTGAGAACTTTCAGAACTCACTGTGGTAGACCATAAAGTTATCCTTCCCTCAAGACAGAGGGACAATATGCCAAGGGAATTTTCATATTCATTTATCCTTTCTGCATTGCCAAGAAGCTAAAGCCTTGACAGACCCAGATTGTGTCTGTAAGATTCTATCATAGGCTAGTGACATTGTGGGCTGCTGGATATCCCCATTGCAAAATGGGAGAGGAAGTATAAGTGTGCCCTCAAAGATGGTAATTAACTGGTGACCACATAAAGAACTATGAGGAGCTTAATACCTTAAACCATACTAGTTGACATAAGTACTTCTTGTCAGCCACAATGTATCAGACTGAATGATCAAAAAGAAAAACCAATAATACTGATTGGTATGTTTAGAATATGATTGTTAAGAATTTTCTCCAGACATCATATTTCTGGTATGTGTGAGGAGTCTCAAGATTTTGAGATCTAGGCACGCAAATATGGAAATAGTGAAGGGCATATGAAGTTGGAGATGCCTTTTAAACTATGCTTTTTCTAACAAAAATTTGGACTTTAGTAGAAATACTCAGATCTTTGCTACAGTCCCAGGGAAGATGACTATTTCATGAGATAAATCTGGAAGAAAACTCGTATATCTTCCCAGAAGCCTTTAGCAAAAGCATCAGAGGGTGCAGTTTAAGTAGTTCCTCTCCAATGCCTACCTCACCTGCTGCCCAGAACTTCAAGAACGAGATCCTGAGGCTGGACACTCCTCCAAAAAGTTTGTCATCCTTCTATAAGCTTGGCTACAAAGGTACCTGGACAGTAAACTCCAACTCGCCACTGAAAATGCTTGTGTAGTCTTTGAGACCTTCAGAGAGACACCTGGAGTGCCTAGGGAAGGCGTCTTACACTGACTGCAAGATTGGTACACATTGGCATTTTTCAGAGCCCAGCTCTGGAGTACTGTGAACTTCTGTTTCACCATCCTAAGGAATCTAAAGAAAGCCTTGTCAAGAGACAGTAGGGGGGAGGGGTCAAGGACAACTATTATGTATTTGAGTATATGAGGCCAATTGCTGCCTTCTCTCAGTGTTTGTGTGCATGTGAACATGAACACACATGTGTGAGCATGCCATAGAATGCCTATAGAGTTGAGACAGCAATTTTCATGAGTTGGTTTTCACTTTCAAGAAATGAACTTGGCTCATCAGGCTTAGAGAAAGGAGTGTTTTACGAGCCATCATCTCACCAGACCCTGTGAGACCAATTTTATACCTGGCAATCTTTCGTATAGTTGAAGGTACATTGAAGAAAGGATAAATCTGATAGCTGTCTTTTATTCCATCCACTCTCTGTGTCACATGCTGAGCCATATGTATTATGGATAACATAGGTGAAACATACTTTATCTTAATTTGGTTAAAAGCATCTACAATAGATATAATTTGGTCAAGTAGTTTAACCTCTTTATTTTGTTTCTGGAAGCCATGAATGCAGTCAACAAACAGGAGGATTTAACTTTCAAAAATACAACATGTACATTATCAATAATGATAACAACAATAATAATAACACCATTAATAACAATACATCATGTGCAGACTTTTTTATGAATACTTTAATAACTTAAAAAGTTGTACCAGCAGTTCTCAAAATGTGCTTCAAGGACCCAGAGCCTCCAAAACTCTTATAATTCTTTTGTGGGAGTAATTTTCCTTTCCAACTTCTATTATATTTTGGGCGTTTCATAGACATGAACGTATGTAACCCAGACTGGGTGAATTATTGATTTTACTACCTTCACCTTCTGAGTGCTTTTTCATAGTTTTGTCTTTAAAACATCACAATTGGTTGAATGCATGTATGTATTTAGGAATTTATCTGTTATTGTATTAGCAGACATTTAAAAATTCAAACCTGCCAAACAATGCTTTTATTTCTGAAAAAAGTTTAAAATGTATCAACTGTCTTAGTTTGTTATCATTATTTAAAAAAATGATTTATCATGATGTTTTTAAACTTTTAATGTGCATTATCACAAATATCAATAATAATACTAGTGATACAATATATAATCCACATAAATAAAAGTCCTTAAGTGTTTTGAAAAATATCAAGGGTCCTTAAACCAAAGAGTTTGAGAACACCTGTTTGTGTACATCTGTAATTTATTTAGCAAATATGTAAAGTGTTCCTTATCACTTTCAATTCAAGCGATAGTAATTAATGTGTTATTATAACATTAAGCATAAATAACAGTCCTACTACCAATAATATACCTTAAATTCATTAACTTATTTCCATAAAAATTCAGAAAGGCATTATTTGATCAAGCTAACTTCAGAAAAGTTAAATTTAGCAAATATGTACTCATTAATATACTTTACATCCTTGATTTGATCAAGTAAGAAGGGTAGAAATGAACTACTTTTGACATCACATACCAATAATAATTTCAATGACAAAACAATTTCTTACTCAGTGTTTCTTATACATTACTACATAACTCATTTTTTTAAAATTCTATATATTTCATATGTTACTTAATTAAATACAGACAATAAAATAATTATTAATAGGACTAATTTAAAATTTCTGAAGTTAACTTTGCTAAGATTGTGTCATCTTAGGATATTAGAAACAATGAAAACAAGTTTTAATTGAGTAATGCTAAAAATTGCAGGTATTATTTAAGTTCATAGGCAAATATTATGCATGAATTAGCTCATTAATTTTTGCAAACTTTAAAAAATTGTTTTAACAGTAATAATTATTAGTATTATTTAAAGATAATCTTCAATAAGCACATAAGATCTAACTTAACGGTATAGAAACATTGATTCGGTAATATATATCCATATATTTCAAGTTCTGAAAATATTTTACATTACTATTATTTGTATTTTATTAGAAATATGATATATTATTACAACTTAATTATTAATATTAAAGATAAAATGAATCTTCAAAAAGCATGTAAAATATCACTTAACATTATTATTATAGAAATAACTACTACTGCTGCCATTAATATTCTCATTCATTAAAGATCTTCACTAACAACTTGTTAATTTATTGATAGTCATACTATATTTGCATGCATTATTCCATTCTAATTTAATAAAAACTCATTTATTAATATTATTTTACTGCAAAATATAAGCCTGAGTATTACTGGTTCTTACAGTTGCTTTAGATTACACACTCTGTCTATACTCATTATCTTATTCTACTTTCATAGAAAACTAATTTCATGAGATTATTTTATTCCAAAAAAGTAAATCTAGACTGGACTATGTATAAATGCATTATATTAGTTCCTAAAACTTGAATTCCAGCAACACAGATGAATTCTTTTCAAACCATCAGATAATATATTTGTCAATGACACTAAAGTGAATATCTTTTTTTATGATGTATCTATTAAGTGATAACGTATTATAATCATTGTTGACTAGGTAGCAGTTGTTAAATTGTTTTCATATTTATCAAACCCGGTTTGAAAACCTTCAGTAGACACAAGTAGCAGTATTTGTAAAATGAGTATAATACAGCAGTACAGGAACACTATGGAAAACAACAAAAATATATGCTGTAATAGTCACAGAAATTTCTAGAGTATTTTTCAAAGATATCTAGGAGGACCAAGCTGACATGACTAATCAATCCCTCACCTCCTGCTGTGAGTCCCTTGAACACCATGCTTAACAGCATGTGATGAAAGACTATTATTATAAACTGGATGAGAAGTGGGTAAGAAGAGGTGGAGGACTCTGGCGGGGGGTACGGTGGTCAGGATATAATATATGAGAGAAGAAAAAAAATAAATGAATAGCAATAAAAAAAGAACACAGAAAAACAGTGATGTTTCAATTTTCAGATGACAAATTGTTATTAATATTTGGAGAATTGACATTTTGTATGTATGGTTAAGGATTGTTTCTGTTATGGTATTGGTGGCATGGGAACTTTAAGGAATCCACACTCAAATTGGAACCTCATGGATTTTTAGATTTGAAGCAAGAAAGAACACAGACATGTATACATGTGTATATGAATAGATATGGGTGCATATGTATTTATAGAACAATGACTGCTATTATTGTGCTAAGAACTCCTTATATCATGTTGAGAAAATGTGATCTATTTGAGAAAGAAATCATGAAGAGACTGAGCTTACAAGAGGAATGCCCAGGGAACAGAAAGTGCACTTGGCCAGAAGTGTATGTGGAAATGGGTGAGTGAGGATCTTATATTAATTACAATATGGACGGCAGCATTGGAAGAAGAAATTTTCAGGAGCACTCCTAGATGACCACATTATCACCATAAACTAATGTAGCATGAGAAAAGTAAGTATTCATGGATGACAAGGAACTAAGACATTGAAAGTAAACACTAAGGTTTAGAGAGCTCAAAAACACAGATAAAGAACCTTTAAAAATTATAGGCAAAGGTCCCTAAGGAAACAAAGGGAGATACAATAAGGGAAAAAATGACAAATGGCAGAGTGATTTTATTTTTATGGGAACTGTTGGAAGCAAGAATAAGTAACAGTAATTGTCAGGACCTATACAGAAAATCAGAAAGTAACAGAAGTGGGAAATATGTTGCAAAATTAACTGAATTGTTGACTGGATTCACAAAGTGGTTGACCTAGATGTTTCTTGACTCCGTGAAGCGACCAGAAATCAAATGAACTTTTGTAGAAGTAAGATGTGATAGGTGAACACTCATATGCTACAAAGAAAGTATCCTCAAATTGGGTTGTGTTAAGTTAGAGCCTCTTGCAAGGAATCAATATAAAAGTCCTTACTATTTGTGTTCAAAGTTCTAGAGAAAGTTTCAGGTTAGCCACATAATTTTTCTTTAAAGGGGAAATTAAAAAGTCATGATTTTTAGGGGGAACGTTGTTGAAAAAAGGGGAAAGTCTGAGGTAAAGGTTTGGAATGTTTTCTTGTGATTGTATACTTCTTTTTAAGAATATTGTTCCTCAAGGAAAACAAAATGACATAAAATGAATTATTTTAATATTAATGGTAATCTTAGAAATAGTAATACATTCATTCTTTCTGTGGTTCGGGCAAATGAACCTAAAGGCTTCGCAATTGTTGGAGCCACATTCCCAGTCTGCTTTTTGGTATTTAAATTTTGAGATGGTCTCATTGAATTGCTCAGGATGTCCTTGAATTCTCTTTGTAACCCAAGCAAGCCTTGAATTTGTGATCCTCCTATCTCAGCTTCTAGAGTGCTTGGGATCACAGAACTGTGTCAGCAGTTCAGACTTTGTACATGATTTGTAATTAGCACAGTAAGTAACAAAGTCTAGTAATATTTAGAAATAGCTGATGGGCATCTACCATATGACAGTGTTTCTGCCAGAATTCAAAGTGATGTGAAAATATCTGCTGTTCATGTTGGTGATATAATTCAAACATCCAAATTATTTTTCTGCTTTATTGCAAATGTTTATAGCTAAGTCAACAGAACCTCAAAATTCATTTATTGGTTAGATAAAATATTTTTTCACAATCAAAATTTAAAACAAAATTTATGTTAGAGTAGCTAGTATTTAAATCATCTTTTGGGTCCTAATAAGCAATTACAGAAACTCCTTCTAAACCATAGCAGTACAACACAAAACAAACTCAGTAGCATTTTTTGAGGTTTTGTATTTTGTTTGTTTTGTTTATGTCTCACATGCTTTGAGCATTTTTTTAACCTCTTAGATCTTTAATTTCTATTTTGTGGTTTCTGATTTTGGTTTAGGGCTTCTCTGTGTGTGCAAACATGTTTCTCAGTGCCTCTATGTGTTTCTTGTGCTTTTTCTTTGGCTCTATTTTTCTGTTTTTGTCTTTTACTCGTATGTTTGTTTGTTTTTATTTTATCTTCTTTTTATTTTATCTTAGATGTCCATTTGTATTATAATGAGGGAAAGAATGGGTATGAATTTGGTAGGGGGAAGTAGAGAGGATCTTGGAGAACCTACAGAAAAGGAAATTATAATCAGACCATTTTAAAAGAAAAAATGTTATGATAAATATCTATCAATTGAAAAAAATATAAAATGGAGCATTTTATATTAGTTGTTAAGGAACTTATTGAAAACACATACTCTGACTAATAACCTTCAGAAATTCAGAGAAAATTTTTGAGCAATGATAACAAAATATTTATAGGTATTTGAAACTGAACAATAAGTCAGAAGAAAGTAAAAGGATCCAGGCATTTCATTCAAAGTTGGGAGTCATGAAAACTGAATTTTCACTTCCAATGTCTGTTCCATGAGGGTCTTCTCTAGAACTAGAAATCTGATGTCTAAATGAACTTTGAGTGAGAATAAAGAATTCAGGGCCTGCCATAAAAACTAGGATAGTGGTGTTGTAACTAGTGAAAGAAGGAATCACAGAGTGCAGGAAATCTGTGATTGCCATGCAATTTTCCCTTGAATTCTTGCTTGGCGCCTGAATCTTATATGAGCAGAATTCTAATGAAAACAATGGGCCAGCATCATTTAAGAAGTGACAACGCCCCTTACCAGCAGGAAGTAGTTTGGAAAGAACGATGCCCAAATTCCCAAATATTGTCTATAAATGTTTGTTTTCATTTAAATGGACTTGGTTATATAAAATAAATAAATAAAAAAATAGAAAAAAAGAAGTTTAACATACCTAAAGTGATTTTTCTATCATCTCTTACAGGGAAAACAGAATTTGGAATTGGCATTATATAAAGTAAAAAGGGTCAAGTGCACATCTTGAGCATTTTACTAATTGTATGAAAGAACAAACTTTAAGGGGAAAAATTGTTTCCCTTCTTTTTGATTTTCTTTTTCTCTTTTCTTTTGACACAATATCATGCTATTTTGCTCATGCTGGCCTGGAATGCACTTTGCAGTTCACTATGGCCTTGAACTCACAATCTTTCTGCCTTAGTAGCTCTCATGCTGGATTCACATACATGCAACATGCTCAGCTTGCCCTTTTCTTAAATCTGTAACCTTAGGCTGAAAGCAGACCTATAGCTCACTGTTAAGAAAACAAAACAGACCACGCAAGACTTCTTCAATAATAATTTTACAAGGTTTCTAGAGATACAATTAAATTGATGAATATATCCGAGGCAATATAAGTCAACAGAAACATACCAACATATAAACTGTTAGAATGACCCGAGAAGAACTTTATCATAAATATGCTAAATAGTAACCCAGATATGATAGTTGCAGTAGTTGGGTGTAAAAATGAAAGAAAATTTCACAACTGTAAGATACACTTTTTGAAAAACTAGATGAGATTGCCAGTAAAAGCAGTAGCTGGTGAGTATGAGAGTCAATGTAAATCTTCTAAACTTAAGCACAATGGAAAAACATTATTGCAGCTTGGTGGTGGAGTACAACTAAACACAGTATTTGAGAGGAAATCACAGGCACATTTCTGTGAGTTCAAGGCTAGCATGGTCTGGTTATGCAGATAAACCCTGTCTCAAAAAACAAACAATCAGGAAAACCTAACTAAATCAACCAAAAACAAGAAACATCATTGCAAAATGTTGCATAGCCTTGAGAGAATTTCTAGACCTCAACTTGCCACCCCATCAAAAGCAATTGTAAAACTTCCTGAATCATGAGACAACTCTCTTTAGGAGTAGAATGGCTTCAAGGTAAACACATAGCTGATGATTCTATCTGTCTATGTCTTGATTATGGAACAGAGAAGTGGTGCATAATTAAATTTGTGCATAAATATTACAGATGCAAGAATAAAATAGTAAGATTATTAGCCATATTAAAAAGAGAAACTTTAAATATGAAGACATAAATAAGTATAAAAATAAAATGTTGAAAAATATTTTATGGATAGTCATTATAAGAAACATGAAATGACTATTTTAATATGAAAAAATAAATACTTCAAGAGAAGCCATACTACCAGAGATGATGTTCAAAATAATGAATATGTTCAACAACAGTACACAACAATCTTATTTCTCCCTAATAAAAGGACATCAACTGTGGTGATATCTTGATAATATTCTAACAAATAAAGCTTTTGTGAAGTTCAGTTTCTCTATGTAGCTCCAGATGTTATGGAACTTGCTCTGTAGAGCTCACAGAGATCCATCTGCCTCTGTCTCCTGAGTACAATGCCAGGCATGTAATATGCAATTTTTATATACTTCAATGTTTTATTTCTCAAGCTATCTTGTCTTTCTGTGAGATCATCAGATATTGGGTAATATAGATGTGTTCAATATTTTATTTTCAGGTGCATTTGCTTTACTGAAATTTAACTTATAGCACATTAAAAAGCATGTATATTTTAAATATTTTTGAAATATATATCTATATCTATATCTATATCTATATCTATCTATCTATCTATCTATCTATATATATACTTCCAGAAATATTCAAATAAATAGATATTTCTGAAATCAACATGGGTTCAGAGGAAATTTTAGGACATGATACTGAAGAAGTATCTAGGAACCAAGAAAACTGAGCAGAAGTATCATTTCCTTTACAGAAGTGGAAAATAATCTTATCAAATGAAATTAATCATAGAGTATTACTCTGGGTAACAATACCCAGTCTTTCAAGTAAAGTCATTCAAACCAAAAAAAGCAAAATATGAAATTAATAAGCACTGAATGTAGAAAGTTAATATAAATTTGTTGGGACTGGCTGCAGGGATTTAAAATAAAACAAATCTCAAAATAAGTATTTTAATCTGAATGGAAGGAAAATGGTATAATATGAAAGAGAGCAAGTCAATAGAAAGTCAACCATGAAAAGAAGTAGAAAATTTGGCATTTATAATAGTATAAACAACTTTTAAAAACCACTAAATGACACAATTACAAATTTCAGTAGCCTGGGAATCAATGCTTTGAAAATAGCATCATAAAAAACAAGAGTAATGGCTGAGATATATGAAACAAAATTAAACAGTGGTGCAACGTGTGTGTGTGTGTGTGTGTGTGTGTGTGTGTGTATCTGTCTGTCTGTATGTATGTATGTATGTATGTACATATTACAAACAAATGGTGAGAATGAGCAAAGTGACTCTACTCTTATAAATTAAGTGTATTTCTGAGTCTGGGAAACAACTAACAAATTGATTGGGATCAATTAAGGAGGTACACTTTATTTCCTACCTTGACAATTGAAATACAAGAAGGTATATTTATAAGGCAATGCCAGAGTTCAAAAGGCATATTAAGAAGTGTAATGACCTGGGTATGGTAGTACAAGGAAGCAGAGGCAGGTGGATCATTGTGAGCTTGCATCTAGCCTCTTCTACATATCAAGAAGAAGAGGGTCAGGAGAGGAAGAGGAAGAAAGAAAGTGGTTAATGGAGGAAAAACAGATTGGAGGTGCCATCTATTAAAAAAAAAAAAAGAAGTTACAACTTGCAAAAAACCTTTCGTCTCAGTAGAAACAATAGAAAGCCTGAGGAAAAATAGAATTAGGACTCTAGAACTCTAGAAAGTTATCAAACAGTAGCAACAAAGAGAGGAAACATTGATGCAAGAAACATTTCTTGCTATTGTCAAGAATCAAAGCCTTCACCATTTCAACTACCCATACTAGTGGCAGCATTGAATAGTAGCTGGTGGTCCTGATACAATGGGAGAAACGCAGAACAGATTTTTTAAATGCAGGAATTCAGATATATAGATATTTGTCATGTTTGGTGTTATCCTGGAAGGCCAACTAAATGCTTTTCTCTATTGGATTTACCTAGAAGTTTAACCAGTTTTAAAAGTCTCTTTCCAAGGGACATTTCTGCAAAACATTTCTGGCAACTGTTTTAACAAAGCAGCTGTCTAAGGCAATGCCTAACAATTGCATATGGATGGAATAAGCAGAAAGATGAGGGGAGGAGATGAAAACTAATTATGTTCAAAAGGATGTCCAATGCTCCAACATAGTTCTCATGATTTAGATCTCTTTGTCTAAGTGTGCATTTATTCCTAAGACTATGATTTCTAAAGATCCCACGTGGCCCTAAGTGCTCAGGTCTGGCAGACTCTGAGGCTCTGTGCAAACAGGCTGTGAAGTCCACAGGAGTCTTAATGTAAACTCTCTAGCTGAATGCTGACAGTGTGTCCCAATAATAACATAGACTCTGGCCCAACAATAACACAGACCCTTGCAAGGGGATAGATTTATTCTTTCCAGGAATGGAAGCAATCTTGATCTAATTACCAGGTAGTAACTAAATTAATGAGGCAGAGACTTCATTGACAAAGAATATATGCTTTGTACAATAACTCCAGAAAAGTCAATAAACCAACGAACATAACAATAAACATTGGAAACAACAAATCCTAGGGAACAGGGAGCATCTATATGCCAGTAAGCCATGAATAAAAATAAAGATATACTAATTCAAAGAAACAAAACATATGGCCAGTGTATAATAAATAAAACAGGCAATGAAACCTTTCTCTCAGCAAACCTAGATATGGAACTTATCAGATATAAACTTTAACTAAGCTATTTAAAAATGGTAAGCTAACTGAAGGCAAAAATTAGTTCATAAAACAGAATATTGTTCATCAAAATAATAATAAAGTAAGGTATAACCAACTTATTTCTCAGGATTACTACTAAAAGCTACAAAAGAACAGTGTATGATTATGATAGGGGTGTAGTTCAGTCATACAGCTCTTTCCCAAGCATACCCAAGGTGTCTTGGGTTCCACCCTAGTCACTGAGGAAGACATTTCTATTAATAGTCATGGGGGCATGAAGCACAAAATATGAACAATGACATTCTATAGTGTCTAAATAATCCACATTTTGTTCTTTCACCCTCTCAACTCAGGGAGACAGAAAATCTCCTTTTGACAAAATACAGCCAATTTTTAGTCTGAAGTGTATGTTTCAAGTAGGGGCAAAAAGCCAGCCTTTTTCATCCTGCTAAGGAAACTATGGGGTGGAAGTCCTGTTCTGTGTATGCCGTGGCTTAAAGTACAAAGTACCAAATTACTACGTTCACACATCATAAAGCAGTGGTTTCATGTCAAGAGAAGCCAAAAGGCTAACTGTTCCCAGACCACTCAGTGACTACACTACATTTATTATTCAGAAAAATCCACCATGATTCCAGATATCCCCAACTCTAATTCCAGATCTGTGTTATTGAACTTTATCTTGGGAAAGAATTGATATAAAGTTAATATTCTCAAATATTCTCAATATCTTCTCACAGAACCAACTTATTTTCAGTGTAGTGTAGAAAAGTTCAACCCTGAGAATACCAAAAACAGTAGAGAGTCCTCACCAGTATGATGAAAACTCAATAGACCAGCATAGCCAGTATAAAGTGAATCAAAATGCACACACACACACATACCACACACACACACACACACACACACACACACACACACACACACACATACACACACACACACACACACAAGCAAGAAGTGAAGAAAGGAATAGAACAAATATTTTATAAAAATAATAATCAAATCTAGGAATTCAATCAACCTTAAGTCATACAAATCCACAGAACCCTAAACAGATACCTCAGAATTAAAATGCTGAACAGGTAAGAGTTAAAAGTGCTCATATCATAAGTCATAATAAATGCCATTTTATGTTTACTTTTAGGTGACATATTTGCACCTATCAGAATGGCAACTCTGAGATACCATCTTACTCCTGTCAGAATGGCTAAAATCAGAAACACCAAAGACAGCTTATGCTGAAGGGGATGTGGAGAAGGGGGAACACTCCTCCACTGCTGGTAGGAGTGTAACTTGAACAGCCATTTTGGAGGTCAGTATGGCGGTTCCTCAGGAAAATGGTAATCAGTCTACCACAGGACCCAGAAATTCCACTCTTAGGCATATACCCAAGTGATCCACATCCATTCAACAAAGACATCCATTCAACTATGTTCATGGCAGCATTATCTGTAATAGCAAGAACCTCGAAACAACCTAGATGCCCTTCAACTGAAGAATGGATAAAGAAGATGTGGTACATTTACACAATGGAATACTACTCAGCAGGAAAAAAAATAGAATCTTGAAATTCGCAGGCAAATGGATGGAACTTAAAGAAATCATCCTGAGTGAAATAACCCAGTCACAAAAAGAGCAGCACGGTATATACTCACTCATATATGGATTTTAGATATAGATCACAAGCTTACAATTCACATCACCAGAAAAGCTAGGATACAAGGAGGAACCCTAAGAGATTCATACAAGGTCCCCCACAGAAGGAAAGGGACAAGATCTCCTTAGCATATTGGGAGTGGGGGAGGTCAATGAGTGGAGAGGGAGTTAGGAGAAAGAGAAGGCAAGGAGAGGAGAGCATGTGGGGCAAGGAAGATTGAGTCAGGGGAGGAATAGATGAGAACAGAGAGAGGGGGGAGATACCTTAATAGAGGGAGCCCTTGTAGGTTTGAAGAGAAAACTGACTCTAGAGAAATGTCCAGAGACCCTGACTAACAATCTGAGCAACAATGGAGAGGCTACCATAAATGCCCTTCCCTGATAATGAGATTGATAACTAACTTATATGCCATCAGGGAACCTTCATGTAGTAGCTGTTGGAAACAGAAGCAGACACCCACAGCTAAACACTGAGCCGAACTCTTGGAATCCAGTTGCAGAGAAGGAGGAGTGATAAGAAAAGGGGTCAAGACCAGGCTACAGAAACCCACAGAGACAGCTGATTTGAACAAGGGGGAGCTCATGCCCACCCTCAGACTGATAGCTATTACACCAGCATTGGACTGACTCAGATCCTCTGAACATGGGTCTCAGAAGACCTGTGCAGTCTAAGGGACCTCTGACAGCAGAACCAGGAGGTATCCCTGATGAATGAAAGGACTTGGGGAGCACATTCCCCATGGAGGAATACTCCCTAACCGAGAAGCAGGAGGGAAGGCCTAGTCCCTACTCCAAATGACTTGACAGATTTTGATGATCCCTCCTGGAAGGCTTCACCCTCCCTGTGGTGGGGAATGGGATGGGAAGAGGGTGAGGGGGAATTGAATGGAGGGGGAACTTGAGTCGATTTATAAAATAAGAAAAAAATAATAAAAAAGAAATATAACAAAATTATTCAAAAAAAAAAAAAGAAAAGAAAAGAAAAGGAAGAAAGAAAGAAAACCAACAGAACAAACTAACTTGGCTCATAGAAACTCGCAGAGTCTGAACTAATAACCAGTTAGCCTGCATGGAACTGACCTATGCCCTCTCCATATATGTGACAGGTAGGTAGGTATCCTGGTATACTTGTGGGGCTTATAACAATGGGAGCAGGTTCTATCCTTAATGCTTTGGGTTGTTCTTGGGAATATATTCCTTATATTTTATTGCCTCGTCTAGCCTTAATACAAGGGTAGGTCCTTAGGCTTAAGGCAACTTGCTACGCTATGATTTGTTGATACCCATGGGAGGCCCACTCCTTTCTGAATAGAAGAAACAGGAGGGGAGGATTGAAGGGGTGGATGAGAGGTGGGGCAGATAATAGGAGGAGATGAGAGAGGGGAAAGTGTGGTCTGGATGCAAAACAAATTAATTAAATAAAAAGAATATATAAAAAAACAAGTGATTCCATAGAAACATTGAATGTTCTAATATTGTAAACATGGCATGTTAATAATTTATGTCTTCAGTATGAGAACTAAAATATTAATATTAAAATAAAATACAAATATTCTAAAATATTAGTGATATAGAAATATATAAAATATGATACTCAAAATTCAAAAAGTAGTAAGGACTGTTACTATGTGCTGTTTCCTGTTTTTATGATCAATGTTCAGTTGCTAGCATATTAAAATAGTTGGTATAGCTAAAAGATGAGTTTTGTAAACCTCATAGTAACTATAAAGTAAAAATATGTATTAGACACCTCAACAATAATAAGCAGGGAGTTGAAACACACCTCTAGAATTAATTATGTAATCACAGGAGAATTATTTGAGATGAGGAAGAAACTACATTAATACCACAAAGCAAGTAATAAGATGTACAACACCACCTACTGATAATATCTCTAAATGTAAGTGGAATAATTGTCTAGTTTAAAGACATACAATGAGTATGGATAAAATAACATAACTTTATCTATAAGGCCAGGTATATATTGGCAGTCAAGGTACAAAAAAGATTTTTCATTGTTAATTACATAAAAAAATATATCAAACATATATCAACTAGAATGATATTTAATCGAAACGAAACAAAAAGGAAGAGAGAGAAGGCCACTATATTATGGTAAATGGATTGATAGCATGTAATATATATGTGAATAGATCATTTATATGTGATTAATATGGAATAGAAGAAATATATTTTTGTTTGTAAATCAGATTACCTAAGTGTATAAAGCAAAATTTTCAAAAGTACATGGAACATTTTGGAAGACAGCTAGAAAAGAAACCTCATATATATATATATATATATATATTATCTTTTCTGACCATTTTAAGAGAAGTAGAAATTAAAAACAAAGAATACTTTGGAAACTATAGAAATCCAAGGAAATTAAATAATTTTCTTTTTCAAAAATTGTTTATTATTTATGTGGCTATGTCTGCATGAGCTTATGTGCACCACATGCATACAGGAGTTCATGGAGTCCAGAAAATGGCATTAGATCCCCTAGCACTGGAGTTATAGACAGTTGTAAGCTGACATGTGAGTGCTGGTAACCAAACTCGGGTCCTCTGTAAGAGAATAAACTTGCTTAGTGACTAAGCAATCCCCATTTCCAACAATTTATTCTTGAAGAACTAATATATGAAAACCAGAATTTAAAAACCAATGAAAATAGAAATACCACATACTGAAATAGTGATCAAAAGAGCATGAACGTGTTAGAAAATAGTCAGATATACAAATTGGCAATTCTGAATGTAAATACACATCTACACTCAGTGGATCTTTAATGAAAGTAAGAGAACTTTTATCAGTGAAAGAATAAATTGTGCTGGGAAAATTGGATGTCCAGATGTAGAAGTATATAACTAACTATTTCCATGTGTAAAAATCAACAAACAATGAATTACGGAGTTAAATACTGCACATGAAGCTACATAAAGCAAACAGAAGAATGTTGCAGAATATTGGATTGAAGAAGGCTTTTGGATAATATGCTACAATATAAGAAACAAAAGTAGAAATATTCAAATGTATTGTGAATAATAAAAATAACAAAGAAAAATCAAGAGATTCTCAGACTGATGTGAAATACCATCAAGTCTTCCAATACATACAAAATTAGGTGTTCTATATAGAAGTAGATATGAAAAGCGTCAGAAAGAACATTTGAAGAAGTAATGGCCAATTGCATAACTAATTTGAACAGAACAAATTGGATATGTATTCTATATATCCAATGAGCACCACGAACTCCAAATAGAATAAAGTTTAAAACAAGCTTGTATAGAGATAGTATACTAAAATGTACATGGGAGGTCTTCCCCTTTCTGACTGGAGATGGAGGAGGAGTAGTTTGGTAACAGGAGGAGAGGAGGAAGGGGAAACTGTGGTTAGTAATTAAAATAAGTGAAAAATCCTAACTAAACAAAATAAACAATAAAGTGGTAAGGAAAATAGTCAAATCACAAAGACTATGCAAAGACTATGCAAGAGTCTCAGAAGCAATACACCACAGAAACAGACATGTGGAGATTAAATAATTTCTCCCTTCAAACTGCAAACTGAAATAAAGTAGCCTTCACAATGAAATAGTTTCAACTTTACAGAAGCTAAAGTAATCAAAATGGCAACAAGATGCCATATCGTTGACAGACACATAGTCATCTAATGAAACTATAAAATACTATAAAATACACAAAGAATAATTAACATAAAGAGAAAACAGCTAATTCCAAAGCAGAATTGAGACTGTACTACGTAACTTTCACTGACAGATTGAAAAAATAAAATATTAATAAGGAACTACAGGACTTGATCTATGCTACCATATAAATAGACCTAATATATAAACTATCTAATATATATCTATAGAGTGTTCCACACAACAACAGCAGAATATATATATATATATATATATATATATATACATATACATATATATATATATATATATATATATATATATATATTCTTCTTAAGCGTACCCACAACAGTTCCCAAATACATTATTACAAATAGATGTTCAATTAGCCAGGAAACAGTTCTCAATTAGTTTAAAAGGAATAATGGAATAAATGGAGAACTTATTTATGGAAAGGTAATTTGGGAAACTCTGAATATGGGCATTAATTTGGAATCTGGCAACTTGATCCTATGTGAATAGTGTCTCAAAGTAGAAACTGTAAGATATCAAAAATATGTTAAGATAAAATGAAAACATGCTATAGCGAAACTATGAGATAATGAAAGCAGTGCTTAGAAGAAAACAATGTTCATATTATAAAAGATCTCAAATGAATAAACTGATTTTTCATTAGTAGTAAACCAAACCCAAAGAGGAGTTCTGAATGAAATTTCTGTCCAAACGTGAATTAATACCAAGTCCAAGGTAAGCAGGGAAAGGGACATGGGAAGGAGCAAATATCAATGACATGGAAATGGAAGGTAAAGAAGAAAATTCATGAGTAAATTTGCTTCTTGTTGAAATTCAGTAAAACTTCTATAGTATTCACAAAATTAAAAGCAAATAGATACAGTAAAAGGAAACCATTAGGCAGACAATAAAGGGATGATACAAGATTTATATATGCTGCTTGGTGCCAACACATTAGAAACATTAGATAAACAATTCATTGAAAATGACTATGTTCCAAAATAATATGAAAAAGAAAATGATAATATTCCTATTCATTTTGAAGTAATTAAATCAATAATTAAGATCACACACACAACCTTCTATGAGACTAAAATATTTAATTTATCTGAACAAAAGTGAACCTGTAGAAACCTTCCAAAGACTTAAAAAGGTATAGGCATAGGTCCTCAAACCAAAACTAACCACCAAAGAAAATAAAATGACAAAGTTAAAATATCTCTGGACAATTAGCTCAAAAAGGTTAATTAAATTAAAAAAGAAAATGAAAAATCCATTACCAAATGGAATCTACTTAATCAATTCAAGGTTATTTACAATTCAAAAACATATAATCTATTATACTAAGATAATAAAAGAGGAAATAAATCACACTAGACACAGATAGAATGATTTGAGAAAATTCATATCTATTATGAAAAGTTACAGCTAAAATAGAATGAAAGGAGACTTCCTGAACGTGATGAAAAAAAATTTTCAAAGGTCTGAACTAACACACAACATTTCTTTCTTTTGTTTCCCTATTCAATGGCCTTATATATACCAGACAATCCTTCTACCATTGAAGCCACATCCTAGCACACAAACATCACTCTTAATATTAAAATACTAATACTTTTCTACTCAGATAAGAAGGGAAAATGTCTTCTATTTCTACTTTCAGTGAACACTGCTTTGCACACCCTATCAATGTAATAAAGATTTAAGACAAGGAGGATCAAATGAAACTGTCATCATTTATAAGTGACATCATAGAGCATATATAGAAAATGGCAGAATCTCCTAACAAGCTGTTAGAAATGTCTAGTAAATGTAGCCAGCTCTCTGGGCAAAGATTAAATATATAAAATTTTAGTTGTATTTATCTATGTATAACACCAATGAGTAATGTGAAATAAGCATTTTAAAACCAACACTATTTACAGTAGTAGTCAAAGAAATTGAGCGCCCAGAGATACGTCTACAACAGATAGGCAGAAGACTGAAGACTGAAAACTGTAAAATACCCTCTAAACAACTTAAGTAAATAATAAACATTTCTTTGTACATATGGATATGTGTATGGATTTCAAACCACAGTATTATTTTACTTTACTCAATTCAATTCTGCTTTTATAAAAACAAGATATTTTACTTTGGAAGCTGATAGCTAATTTTGATTTTTATGTAAATACAAAGATTTTAGAGTACTATGTGTAATTTGAAGACTACAGCTGAATGATTTACTCTAGTTCATACCTATCAGGCTTACTGCTTGAAATATGTCATTTTAAAGACAGTTAATACTGATGTACTATGATTCACTGTATTTTTAAGATTATAATATAATCTTGAGAACAAAACCTTTGAAAATAGATCTATTAGTCATCTAAAATATCACTAGAAGTTTTGTCCTTGGTCCTCATAATCACTGAGGGTAGCTTGTTGAGATCTTATAACAAGATTGTAGATTTGTCTGTTTGTCCTTGAAGTTTTGTCTATCTTCTTAGGATGGTTCCAAATTATTATGTACTTACAAATTTATCATGTCACATTTTCTGGATGAATTAAATGTCTCATCATCCTGTAGGAAACATTCTACAGAATTTTTATCAAAATTTTATGGTTACTAATAATGTTGCTATATTATATTTTTGTTGATGTACGAGGAAAGGACCTTTTAAAAATTTCCACTTTTTATTTTATGTTCCTCATATACTATACATATTTTTATTATTTTTTCTAATTCTTACATTCTTAGACTATTTAGATTATTTTTAGTTAATATCATTTGAGACATGTTTGGTTTTAATTCTGCCACTTGCAATTTGTTTTATATTTTCTTATTTAATCTATCTTCCTTTTTTATCTTCAATGTATCCTTTTAGATTTGTTTTACCTCTAATAGTCATTTCTTAAAATCTGGAAGTTAGGCATTTCGGTCACATTCTATTGCTTCCCTTTGATGTACTTTTTATTCTTTTTTCACCAAATATTAATGTAAAATATCATTTTATCACAAAAATTTCATATTGTATCTATCACCTTATATGCTGATTTAATGGATGCATTGTGAACTGAACTTCAAAAGCACAATTTGCATATATCGATTCATATGATTCTGGAGAAGCTTCACGGCTTCTTCTCTAAAGATGTCTTGCTGTGTACTCAGAGAATCAGTGACAAAAAACAATCTGAGAAGTGATATCAACTTATGGGCTTCACTAATACATTGATAAATCTTTAGAGATTAATGAAGAGTGAACAAAGATCCGAATCTTGTTATAGTCTCCCTCTGAATTTTTCAAAGAAACAAAGATTGAAGACAAATTATTTCATGAGATATGTAAGTTCAAGTGGGTGATAGAGAGGAGAGGATTATGAATGCTCTAACTTCCATCTAGTTAAAATTCTTGACTTTAATATCAACATGGTCAAAACAATTATGAATATCTTAAGTATGTGAAATAACATGATCATTAATCTCTCCTTAAATAATTTGAATATCTCAAAAAACAGCAGCTGTCTTTTTGTGATTAATCAGAACTCAAAAACTCATTAAAATGGATGAGAAATAGTAGATTGTGTTTAATAGCAGCACAAATTTATGTTTATTTCATGCCAATTCAAATTGAATTATTAATTTTTCATTAAAAACTTGAGTATAGAATATGTAAAAATCAGTACATTAAATATTCTGGAAAGATCTTTCTTTTCATAGATTTCAATGTTTTGTTTTAAAAATTTAGGCTTTTTCTTATATCTTTGTAGTCTTCATAACATTTTGTATCTGTGTTGCAGAATCCATTGGTTTATTAATGTAAAAAATAATTTAGCTCTACAAATGGAAAGCTTATGCTTTCATATCCATATGCATTATACCACTTTCATTATTTTTAACCTAAATATCAGATATGTAGGTTAAGAATAATTACTCGTCTCCCGTCAAACGCAATGTTACCAGTCGATGTCTGTAGGTTGTTCACAGTACATAATCCGAAAGTATTGAGCATAGCCGCTGCAATTCTATGGCCAGGTATTTATTTACCTATTGATATTGCCCAAACGATGGCAATCTTCATGGTGGCCTTAGTCCGCGAATTGAACCGGCTATGCTCAATAGGATTACGTATTGCTACATACCGGTCCAGCGATATGGCGCAGAGGTGCATGATGGACGCAGTTGAAAATAGCACATCTAGTGAGATCCAGACGGGGCACAAATATCTAGGTAATGGCCAGACATAATCTGAAAGAGAAAAAAGAGAAGACAAAAAACAAAACATGTTATCCAAATTGTACCTTCTACACTTTTCCATTGTAGTCTACTTATTTACTTCCTCTTTACAACATTTTAAAGACGTAAAATTTCATTGTTTATCTCAATGATGGTTATGATAAATAACATCAGTTTTATATATATTATCACAGTACACTTTACGTAATATAAAAGTAACCACTTTATTGTGCGCAATCCCAGGTCATTTAGTATCTTCCCAATATTGTACAACCATGTCTTCCTTATAGGCTTGGAATATTTCATTAGTCCAGAAGAAAAACATTATCCATTAAATAGTCAATAACCCATTCCTTGATCCCCAACTCCTAGGAAAACTCTAGTTATTTTTTGTCATTACTTTGGACATTTCATATAACTGGAATTACTTTTCATAGTGGAATTGATGATAATTATGTTTGGAGGCTTCTATGTGTTCATTTATTATTACCATGTTCCTATTGATAACTAATAGGGTAGTCACATGAGAATTTTCAGATGCTGTTACAATTGTTTTTAAATTGCCTTTATGGATTGTTTATTGTTGCACATAGTATTGAAGTAACTTTAGTTTATGGATCCTATGTGTAGTTTCCTCATGATTTTCCATATATATGATCCCAAATAATATTTTCTTATTTTTCAGTTTTCTCTTGGTATTCTATTTTCTTTCCTTATCTAGAGTAGTTAACTTGTTGTATTGTGATTATTCATTGTATTACTTACTAATCTTTTAAAAATATCTATCTATTTATATCCATCCGTCATCCATCCATCCATCCATCCATCCATCCATCCATCCATCCACCCATCAGTTTGTGTGCTTGTGCATGCATACACATGTGTGCTACCAAAGGCCAGAAGAAGCCCTTTGATCCTCTAGAAATGAGTTTCAGGAATTTGCTTAGTTGCCTGACATGGGTGTTGAAAGCTGAATTAGATCCTCTGAAAACAAATTATGTACTCTTAACCCCTGAGCCATTTCTTCGGCCCCCACTTGTTAATCCTTCAATTCTATGGAAACATATTCACTTTTTAATCTAATTTTGTCAATCATGTCATTTAGTTTTTCCTCCTTTCCTTAGCTCTTCTCAATAAAACTGTCAAATTTTCAAAGTTTTTGATTTCTTAATTGTGTATTTCCTTAGTCTATATTATTGTCTTAGTTGGGGTTTCTACTGCTGTGAAGAAACACTATGACCTAAAGCAAGTTAGGGAGGAAAAGGGTTCATTCAGCTTACACTTCCATATTGCTGTTCATCATCAAAGGAAGTCAGGGCAGGAACTCAAACAGGACAAGAACCTGGAGGCAGGAACTGATGCAGAGACCATGCAGGAGTGCTGCTTACTGTTTTTCTCTCTGAGGCTTGTACGGATTGCTTTTTATAGGGGAGGATGAGCATCCAAAAGGTGGCTCTAGTCACGATTGGCTGAGCCCTTCCCCACCAATTATTAATTGAGAAAATGTCTGAAAGCTGGGTCTCATGGAGGCATTTTCCTCAACTGAGGCTCCTTCCTCTCTGATGACTCTGTGCCCAGTTGACACAGGAAATCAGCCAGTAAATTATATTTATCATTTTGCTAGTTGAGCTGATCTTGCTCTATTTCTCTAGTTACTTAAGGCATAAAGTTAGGTTAAATTGTGGACATTTAGTGGTTGAATCACTCTAGTTATTGAACATTCTATTTCAGATTTCAGTTATAATACATTCTAACTTCCTAATTTGTGCTTTTTTCGTTTTTTTAATACTTCTAAACTTTAATTATGTTCTGTGTTGCAACATCATTTTCCTTGTCTCTTTTAGTTCTTTGTTCACTATTTTCTTTAGCAGTTTAAGTAATTTAAGTTATCTATTTAAAATCTGTGATAATTCCATTATTAGGTTTCCTGTGGTCAGTATCTGTTGGTTTTTTTCTTAAGGTGAACACATTTTCTAATTACTATGTATAACTTTTATTTTGTTTTTTGGAGACAGAGCTTCTCTGTATAGTCCTGATTGTCCTGGAACTTTCTCTATGGACTAGGCTGGCCTTGATCTCACAGATATCCACCTGCCTCTGCTTCTCAAGTGCTTGGATTAACTACCACCTGGTTTATGATATTTAATATTAATACAACTTATATATTTGGGGATATTTTTAATTTGATGATGAAGCACCTCTGTAAATAAGATTTTCCTGTCTCCCTGTAGGTTGATGCTACTTGTTATGTTGGGCTTTTTTGTCTTGTTGTGTTGTGTTTTGCCTTTTTTTAAAAAAAATGTTACTATTTTTCAAATCCCATTTTCATTGTCTTGTATAGATATTACCAGGTCTTGGTATATAGACCGGGCTACACTTAAACTCGGGATTCCCCTGTCTCAACCTCCAAAATTCTGGGAGTTCACCACACAATTTTCTCTCACCTATTTTTTACTAAAATATTTTAAAATGCTCTGTAGGCCAGAAAATAAAATATTTCCTTAGTGCTTTCAACTTGACTCTGAGATTTCTCCTCAGTGCTTGGGAATGTTGTTTAAAACTTTTCTTTAGCTTCTGAGGTTCAGGGGTATCAGAAATCTCATCTTAGCCATCTGGCCAACCCTAGATTTCATGCTTATGCTTGTTATTTTTGGACCTTCAGGGCTATACAGCTTTATGACTTTTACTAAATTTAAAGACTTTTCAATCCTTATTTTTCAAATAGAATGGTCCCTCTTTAATCCATTGAGTCTCAAGTCATGTATATGTCAGAGAATTTTAACATTTGTTTTGATCATATGTTCCACAGGATACATTATTTCTTTTCTGAGCGTGTTTTGCTATCTAGTATAATGAATCTCTCTTCAAATGCACTTAGTGTTTTTTTTTCTGTCATTTACCATTTGCACTTACGTCTATCCAAAAGATTTAAAATGCTTCATGTATTACTTGTCAGCTCTCAAAATCCTTTTATTTTGTTGTTTCTAAAAGATTGATCTTAAAAGAATGTTAAGTATTTCAGATATATTTCAGATATTATGAGTCTTTGGAGTCTTATATGCAATAAAAATTAATTCTCTGGATTCAGCAAATTCAGGAAAATAAAGTCAATAAATATAATGCTCACAAAATAAAATAAAATGTTTCATGAATTATTTTTCAACCCTCAAATTCCTTTTATTTATTTGTTGTTCCTATATGTCTTTTGAAAGTTGCAATTTCCAATGATTATGAACAGAATTATCATCATAATTATAATAATAGTAATAATAACCTAATCTCTGAATTTCAGTATCTGTATGTTTTCAGCATATGCTTCTAAAAAGTGGGTTTATGCACATCCTTGAATGTTGCTTTTCCCATGTTATTTTTGAAAATTTATCATAATCTAATCATTATGAATATTATATTAATGAGATGCCGGATTTTATTCTGTCGCTTCAGAGAATATTTGTGACTTTTTTTTGTATGCCATTATTGACTTAGTTGGAAATAAGTCATAATTTCTATTCCTTGGGTTGCAGCTCAAATGTAATTTCTTAACCTGCTCGAAGTATTTACTAGCAAGCGCAATTTAGATTAGGAAGTTTTAGGAGGGGTTTATGGCTTTCCACAGAAGAATCTGTGGTCTCTTTATTCTATCTTAGCTATTCCTTCAACTTCTCAATTGAATTTGAGATTTATTTAGACTTTTCTCCTAGGTGTGTCTCCCTCCCTCCCTCCCTTCCTCCCTTCCTTTCTTCTCCTAATTCTCTTCTTCTTTCCTCCCTCCCTCTCTACCTCCCTCCCTTCTTCCCTTGTATCCATTCTCCTCCTCCTCCTCTTCTTGATATTGAGACAGAATCTCACCCTTCTAGTTGAGGAAATCACTTTGTGACATTCAGCTATGTCAAT
The DNA here is from genome assembly GCF_943737965.1 of Phodopus roborovskii. Lineage (NCBI taxonomy): Eukaryota > Metazoa > Chordata > Mammalia > Rodentia > Cricetidae > Phodopus > Phodopus roborovskii. The sequence goes on from NW_026125884.1 coordinate 106,335, forward strand.
CTTTCTGGCTCAGCTAAGAACTAGTGTGAATAACATGCCTAGTTTTATCCGGTTATTTTGGTTACAAAATTGAGGATTGCTTATTAGAACCTTAGTGACATCTCATGGCACAAACTATTTCTTCCTCTTGAATTGTATAAAGCTGATGGATGTGGAAAACTCAACCAGTATCTTTATTCAAATATTCATTGCTAGGAAATCCTCTAAGCACAATGTTAGTGGATTTTGACAGTTAACTTTTCTTTTTCTTTTTCAAAGCTGGGACTTAAACCTCAGTCTGTTATCACTTTTCTTAGCTTCCTTGAATTATATCTGCTACAGAAATTGATTGTATTGATGATTACAGTACTTGACATTTTGTTTATAAAATTTCATTCCCAGGTGTGCTTTAAACGCACAGATGAATAGAAGTTCCATCAGATGAACTATTATGTCTGTCATTTTGTACCATAAATGTAGATTTCTTAGAACAATAAGTGAATTTACATGATCCAGGCACATTTTTCCATACAATGAATATGTGGAAAGTTTAGAGATTTCCATAGTAAAAAAGCATAACTGAAAAAGATGAAATCTTAATTTTAGAAGCAAAGTTACATATAATGTTTTTTACAGGATGACAGAGTTTAGGGAAGGCAAATTATGTTCATACACATACTAATAGAATCTTTGGAAATACACCAGGAAGGATTGGAGAACATCTGTGTGAAGATGAATGATGGTGGACAAATACTAATCTTACTAGCAAAGAAATGAAGGAAACTCCAGAAAGTGGAACAGCTTAGCCCCAAAGAGCAAGTGCTTTGCTTCCAGTGTGGAGTGAGAGCCAGTGAAGAGTGTTAGAATCTTGTCTAAGACAAAGAGAGAACCTTGAGAAAATCTCAGTGCACTTTTAATACGAGATAATTTAAAGATGATAGAGAATTAGAGTCAAAAATGCATTCGGTACTGGATACACCACTGAGTATATTTATAATCCACTAGACAGGAATCTTGGGATCCACATGTCATTTAGTTGATGATAATGTCATCACGACAAGGTCAGCGGCAATGAAGATCCTGGCTGTCTTTGTACCAGTACAGTTCTAGATACAAAGGTCCTTATCTGTGAGGCCCATTCTGGGAACACAGAGCAATGTGTCCTGAGCCAAGACTCCAAGACTTTAACTACAAAATACTGAAGGGTATGGGAAAAGTGTTGAGTCAGATCTCTGCAGAATCCCATGCTGTGGACAAGTCATCTGATCAACAGATTAGAGAGGGACTTGCTAGCTCACCTGAAGAGAAACAAGCTGTGGCAAGTGCTTAAAAATGCTTTGAAAAGATACTAGGGCAAAGCTTACAGCCCTATTCAGTAGCTAGATAAAAGGAGCCAAATGGTTTACACCCTCTGGTGTTGGTTAAACAGCAGACTACCAGCAGAAGCAAAACCCCACAAAGGCTTTGATCTCACTGAACTGCACCTAATCAGATGAAGAGTGGGGAAAAAAGTGAGGGTTCAGACAGACTTGGCAACTTTGTCCATGTGAGGGAACTTAGAGAAATATTGCGAGACTTTGTCCAGTTCTCTTTCCTTCACCTTTACATTATCCTTATGTAATATGTAGTTTCGATTTTTTTAATATTTTATTTTTTCTTATTTTACATATCTACCTCAGTTCCCTCTCCTTCTCTCCCATGCTCCTCGGGCCCCCTCACATCCCATTCCCCTCCACAAACTCCACAGGGAGGGTGATGCCTTCCATTTTTCATTTTTGTGAACCATGTTGCTTTGCCCACTTTTGCCTTAATTGAAGTAGGCTTTCCTAAAGAAAATAGGGTGGCCTGGGGTATACATGGATGTGTAGGGTCTCCCTGTGCCATTCTCCCTAATACTAAGATTGTTTGGGGTTTGATTGCATTTCTTTACCTCTTTCACCTTTATCTGGGACAGTTCCATCTCATCTCTTCAATTTTTATTGTTCCTGCTTCCTATTTCATTTTCTCTCTTCTATTTTATATATGTTGCTGTTCCATTAATTACATACTTACTTATTATGCTTATTTTTCCATTTCTACTCACAGTAACTAGTGTTTTAGTGTATGTTGTTCTATGCTTGTTTATTCCCACAATATTATTGGGTTTAAAATATGTTATTTATTTATTTTCAATTTTAAAGGTTCATTTGTTTATGTGTTTTATGTATATGAGTGCTTTGTCTGCTTGTGCATCTGAACACCAGAAGAGGGTATCAGATCTTATTCTAGATGATTGTTTACAAACCACCATGTGCTTGCTGGGAATTAAACTCAACCTCTAAAAGAGCAGAGCAGCCAGTGCCCTTAATCAGGTGCCTGTTTTTAATTGGTTATTATTGTATTTTCATAGAGGCCCTACCCATCAGCTGTGGTTGCTTCTATAGTTACCTTTCTATTCTTGGGGTAGTGCTGGAGTTTGAATATAGTACTCTGAGCATGTGGACTGAAGGTGTAGCAGTCCAGGAGTAAATAACCATACTCTAATCCTACTGTAATCTACTCCTACATGAACACTGTGAAAACTTCAGCTGAAAGAATGAAGGTAATAAAATAAGGAGACCATTGGCTGAATCCTAGATGTACTAGTTCCAATGAAGACACATAAGAAATTAAGATAACATGACATCCTTTGCCCCAAAATAAATAATCCCACAGAAACTATAATCTGGCCATCCAAAGGAAGAAGTAGACCGTGCATTGCAAAAGCACTCCCAGGGGTGAGACAGGCGTATAGGAGCTGGGAAAGAAACTACGGACATTTGAAACTTGATGCAGCAACCAGACCAGCCAGCTTCCCCATCGTATACCATTCAGTTTTTTTTCCTCCCCTCTACATGTGTTTCTGTTTTATTTAATGATCAATGTCAGTTTAAAATAACTTGGTCCTGCTGTTGTCACCATCTATTTCTTCCTAATTTCTTACTCTTTCCTATTTCATCTATTTTGTTTTTGTTTTTATTCTTTTCATTTTCCTTTCCCAAGGAACACAGATTGTAGAATTCACAAAGTCTCTGTGGTTTGGCATTGTGAGAAATGGGGCTGTTATACATTTTCTCATAACATATCTTTTCCTGTTACCCCTCAGTCTACCTTTAGCTTAAACTCTCACCTAAACTTGCTTTTGACCTACAGTATTCCATACCATTTCACTTCTTTATTTCTTTTTAATTAACCTAAAGTGAGATATCTGATGCCCTTTGTGATATGCAGGCATACTGGCTAACAGAGCACTCATATATATGAAATAAATCAATCTTTAAAAAATAGTTGATTTGAAATTTAAAGTCCCCAATACATATCTGCTGCAAAAATTGTCAGCCACACAGTATTGGACTTTAATGCTGTCCTTTAGATGAAGTTCCAGACCCCCCAAAAATCAAAAGAGTAATTAAACATGTGTTAAGAAAACTCAAAGACAATATGAATAAATTCTTGAATGAATTTCAAGAGGATACAAATAAGTGAATAAAACAAGGAGGTCTGTATGGGTTTTTAAGATGAAATTACATAAAGACAAATATGAAAGTGAAAGCAAACTAAGATTCTGGAAATGAAAATGCATTTGAAAGTCTAGCCATTAGAATGGATCACTAGAAAGACGGAATATCAGTGCATCACAGCTGTAAATATGTATTCACTGAAGAAAAGTTTACCCAATTTCATAAAAGAAATATTACTAGATAAAGTAACAGATCAACTGTAAAACAGTAATAGTGAATTACTTTAATACTTTCACTTCCTCTAATATACAAGTTATTACAACAAAATTATACAGAGGAATATTAGAGGTAAATGTTATATGTCAAATGGACCTAGAGACCACATATAGATCATTTCCGCTGAGAAAGCATTCTCCGTGTCCCCTGGAGCCTTCGGTACAATATAACATATATGAAACATGGAAAACATCTTAACAAATACTTTGTCTCATTGTAATGAAATTAAACCAGAAACAAATATCAAAAGAAACAACAGAAAATTCAGACAATTCGAGATTAAACAGTACACAAATGAATGCTGAACAAGTAACTGTAAATCAAGGACATTAAAACTTGAACATCTTTTAAATAAGTTAGTGATAAATAACATTCATTAATATATATACAATATTTCAATTACAATACTAATAAACAAGGTTAAGAAAAGTTATCAAAAGGCTAATACATCATGACAAAACAACAGTAATTGCAGTAACAAAATCGTGATTCAACTCTGTAAAATATACCAACAAAATCGATTATGTTAATGATAGAGAAAAATATTATGTTATTTTAGTAGATACTAAAAATAATTGGAATAAATACAAGTAATTCCTAATTAAAATGTTAGATATGATGAAGTCTCTTCAATTTAATAATTTATGTGAAAACAACAACCAATAGAAATATTCAGTAACTTAGATGATACAATTTAATTCTTCAAATTCAGGAACTAGAGGGGACACTAATTTTCCTATTTTCATCTCCTACTTTTACTCTTTAGTCATGAATCTTACAGAAAATGCAAATCTATGTCTAAACATTTAAGAAGTCATACTGTTCTTTTTACATGAAAGCAAAAGAATCAAATGTATTTACTTGTGACTGCAAATATATCTGGAAAACTGCTCATTTATTATATCCAAATTTTTGGTAAATAAACTATTTATTTCACAAAATATTTCAAGAGGCAATCCTAATGTTGAAAACAAATTGTAAATATGTATAATATAATATAATGGTAAGTCCCTTTGATATGGTTAGATGCTATGTCTAACAATTATGTTTAAAAACTATTTCCCTCTTGGAATCATTCCTACCTCCACTTTGTAACTTGGATTCTTGCCTGAATTTAAACTGTTTTTTTATCCTATTTACAATTAGTAAATCCTTTCTCAACTCCTGATATAAGGCAAATGACTTCTGACATTGGTATCCAATTTTACTTTTTCTACATTTATGTTTATGAATGGTATTTTTCTATAAGTATTGAATTCTGTCTTTCTCTAATTTACCTCTAAATATCCTACATAAAAATGTCCAATTACCAAGTCTCTCATGTTGACATAAGACTGAGAGGAGGTGACACTATCTTTGAAGCACTACCTGTGTCTATAGGAATATCTTCAGACTACATTATCCCTTTTGCCATATAGTTCAAAGCAGATCCACTGACGACAATTTTACAGATGCACTCACATACCCTTTTCCTATTGTGGGCTAAAGTTATAGCAGTCAGTCTCCACCCTTTAATATGTGTATCCAACAATGTCTTCCTAGTGATGTAGCTTAATATCTTTGTTTCTTCTATGCATGGATTTTGTGGCTCTTCAATCAAGCAGAATGGTGTTTCCAGTATCTGTTATGATGAAGTGGGCCAGGAGATGGGACATCCTACATATGCAACCAGCCAGCCCCCTCTTAGTACGAAGTAGGGATTTCCTGGCAGCACTATGCAGGATGTTCAACCTCCCCGTCCATATGAGGGTCAGCTGCTGCACCTTGAACTTCAGTTCTCTTTGAGGGACTTGTAATTGAGTGATGCTTCTCTGTTCAAAGGATGACTTCTTCTGACTTGTCTTCTGTTTCTGAAGAAATGGCATTGACTACTGATAACCTGAGTGGCCTAGAAACCTAGTGATCAACAAACCACCCTTTTTCTCCAATTATCCTTCATATCTCAGAACAATCATCTGTTACAGACCTTAAAAAAAGTTCTCACCATAATTACAAGTGTTACCCTTGCCAGATATACTCCAAGTTTAGGCAACCCTATCCGACTATTTAAATAATAGTTCCATAGGCATATTACAATATAGTAAAGTCAATTCTAGTGCAGCAAGAGTATACTGCATATACATTTTTGGAAAATGCTAGCACAGACTAAGATAGATATAGTTAATTATCAAAAATGTAGTTCAAAGAACCACCCTGAGATTAGAGGTTGCGGCTTTACAGTATGATGACAAAATTCTGAAAGAAAGAGTTATATGGGTACATACCACATTAACTGACTTCTTTCAGCTGAGAAAAATCTGACTGCTGTGCTTACTCAAGTCTTAGCCACGAGGAATTCGCTGCATTTGAAAATTGTTACCCTACAGTTCCACTAGGTACTCATACTTGGGTTATTTATTGCTGTCAACAAATCATTATTTCAAAGCACCTTGTACTAGGCCAACTGTGAGCCCCACAACTCTCAGGTTTCCTACATGACCTTTGCATTATTATTACTTTGAGAATTGTATGCATTGCATTTTGATCATGTTCAACCACTTTAACCTCCTCCCAGGTCCAAGCCCAGTTCCACAGCTATCCAAATTTGTGTCTTTATTTTTTTTTAAATCCATCAAATCCCTTTAGTCCTGCCTTTATACTTTATACAACTGTGTGAAGTGTTGTAGACCTTTTATGAGGCACATGAATAAGGAAAAGAAATTCTATCTCTCCCAAAAGCTATGACTTTTGTTTAAGCCGCTTTCACTCAAACAGACTTGCAAGCCATTCTCTAAGGACTTATGATAAACATTTTCATTACTCTATTCATATATTATATTTCAGACAGATCAGAAACTTCCTTCATGCTCTCTGCCTTTCTATGTATCTATAAAGGGCAATTTCACTTGAATTTGTACTATGTCAGCCCACTTTTTCAGCAGCAGGAAAAATGAAATGATATAGAAAGGGGAATAAGCATTGTGCCTTTAATTTTATGTTTCTACATTTTTTTTTTTGTTTGGGGCTTTGGCTCCAGTGTATTACATTAACCACACTGTAGTTATGTTTCTGAAGAGAAAATACTTGATTATGTTGAAGTGGAAAGAGACTATTAATTAAATCAATAGAAAAGGAGGAATGGGAACAAGACAAATGTAATCATCACGGAGAATAGTATCCATATACATGTTTGGGTGTCTTTCTTAAATAAACTAGTCTTAGTATTCACATACGAGTTTGAGTGTCTTTCTTAACCAAACTAATTCTGGGTAGCAGTAGCAAGATTTTTTTAAAAAAAATCTAGGCAGCAAGGAGTTCATTAAAATAGTTACTAATGCTATGGACAGATCACTAGTGAGACAGTGGCTGGGATGCCAGGTGTTCCGGCCTCAGCACTGTTATGGGTCTGGGAGTGAGTTGGCAAGTCTGGTTACCCATCAGCTTGTGCCTACCATTGACCCATCATCATTTTATGGGCTTCAGTCTCAGCCTATAAAGTTGTGAAATTTGTTAGAAATCTCTTTCCTCCTCTCAACATGAGGTTCCAGGGGAAATTCTCATTTGTTTGGGGTCTATTGTTTCAATAGTCTGATAGTCAAATTGAGACCCAACTGTCTCTTTAGAATATTTTCATTTCTTCCTGACCAGTTACAGTTCCCCTCTTTGTGTTTTAGCACATTCATCTTGAGGGAGAACGTGTCTAGGTCTGAAACAAATATAGTAAACAAAAGTGGATGGATGCACATTCATTTAGTGGCAGGAAGAAATACCTATAATGTATGGTACTATTTATTATATGCTATGCATTACATTCGTATTTTATAGTGAATATTGTATATATGATAATTATATGTTACACATAATAGGTAAGATAACATATGCCCTAATAAACTTGATAAATTAATGCAGGATTTTTTCAGTCGATAGTATGTACAAGGCATGGCTCAAGTTTGGATTAGAACACTGCATGCTTTCCTTAATTTGCTGTAATTCTAGTAGTAACTCGATAACCTGTGATAATTATAAGCCTTATGAATGAAATCTACAGGATTTCATTAGACTGTGTGCCATAAGTTTTAGGGAACTAACATTTACTCCAGTATCATCTTTAGTCATTTTCCCCTTTGACTTTTCTATGTACTTGATACCGATAAAATATCACTTTGCTTCCTGCTCTTCCAAAGAAACTCCTATGCATAATTCAAGGCCTAGCTGAAATAATACTGGGAAGCCATTTCTGAAAATCCATGTACAGTTACTCTCCCTTTACTATGTTTTCCAACTGAAAACGGCATATATTTCTATTCTAGTACATTTATTATACCAGTCTTTCTTTATATTCCCTGATATACAGGAAAGCTTTGGAGAGTATATTCTGTCTGGGTACTCTGTAATGTGTCCTGTACTGTAGTGAATAGCACAGGTGCCAGTGCTTGTATGGCTCATGATGTCACAATTCACATTATTGACATCATCCTTGCTCAGACTTTCAACCAATTAGGGTAGACCCAGACATATACAACAACCTCCTTTCAAGCTGCAGTCTCAGTCTCATTCTGGTCAGGTTGAGGAGTGGCTGCCTCAACCAAACAAGCCCTTCGTTGCCATCCTTTCCAGCCTCCATGCTTCAAAACAAGATCACTGGAAGTCTACAGACGTAACCTGCCAATGTGTCTGCAAGTCGTGTATGTACTTTAGAGCTTCAGTGTTGTACCAGTTTCTGATGCCTCTCTTTTTAAATCTTCACCTCTTTTAAGACTACTGTCAAGACTGAACATGGACAATATTGGAAACTACTGATGTAACATCTCAACAAACTCCTTTGGACTGTCCAGTTACCGGTTGAAACCCTCCTTTTCCTTATGGACTTATGAATGTGAACTTGATCTGCTGTGACAGACCCCAAGATGGGAACAGGATTCTTTGCCCGGTTATACTATCCAGCTCTTGAAGACATTTATGAAGGAGTTAATAATGTACCACCTCTACCAGTCTTCCATCAAAAGTTTCCAAGTCCATATTTCTTGACTATGTTTCTGGAAATAGTCAATCACCAAGGGGGTGGTTTTAAGTATTTCCATATAATAAAAGAGATTGTGAAATATAATTTGGATGTCTATAAGAATCTTTTATGGTGGATTTTTTGGGAGATGGCATGACATTTTTTTTGAGTCAAATAATTTAACTATGTGAAATATAGTACTACTGCAGATGTTCTTATATTCTGAAAGAGTTTTTGTCTGTTAAAGCATAATGTATTTGTTTTAGAATTTAATATTTTCTTAAAGAAGCTCTCAACTGTTCAACATAATTCAGTTAATAAAATGACATTACTGAGAACATTGATAATTAGTATTGACTGCAGTCAAGTAATTAGATGGGAGATGTCATTCTGTATATGTTTCTCATACTGGTTAATGAATAAAGCACTGTTGGCCAATAGGAAAGGAAGATAGGGGGACTAGGAGACAAGGAGGAAATAGGAAGTAGTAAGGAGAGTCAAGATGGAGAGACTGGGGAGACCAGATGCCTGCCGCAATCCCCGGTAAGGAGACCACGTGAAAATACATAGAAATGGGTTAATAATTAAGACAGAGTTAGCCAATAAGAAACAAGTAACTGGCCAACAAAACTGTATATAATACAGAGTCTCTGTGTGTTAATTGGGGCTGGCGCTGCGGCAGGACAAGATCGGCGGCGGGCAGAGAAAACCTTACACCTTACAAATGGCCCCCAACATAGTCCTTACAGTAATTTGACCTTAACAAAGGATGATATATATCATTCTGCTTAGGCACATCTTGTCTGAGCTACTGAAGAGTGTCTTCCTAGCATAGATCATGGCTTCTAGAGCTCTTCTACATAATGGTAACCAAAGTGTGAGCTACAGAGCTTTGGATGATCATCAGTATAAACAACGTTTTCTTTCCACTGGAAATAAACTAGGTGCATAAACAACTATTGACAAGAAAAAAAACCAGCTAGTATGTGTAGTGAGATAGACCTTCTGTGGAACTGACCACGCCCATTGGGGGGGTGGAGCGATGGGCAGAAGTGACCTGTGGAAGGAGGTTGGAGAGAGACCTGGGAAAAGCTCTCTTGCTGGCAGGACTCGGACAGGAGAGCATCGGGTAGAATTTTCTGGTGTTCATCTGTCTAGGTTGTAAGTTATTTCCCCCTAAATAAACATCTATTCAGCCTATTTGTTTATCCTGATCCTTATTTAACCGCAATATCTGGTGTTAGAAGCGGGATTAGGATTTTCATGGGAGCAGACTCTGCTCCCCTCCCCCACCTTCGCCAACGGGCAGGGTCCCTTGCCTACCAGGTGGACTCACCACAGCTTTGGGACATTTGCCTCTTCCTTACGCCAAAGCGGACCTGAAAAGGCACTCACCGCTTCTCAATTTTTGCTCATTTCCGCATTGCACTTTGCATTCATGCAGAGCCGCTCAGCACCCGCCCTGTGGTCCCAGCAATTCCACAAGTCTCAAAATTTCGCTTGCCATAGTTTGTTAACAGCTATTCTATAGGGACCGGAATCAGAAGGATCGTCTGCTGCCGGACAATATTTGGCTGTACACTTCCGGGCAGAACCGGGATCAGACGGGCCTCGGCGGCTAGGCACTATTGGTGGTACACATCCAGGCTTAACTACCACAAGCTGAGATCTACAACTAAAAGCATCAAAGTTCCAGGACAGCAGAATTACACCTAAGGTAATTGTAACATCCTTTGCAATTTAAGCTGATAGAATATCTGAGATCAATTGTTCCATAACTATTGCAGATAATTTTACAATGCAGGACTTTAGGAATTATTTTACTTCATATATAGAAGGGATTTTAGCAGAAGAAACTTATGACTGGACCAATATGTACTTTTATTTTATAATAGCAATAGGTCTCATCATTAACATGATATTCTTAAAGAAATGGTTTGAGATTACAGCAAAGAATAAGGAACTTGTACAATCCATAGGAGACTTAGGAACAAGGATTTGAAACATTGAAAATGATAGAATTCAAAGCATAGAAAGTATAGAAAGAAAGTGTCAGAATATTGAAGATGGCGTTGGAGAGCTGATAGGTAGAATACAAACTGTGGAACATGAAAATGACCAAGTAAAAAACAGAATTTGTTTCATGTCAGATACCTCAATAACCAGAACAGAAACAATGCAATGTATTAACACGCTAGCAGAAACAGCTCGTTCCTGGGTCGTAGGAAGCTACTAATAAGTTTTAAAAACTGGAACATCAGATAGAAAGACTAGATGATAGAATCTCTTCCATGTCTGAGGATAATGGCAAGCTAGCAGATAGAACATTGTTTCTGGAAGGCAGTTTACATGCCATTCAGATAATATCTAAGGATGATAAGATTAAAAACATGGAATCATTTGTAGTTGGAGAAAGTAAGAAACTGACTGATACAATGAAGTCTCTAGAAAGTTATTGGATTCAAGAATTTCAGACACCCAAAGAAACAATGGTGAATAGATTTCAGGCTTTAGAAGACCTTCAGTCTGATACATCAGAAGAAGAACTACAGGTAACAGGGCATGAAAAAGACTTAAAATTTTCCACACCATTTAGGGTCAGGGGAGGTTACCCTGTATCTATTAATGAAAAACCAGCAATGAAAAAACACCTAAAATGTGTCGTTGCATATCAGTGGGAACCAATACGTATGAAAGATTTAAAAGGTATAAAGGAAGCAGTAGTCTCTTATGGCATGCACTCACCTTATGTGAAGCAATTAGTAGAGTCACGGGCATGGAATAACAAGGTAACCCCTAAGTCTTGGGATCAATTAATATCAGCTGTCCTTGAAAGCTCCTCTCAATTAGAATGGAGGGCTTTATGGAGAGAGGAAGCAAAAGCTCTTGAACTTCAGGGCTTAAAGAAAGGTTATAAAGCTCCCCAAGATAAAATTGTTGGTGAAGGTCTCTATGCTGACCCAGAAACCCAAGCTGCCTATGATGAACATAACTTGTCGCTATGTAGTACAACAGTTTTGAGTGCTTGGGATAAGGTTCATGAATTAGGAGAGAGGATAGAACCCTATACCAAGATAAGGCAAGGACCTAGAGAAAGTTTTTGTGTCTTTCTAGAAAGATTATCTAGGGCAGTACAATTAGAGGTAGCAGACATAGATGCTAAGCAAATACTCATAGAATCTTTAGCTTATGAGAATGCGAATCCTCAATGCAAACAGGTGCTTTGGCCTTTAAAAATGCGATCAGCACCCTTGGATGAATGGGTCCTATATACAGGCAACATTGAATATAATGACAATAAAACTGAAGCATGGGTAGGAGAAGCCATATCTAAAGGTCAAAGAAGACATCAAGATAACAGAGTTCCTTACTATGGTGACTTAGAAGCTTGGGTAGGAGAATCTATTTCCAAAGGTTTGAAGAGATATCAACATGTCAAATGTTATAACTGTGGTGAGATAGGACATCTAAAAAGAAATTGTAGGCAAAGCTTCCCTAGAAATAACACTCCCAGGAATGAATTAAACAGAAGGCCTCAGCCTGCTGGGTTATGTAGAAGGTGTGGCAAAGGCAGACACTGGACAAACGAGTGTAGATCGACCAGAGACAAGCAAGGAAACCCTTTACCATCGGGAAACTCCTTGGGTGGGGTCTCTCGAAGGCCCCCAAGTCACATTTGGTCCGAACATTCCCAGTCACAGTGGAAGACAATCTCCCACAGGACAATTAGAAAATTCTGTGCCTATTATAAAAACTCATACCGCTCTGGATGACAAACTAGTGACAGAAGTTGAATCAAACATGACAGAAGGAAATAAAAAACGTATATTTTGGAAAACTGCTATAAATTGTCATAGGCCTAGATAGATAGTTAAGATGAATAATAGACTGTTTGATGGTCTACTGGACACAGGGGCGGATGTAACTATCATATCTAATAAATCTTGGCCTCGAAGATGACCCCTGCATGAGGTAAATGTTCAATTCATAGGGATTGGAACCCTGTCTCAGGTAAAACAAAGCACGAGATAGATTGAATGTATAGGACCAGAAGGACAGAGAGGATGGTTGAGACCATATGTGGCTGATGTAGTGATAAATTTATGGGGTCATGATCTATTACAGCAATGGAATACACAGATTAACATTCCTCCAGTATTAGATAGGAACCATAAACGACCTCATAATTGTGGAACAAATATTATACAAGACAGATACCAAATGTCCAGGCTGTACAAAAACAGAATACAAGTCTGAACAAACAGAGGAACCAAAATCCCTACCTTTAAAATGGCTAACAGAGGAACCTGTCTGGGTAGGACAATGGCCTATGACCTCTGAGAAGTTAGAAGCTTTAGAAAGCCTGGTTCAGCATATCCCCCATGGAGGGATAACTGCCTTAATCTAGAGACAAGAGAGAAGCCCTAGTCCCTACTTCACAGGACCTGCCAGAGCTACATGACCCAAACTGGATGGCACTCCCCTACACATGGAATTGGGGTGGGGGGATGGGAGGGGAGGGTGTTTAGAGTGCATGTGAGAGGGCAGAGAGGGCAAAAGGGAGGGAGGGCTGGGGGGGAGGGAAAGAGGGAGGGAGGGAGAGGGAACTGGGATCGACATGTAAAATAATATATTAAACTAAAAAAAAATGCTTTGACTCCAAAATTTAAGTTGAAGGACAAGTTACTGGGGAAAAGGATTTTTATTTTTGTTTCCACAGGAAATGAAAAGATGTGGATTCCTTCCAGACTAATGTGGTTTGATCACGCCAGACCGCCTGAAACAGAGTAAAAGCTGATCCTACATTTCAAACAGCTGGACAAAACAGCCCTAAAGACTACAGCCAGGATATCTGAATCTTCTTCGAATCCCCCAAGACAGCGCCCCTTACCAGCAGGAAGTAGTTTGGAAAGAACGACGCCCAAATTCCCAAATATTGTGTATAAATGTTTGTTTTCATTTAATTGGACTTTTATATAAAATTAAATAAAATTTAAAAAAATTAAAAAAAAAAAAGAAAGCCTGGTTCAGGAACAGCGAAATGCTGGACATATCGAGGAATCAATCAGCCCTTGGAATTCTCCTTTATTTGTGGTCAAAAAGAAATCTGGTAAATGGAGAATGCTTACAGACCTGAGAGCCATCAATAAAGTTATCCAGCCAGTGGGCTCTCTACAGCCTGGAATGCCCTTGCCTTCTTTGATACCCAAGGAATGGCCTATTATAGTTATTGATTTAAAGGATTGCTTCTTCACTATACCTTTACAAGAACAAGATAAAGAGAAATTTGCCTTCACGGTACCTAATTACAATAATTCTCAACTGGTACAGAGATATCAAAGGAAGGTTTTGCCACAGGGAATGCTAAATAGCCCCACCCTGTGCCAATATTTTGTACAAAAACCGTTAGAAATAATTCGTAACCAGTTCCCACAATCCATAATATATCATTACATGGATGCTATATTATCAGCTGACTCTAAAGGAGAAATACTAGAAAAAATGTTTGAGAAAGTAAAGGAAGTTTTACCTCGCTGGGAATTAAAAATTGCACCTGAAAAAATACAAAATGGAGAGTCTATCAACTACTTAGGATATAAAATAGGTATACAGAAAATAAGACCACAAAAAGTACAGATCAGAAGAGATCGCTACCAGACTCTTAATGATCTTCAAAAATTACTAGGAGAGATTTCTCAAGTGCAAACCATTATTGTAGTAGAAGGGCATGATTTGAAAAACCTGAAAATGGTCCTAAAAGGAGATAAGGACTTGAATAGTCCACGAATACTATCAGCTGAAGCCGAGAAGGAATTAGAATGGGTAGAAAAGAGGATACTAGAAGCACATTTGGACCGTGTGGATCCAAACCTAGACTGTATTCTGGTTATATTACCATTAGAGAATATCCTTCAGGGATTTTGATGAAGAGAGAAGATATCATATTAGAATGGATATTCATACCACATAAACAGAATAAAAAACTAAAAACATATATAGAAAAGATCTCTGACTTGATTATAAAAGGTAAATTAAGACTTCATCAGCTAATAGGAAGGGATCCACCAGAAATTATAGTACCTTTAACTAATGAGGAAATTTCCTCCTTATGGAAAGATAATGAATATTGGCAGAGAGCTTGCAGTAACTTTTTGGGAATGATTAGCAACAACTATCCCAAAACTGAGAGAATCAAATTCATAAAGAAAATGATTTGGATCCTTCCACGCATTGTAAGAAAAACACCTATTTCTGGAGATCATACATTCTACACTGATGCAAACAAATCAGGTAAGGCAGGATATAAATCAGGAAAAATTAGCAAAGTGGTTCAAAGCCCTTACAATTCTGTACAAAAGGCAGAATTGTATGCCATTCTCATGGTACGTATGGATTTTAAAGAACCCCTCAATATAGTTACTGACTCTCAATACGCAGAGAGAGTCGTTTTACACATTGAGACTGCAGAATTTATTCCTGACAATAAAGAATTAACTTCATTGTTTATACAGTTACAAGATACTATCAGAAAGAGGACTAATCCTATATATAAAACACACATCAGATCCCATACAGGTCTGCCAGGTCCTCTAGCACAAGGCAATGACGAACTTGATTGTTTATTGATAGGAGTGTGCTAGGAGCCTCAGAGTTTCATAAGAAACACCACGTGAACAGCAAAGGTTTAAAAAATGATTTTTCTATCACTTGGGAACAAGCCAAGGAAATAGTAAGGTAATGTCCTACTTGCTCATTCTATAACCAAACTCCTTTACCACCAGGCAGTAACCCTAAAGGTACAAATAGGAATGAAATATGGCAAATGGATGTGTTTCATTTTGCAGAGTTTGGAAAATTAAAATATGTACATCACACTATAGATACATTTTCAGGGTTTCAATGGGCTATTGCTCTGAGCTCTGAAAAGGCTGATTCTGTTATCACACACCTATTAGAGGTAATGGCCATTATGGACATACCTGCACAAATAAAAAATGACAATGCTCCAGCATATGTCTCCAGCAAATTGAAACAGTTTTTTGAGTATTATAACATAAAGCACATAACTGGTATACCACACAATCCTACAGGACAAGCAGTGGTTGAGAGATCCAATCATACTTTAAAAGAAATGCTCCATAAACAGGCAGGAGGAACCAAGACACCCAAAAACAGATTACATAATGCTTTATTAATATTAAACTTTCTTAATGCTGATGAAAAAGGAAAAACAGCTGCAGAAAGACACTGGACAATAGAAAAAACTTCTGAACTAAATCAGCCAGTGAACTTCAAGGATGTACTGACCTCAGAATGGAAAGCAGGATATGTGTTACGTTGGGGTAGGGGTTTTGCATTTGTATCTACAGGAGAAGAAAAACTATGGATACCATCTAAGTTAATCAAGATCCAAGTTGAACAAGAGAAACATCTTAATGAAGAGAAATGACAAGTCATCCAACAAATTAGGTCCCATGAGGTGTGCAGAGGCCTCTCAAAGTTAGGGGAAGTGTTCTGTTCTTGTTCTTACAGGAAAACAGAGAAAACCTATCATCAAACAGCTAAAAGACACTGAACACGTAGGTACCTACAGAAGAGAAGACAGCTCTTCAGAAACAATCACTTAATGAAGCAGAATCTGTTATGTGGTAAATAAAAAATATTTAATTGTAGTAAACTATTTCTATACAGAAATCTATTTCTCTCTACTATCTAGTATTCCTGAAGTCCCAATTTATGTAAACCAGTGCTGGCTTTGGAGTTGGATTTGGCTTTCCTTCTTTAAATTCAAGCATGTTGTTAAGATTAAATTCATGGTTTCTGCCTTAAATCAAGAAACCAATTGGTGTAAGGCAGAAGAAAACAAAATCTGAGGACTCATTTCTTATAAGTAATTTTCTATCTGAAATCCTAATTTTCTCATATACTTTTAATGCTTATTGTTGTCTTTCCCTAATGCATACCTTAAAACTTGAAATTTTTACTTTAATATTGATGTGTAACTTTTCCACAAGGAATAATAACGATTCCTAACAGCAGTCTTTGAATTCTCCGGAAAGAAGATGTGGCCCACATCATCGTTTCAACTTGACTCAACCTGATGCATTTGAACTACAAACATCACCCTAAAACCGGTTTGAGACTGTTTTGCTCAAGACAACTCATGACTAGCTAGCTGTATTGGTGCACCTTTTTATTACACCCTGGCCAGAGTTTCAAATAGAACTACAGTCACGAATTTTCTGCCACACAGTGACTAGCTACATATGTCACAGCCAGATCTGTTGAAAAATTTGGTCGCTAAAAATTTTCTTCCTACAGGATCCATTGGAACAATCATCATCCCATTTCAGCAGGAAGTAACCTTAAGATAATGACACCCCCTTTCACTACCCTTGGAATTTTGGGATAATAGTCATTGACTTTGGGTTGGCTTTATTTATTTAGGGTTGGGTATGGAAGGTGAAGCTTACACTCGGGTTTATCTTTTAGACAGTAGTAGGGAATGGTTGGGAAAGGTGTGGTTTAGATGTGATATAGGAAGATTAGCCTATTTTCTTGTGAATTTGAGTAAGAATGAGATAGTATTTTACAGCTTACATTGTTATGTATTCTTATATGTGGTAAGCTATGTAAAATTAAGTTTATATTTTGTTATATTGTGTGAAATATTTCCACTTATGATGTTTTATGCACATTATTTTTACCATATTCTATGTATGTATACTTTTCTTGTATTCAAGACATTTTGTATATTGATACAATTTGGGATATTTATCATGTTGCCCTTTATAGTTCTACCTCTTGTCTTGACATTTCTACTCTACCTCTATTTTAGGGATTTATATGTATGTATATGTTTATAGCTATATTGTTTCAGTATTTGTTCCTGCTTTACTCAGGGAAGTTTTAATCAATTTTTTAGCTAAGTTCCTGAGCATTACAGATTATCTTCACTCATATTTCCTGTACCTATGAGATTAGTCAGATATAGATGCTTAATGCTTAATCTTCAATCACTTCATAGACATGCAGAACATGGCATTTAAATGTTTTAATATTAGTACTCCATTGACATGAGATACTGTTGCTCCTGACAGCACAGTGCACTTTCCCGAAAATATGTTGGACACTGTTTTTGCTCCTGCTGGAGTTCATTCTTGCCTCAGCTAATGGCCTGTTGGGCGAAGAATTGCCCCCACCTTGACCACTGATTTGGACATGCAGTCCTATGTGCTTGCAGGAGACAAATATAGAAGACTGCTTGACCTTGCCAAGTCAGGGTAAGACAGCCATTCTACCTCCCTGCTGTTGTTGTGGTCTGCCAAGTTCTCTTGGCCTTAGCCAAATCTGGGTGTAACAACGTGGCTGTGAGACCTAGGGTGACAGTTCAGGAGGCTTGCTGTTTCTGTCCTTGCTGCACCTTTTGGAAGCTGTCCATCCACATTTCCTGTCTACTCTAGTATTGTTAATTTCCTTCTCAGGTCTGGATGAGGTTGAAGATTAAACTATCACAACTATTATTCTCTCTTCCTAGTTAGATATATTACTAGGTACTAGACTTACGTTTTCCAGCTTAGGACAACTCTATTGTAAACTCTGTTATGCCTTCACCCTAGGACTATAAATGTAGGTCATTTTGTTCTCAATTTTCCTTTTCTTAGAGCACACTTGTTATTCACTGTTTTGTATATAGTTTTGTATTAATCCTAAATCTTTTCTTTAGACTAAAAGGGGAATTGTAGTGAGATAGTCCTTCTGTGGCACTGACCATGCCCATTGGGGGGTGGAGAGATGAGTGGAAGTGACCTGTGGAAGGAGGTTGGAGAGAGAGCTGGGAAAATCTCTCTTGCTGGCGGGACTCGGACAGGAGAAAATCAGGTGGAATTTCCTGGTGTTCATCTGTCTAGGTTGTAAGTTATTTCCCCCCGAATAAACATCTATCCAGCCTATTTGATTATTCTTATCCTTATTTATCTGCAATAAGTAAGTCCAACAAATATTTCAAATATTGTTGTCACCGCAGTAGGCAAAGTGAGAATATGATGAAATTGTTTTACTACAAGGTATAGTGAGTATAGAGAGAATGAGCTGCTCCTTGCTAATGGATGACTAATAAAGGAACATGTTGGGAATAGTTACCAATTCACTAGGAAGCAACAGAGTTTCCTATGATGAAACAACCAGCAATATGTGCCCTTCAATCTTCTATTAAAACTGTAGATGTACAGAACCATATATGAGTAGTTAGACAAAACTGACTTTATATGTTAACAAATTATAGTGGATCAAATGTTTGTCATAATATATTTGAACAATCTTTGCCTTTTCCATATGGCAAGCATTGCCAGCAACAAGAAAGAGCAGGTGAGTGGCTGGCTTCTCAGCTGGTTTGGCCCAAATTCCAGACCCTAAACGCCAGGGCATAGCCCATACTCCTCCTATTGCCTTCTCAGAACCAGTAAGGAAGCTGGTCCCTGCCCCCAACTCTAGTAGAATTCTACTGCTCTGGTTCAGTGCCTACCAGTTTGCAATCAGGTGAGAGACCTGTTTCCAGACCTGCTGCAACACCCCCCAACACTGGACTCTGTTCCCCCAAGACCAGCTCTGCCACTCAACTCTGAGCACTCACTTATCGTGCCCATGCCCAGCCTCCCTTGAAAACCCAGCAGACTGCTGAGGAACAGGTACAACCCACACAAGTTGGAAAAACAGATGCTTAAATGCCAGTGTAAGAAGGCATTCAACAACAGAAAGGGCAATATGGCACCAGCAGAACCCAATGATCCTACAACAGCAAGAATCAAACTTCCCAACACAGACAAGCAGAAGAACCTTAAAGGTAGTTTTTTGAACATGATAGAGGCACTTAAGGAGGAAATGATAAATTACCATAAAACAATCGAAGAAAAGACAAACAAAAAATGGAAGGAAAAAATAAATCCCGTAAAGAAAGCAAACAAGAAA
Source organism: Phodopus roborovskii (assembly GCF_943737965.1). Classification (NCBI taxonomy): domain Eukaryota; kingdom Metazoa; phylum Chordata; class Mammalia; order Rodentia; family Cricetidae; genus Phodopus; species Phodopus roborovskii. Next base: position 126,018 of record NW_026125884.1, read on the forward strand.
AACAAACAGGTGAAGGAAATGGCTCAAGACTTGAACATGGAAATAGAAGCAATTGTTTTTCTTTTGCTGCAGCTAATGCCTATGAAACACAAACATGAGACTCAGCATCTGCGTGGAGTTTATTGAGGGGAGAGAAAGGGGGGTAGCTGGTGGTCAACCAAAAGCAGGAGAGAGAGAGAGCAAGAGGGGGGCCAGAGAGAGAGGCAGAGAGGCAGAGAGCAAGAGAGAGCAAGAGGGGGAGCAAGAGGGAGAGAGGCCAGAGAGGGAGAGCAAGAGGGGTAGCAAGAGAGAGCAGCGCACTTGGTGTGCTTGCTTTAAAAGGGGGGCTTGAGCATACATAACTGAGTCCTCTGGCAGCCAGGTAAAGCTTGAGCTGCCAGGTAAGGCTGACATAGTGATGACACAGCCATGAGCGTCCCACACATCATCGGGGGCAGGGATCAGCTGGCTGATAGATCCTAACAGTAATAAAAAGAAAATATAAACCAAGGGAATTCTGGACTTGGAAAATATGGGCAAGTGAACAGGTACTACATAATACAAGAGATAGAAGACAATATCTCATCCATTGAAGATACTGTAGAGGAAATAGTTTCATCAGTCTAGAAAATGCTAAAGCCACTATATTCCTATCACAAAACATCCAGGAAAACTGGGGCATCATGAAAAGACCAAACCTAAGAATGGTAGGGATAGAAGAAGGACACAAGCTCAAAGGCAGAGAAAATATATGCAACAAAATCATAGAAGAAAACTTCTAGATGTAAAGAAGGACATGATTATATAGAGGTACAAGAAGTGTCAGCTTCCCCCCGCCCCGAACTCCCTGGGTTGGCCCCTGATCCCGCTGCTCCTGTGTCCTGTCCCCATCGAGAGCACCCTTAGAGCTCCCACCCATCTCCACTGCGAGCCTGCCCCCCCTACCCTGTGCCATAATGTGCCCACTGTCTGGCCGCTCTGGTTGAGCACTGGGACAGAGGGTGGAGCCATCAGTACACCCTACTTCGGAGACTTCTCAGAGCAACTCTGAACAAAAGAGACCTGCCTATCCATGCGGGACCACCCATAGTAATTTCCACCTGCTTGGTCTCTGACCTACCTCCAATCCTCTTCTGGAGTCCCAGGCCCCTCCCAGAGATCCGCTTAACTCTGTGGGTCCACTCTGAGTTCCCACCAGCAAGATCCTTGACCCCCAAAGCAGGGACTCTGCTAAAGAAAGAGGCCTCAGCTGGAGAGTGCCAGTTGCCAGTGGCATCAGCTCAGCCTCTTTCCTCTTCTGCCAGCCATTGGCTAGAGGCATCATCTACTGGAGCCTCATCCCTGATCCAATCCCTGGGTCCCTGTCTGCGGAGAGACATCCTATAGACCTTGGACCACCCAGAGCTACAGATATTGAATCTCTGACCCACATAAGCCCACCGGGGAAGTACCATAGAGAGAGGGGGAGAACCCACCAAGACCTACTGGAAGAAGCTAGGGGAAGATGGCAATAAAAGAAAACACCTAACAACAGAAAGACAAGCATGACACCATCAGAATCTAGGGAATCTGCACCAACTAGAATGGAACACAACAACAAAGGAGAGGAAGCAGAAGGGAATGAGTTAAAAATTACCATAATAAAAATGATAGAGGCCCTCAAAGAAGATGTGAGAAAATCCCTTAAAGAAATGGAGGAAAAAACAAACCAAAAGGTGGAAGAAATGAACAAATTCCTTAAGGAAAGTAAAGAAAGTACAGAAAGCCAAGAAAAAACAATTAAGCAGGTGAAGGAAACGATTCAAGACTTGAAAACCAAAATAGAGAAAATAAAGGCAACACAAACCGAAGGAATGCTGGAAATAGAAAACTGGGGAAAAAATTGGGAACTACAGACTCAAGCATAACCAACAGAATTCAGGAGATCGAAGAGAGAATCTCAGGTGCAGAAGATAAACTAGAAGAAATAGATTCATCGACCAAAGAAAATCATAAATCCAACAAATCCCTAACACAAAACATCCAGGAAATGTGGGACACCGTGCAAAGGCCAAACCTAGGAATAATAGGCATAGAGGAAAGTGAGGAAGCCCAGCTCAAAGGTGCTGAAAACATATTCAACAAAATCATCGAGGAAATCTTTCCCAATCTGAAGAAGGACATGCCCATGAGAGTACAAGAAGCATACCAAACCCCAAATAGGCTGGACCAAAGAAAAAAATACCCCTCGACATATAATAATCAAAACACCTACCATACACAATAAAGAAAGAATACTAAGAACAGTGAAGGAAAAAGGACAGGTAACATATAAAGGCAGACCTATCAAAATTACACCTGACTTCTCCATGGAAACACTCAAGGCCAGAAGTTCCTAGATAGATTTTCTACAAGTATTAAGAGAACACGGATGCCAGCCTAGGCTACGATATCCAGCAAAACTCTCAATCACTATAGATGGAGAAAACAAGATATTTAATGACAAAACCAGATTTCCTAATACGTATTTACAAATCCAGCCCTACAGAAAGTATTGGAAGTAAAACTCCAACCCAAGGAAAGTAACTACACCCACAAAAAGGTAGGCAACAGAAAATCCAACTACACCAGAAACCAAGGATAAAGCAGTATAAATATATTCACAATACCACTGCCAACAACAAACCTAAATCAAACAAGCATCAACAATCAATGGTCCTTACTCACCCTCAACATTAATGGTCTTAACTCACCTATAAAAAGACACAGGCTAACAGAATGGATATGAAGACAGACTCCATCCTTCTGCTGCATACAAGAAACACATCTAAGCTTCAAAGATAGACATTACCCCAGGGTAGAGGGTTGGGAAAAGATTTTCCAATCAAATGGAGCCAAGAAGCAAGCAGGCATGGCTATCCTAATATCTAACAAGTTAGACTTCAAACCAAAATTAGTCAAAAGAGATGAAGACGGTCATTTCATATTCATCGCAGGAGAAATCCATCAACATAAAGTCTCAGTTCTGAATATCTATGCCCCTAATACAAAGGCTACTAAACACTACTAAACACTACTAAAACTCAAAGCTCATATAAAACCTCACAAACATACTGGGAGACTTCAATACACCACTCTCAACACTAGACAGGACCACAAACCAGAAACTTAACAAAGAAACAAAAGAACTAACAGAAGTTATATCTCAACTGGGGTAAACAGACATCTATAGAACATTCCATCCAAAGATAAAAGAATATACCTTCTTCTCTGCTCCACATGGAACCTTCTCTAAAATTGACCACATATTAGGTGGCATAACAAACCTCAACAGATATAAGAGAATAGGAATAGTCCCCTGTATCTTATCAGACCACCATGGTTTAAAATTGGAATTAAAAAACAACACAAATAACAGAAAACATGCAAATTCATGGAAACTGAAGGCTGTGTAATTGCACCACACCTCGGGCAAAGAAGAAATAAAGAAATTAAAGACTTTCTACTACTTAACGAGAATGAGGCCACCACATACTTGAACTTATGGGACACCTTGAAAGCAGTGCTACAAGTGAAGTTCATTGCAGTAAGTGCCCATATGAAGAAAACAGAGGATAGTCACATAAGAGGATTAACAGCACAATTGAAAACCTTAGAACAGAGAGAAGCAAACTCACCCCTTAGGAGTAGGTGCCAGGAAATAATCAACTTGAGGGCTGGAATCAACAGAATAGAAACCAGGAAAACAATACAAAAAAAAATCAATGCAACAAAGAGTTGGTTTTTTGAGAAAATCAACAAGATAGACAAACCTTAATGAAAAAGCAGAGAGAGAACATGCAAATTAACAAAATAAGAAACGAAAAGGTGAACATAACATTGGACACAGAGGAAATCCAGACAATTTTCAGGTCATTCTTTGAAAATATGTATTCCACAAAAATTGAAAATTCAAAGGAAATGGACAAATTTCTGGATAACTATCACTTACCAAAATTAAATCAAGAACAGAAAAACAATATAAATATACCTGTAACCTGCAATGAAATAGAAGCAGTCATCGAAAGCCTTCCAAACAAAAAAAGTCCTGGGCCAGTTGGATTCAGTGCAGAATTCTACCAAACATTCAAGGAAGAACTAATACCACTACTCTTCAAACTGTTCCACAAAATAGAAACAGAAGATTTATTGCCAAACTCTTTTTATGAGGCCATAATGATCTTGGTACACAAGCCTCACAAAGACACAACTAAGAAAGAAAACTACAGACCAATATCCCTGATGAACATCGATGCAAAAATAATAAAATACTGGCAAACCAAATTCAAGAATACATCAGAAATATCATCCACCATGACCAAGTAGGCTTCATCCCTGGATTGCAGGGATGGTTTAATGAAGGAAAATCATCAATGTCATCCACCATATAAACAAACTGAAAAAGAAAAAACACGTGATCCTGAAAAGGCCTTCGACAAAATTCAACACCCTTTCACGATAAAGGTCTTGGAGAGATCAGGGATAACAGGAACATACCAAAACATAATATGAACAATATACAGCAAACCAACTGCTAACATCAAAATAAACTCAAAAAAATTTGTAGCTCTACATTTTTCAGATGACAAAGAGACAGAGAAAGAAATCAGAGAAACATCACCCTTTACAATAGCCACCAGCAACATAATGTATATTGGTGTAATGCTTACCAATCAAGTAAAAGCCCTATATAATAAGAACTCTGTGGCTGTAAAGAAAGAAATAAAAGAAGATACCAGAAAATGCAAAGATCTCCCATGCTCTTGGATAGGTAGGATAAACATAGTAAAAATGGCAATTTTGCCAAAAGCAATCTATAGATTCAATGCAATCCCCATTAAAATCCCACCACAATTCTTCACTGACCTTGAAAGGATAATAATCAACTTTATATGGAAAAACAAAAGAAGAAAGCTAATAAAAACAGCCATATACAATAAAAGAACTTCAGGAGGCATCACCATTCCTGACTTTAAGCTCTACTACAGAGCTATATTTCTGAAAACAAGCCTGGTATTGGCACAAAAATAGACAGGTAGACAAATGGAATCGAATTGAAAAGCCTGATATTAACCCACACACCTATGAACAACTGATTTTCGACAAAACAGCTAAAATTTTATAATGGGGCAAGGACAGCATCTTCAACAAATGGTGCTAGCACAATTGGATGAGGGTGTGTAGAAGACTGCAGATAGACCCATGTCTGTCACCATGCACAAAACTCAAGTCCAAGTGGATCAAAGACCTCAACATCAATCCAGCCACATTGAACCTCTTAGAAGAGAAAGTAGGAGGTACCTTTGAAGAAATTGGTATAGGAGACTGCTTCCTGAACATAATTCCAGGTGCACAGACACTGAGAAAAACAATAATAAATGGGACCTCTTCAAACTTAGAAGCTTCTGTAAGGCAAAGGACACAGTGGACAAGACCAAATGGCAGCCCACACACTGGGAAAATATTTTCACCAATCCTATATCCGACAAAGGGCTGATATCCAAAATATACAAAGAACTCAAGAAACTAGTCAACAAAACACCAGATAACCCTATTAAAAAAATGGGGTACAGAATTGAAGAAAGAATTCTCAATAGAGTAAATTAAAAAGGCTGAAAGACACTTAAGAAAGTGCTCCACATCCTTAGCTATCAGGGAAATGCAAATCAAACAACTTTGAGATACCATCTTACTCCTGCCAGAATGGCTAAAATTAGAAACACCAATGATGACTCATGTTTGAGAGGATGTGGAGAAAGTGGAACACTCCTCCACTGCTGGTGGCAGTGCAAACTCACAGCCATTTTGGAGATCAGTATGGCGGTTCCTCAGGAAAATGGGAATTAGTTTACCACAGGACCCATCAATCACGCTCTTAGGAATATATAGTATGTACTCACTCATATATGGATTTTAGACCTAGATCAAAGGATCACCAGCTTATAATTCACACCACCAGAGGAACTAGGATACAAGGTGTATTCTAAGAGATTCATATAATACCTCACAGAACCGGGAAGGGACAAGTCCTCCAGAGCACAGGGGAAGTGGGGGGGGCAGCGAATGGAGAGAGAAATAGGAGAAAATGAGGGGGAGGAAAAGAAAACACGTGCGACTAGGAAGATTGAGCCCGGTTAGGAATAGAAGACAGGAGAGAGGGAGAGGAGAGAGAGAGAGAGAGAGAGAGAGAGAGAGAGAGAGAGAGAGAGAGAGAGAACATAAAAGAAGGAGCCAATATTGGATTGAAGATAAAATTGAACACAAAGAAAGGTCTAGAGAACTACAAGACTGCCGCCAACCAACAATTTGAACATCCGTGGAAAGGCTACCATAAATGCCCTTCCAGGATAGTGAGATCAACATCTAACTTATACATGGAGCCCTCATCTAATACCTGTTGGAAACCGGAGCAAACACCCATGCATAAACACTGCATTGAACTAGAACCCATATGTAGATGGAGAGGACAAGACCAGGTGGCAGAAACACATACAAACAGCTTACCTGAACAAGGAGGAGCTAATGGGCCTCCAGACTGATAGCTGGGAAGCCAGCATGGGACTGACTCAGGCCCCCTGAATATGGGTCTCAGCCAGAAGGACTGAGCAGTCCAAAGGACCTCAGGCAGTGGAGCCAGGATGTATCCCTGGTGCACAAAAGGACCTTGCTAACACATCCCCCATGGTGGGATAACTGCCTTAATCTAGAGACAGGAGAGAAGCCCTAGTCCCTACTTCACATGACCTGTCAGATCTACATGACCCCCACTGGATGGTATTCCCCCACATATGGAATTGAGGTGGGGGGATGGGAGGGGAGGGTGGTTAGAGTGCATGTGAGAGGGCAGAGAGGGTAAAAGAGTGAGGAAGGGAGGGAGCAAGAGAGGAAAGGAAGGAAGGAGGGAGGGAGAGGAAACTGGGATCTACATGTAAAATAATAAATTAAATTAAAAAAATGCTTTGACTCCAAAATTTAAGTTCAATGACAAGTTACTGGGAAAAAGGATTTCTATTTTTTTGTTTCCACAGAAAATGAAAAGCTGTGGATTCCTTCCAGACTAATGTGGTTTGATCAAGCCAGACCGCCTGAAACAGAGTACCAGGTGATCCTACATTCAAAACAGCTGGACAAATCAGCCTAACAGACTACAGCCAGTAGTTCTGCATCTTCTTAGAATCCCCCCTGACAGGGCGCCTTACCAGCAGGAAGTAGTTTGTTTGTTTTCATTTAAATGGACTTGAGCACCTTTTAATTGCATCTGGTGAAGTATGAGTCTTTTTCTGTGATAAAGGGTTTGCTCCTGGATGGAAATGGAAAACAAGACATGGTTTTTAAAAAGGGGTGGTGGTGGTGGAGGTAAAGGCAGGTACCTTTTTCTAATAATGGACAAACTATATTGCTATGGCATAAGCAAAGGGTTCCATTTCCACAGAAGTACACTCTATGTTAGTGCTGTACTCGTTTATCTGAGGTCATACCAGAGGTTTAGAACCTGGAATGCAGGAAACAAAAGGAAAGGGTATAGCTTTAAAGTCCAGTAATAAAGCAGAGAAGTGGCAATACTCCATGAAGCAGACTAGCTCTAACTAATAAGGAGAAGTCTCACTTGATCAGTTTGAATCTATGATGAATCCCTGCTTGTTTCCTAGGCAAGAATTCTTTATAGGTTTTAAAATGATCTTAACCCGAAGTATCACCTGAAGTTACCAAAGGACCACTGAAAAAGAACACTATGATATTATTTGACACTTAATATTGGTAGGATAGCTTTATAGGGTAAGAAATTATTTGAAGACTTTCAAACTTTCTGATTTTTCTTTAATAAAAAGTAGGTTGGCTGTCTGCCAAACCCTCTCTTCCACATCTATTTCCAGGGTCTAACCCGGTGAATCTTCCTATTCCTCCCCTCCACAAACTCTCCTCCCTGGTCCATATCCATGCCCTGGCCTAATCTAGTCACCCCTTTTTGCACCACAGCTAAATTCTGGGTTTCTGCCAGGATCCACCAAGGCTCACCCATAAACTACAGGACTCTGCCATGCTGTAGCTGTCCAGCCAGATATACTTCCACACCTGATACTCTGTCCAGGAGGCACATCAGATGCAATAACCAAATCTCCTCTATCCACCTGACTTCATTTTTCTGTCCCAAGCCATTTCCAGCCTCTAGGTCTAACATATCCACACATGATGGGAGATGTCATTCTGTAAATATGTTTCTCTTATTGGTTGGTGAATAAAGCACTGTTGGCCAATAGGAAAGCAAGATAGGCGGGACTGGGAGACTAGGAGGAGAGAGGATGTAGTAGGGAGGAGATTCAAGATGGAGGACAGAGAGACAAGAATGCTGGGGCCTTTCTCTGATAAGATGAGACCACGTGGAAACTTAGATTAATAGAAATGGGTTAATATTTAAGACAGAGCTAGCCAATAAGAAATGCTAGTAGCAGGCCAACACAATTATATCTAATACAGAATCTTTGTGTGTTATTTGGGGCTGGCACAATGGAGGGACAAGACTGTCAGGTGGGAAAACAATTCTTGACATGCACATCCTCTTTCCTGCCCCAACCTGCTCTGTGCACATCATACTTAGGACTAAGGAAAGTAAACCTGCCACTCCTGTAGAAATGTTTGCTAATGACAATTACCTAGGAGAACGCCAGGGTACAGAATTGAAAAGAGCCATCCTAAACTCCATCAAAGAATTCAAGGAATTTAAAGAGGATACAATGAAATGGTTCAACCACATCAAAGAAAAGTGACTTCAGGGGACTAAACGTCTGAGTGAAGCCCAAGAAAGCACAAATATAATGCTTATTGAAATGAAGACAATCCAGGATGTCTCAACCAGGAGATAGAAACATTTATGAAGACTCAAGATGAAATGAAGATGGAATTGAAAATCCCAATGACTAGAAACTCAAAGGGATACCTTACAAGCAGAATGTATCAAGCATATGGATAGAGTATCAGGACTCTAAGATAATAAAACATGTAGAACAGATAAATGAAGAACATGAAAGTATTTTACAAACACAAAAACTATATTTAAGTGACCTGAACTATCTTTGTCCAGAAAGAATGAGATCAGAGTGATGATAATGATTTTTTTCACATATTTACATAAAAGAAATCGAAGTATAGAAGAAAGTAAAACAAGATTGGAAATCAAAGCAAACACCATTATTCTAAACTAAACTTTATGAGGTGTTTTAAAGCTCCCATGGTAAAATGTTCTCACTGTCAATGTGGGCTACATAATAGCTTGGTTTTCATTAGTTAGAGCAGTTTCTGGTATTTTATTTGTCCTGTTGGAAATATTGAAGCATGTTTATGAGATGAAGGTGAATTGGAGACTTAATGGTTCACCGGAAGTGGAATCATTTTTCTGGTGTTTAACTAGTTCCAATTCCGAATAAAAGTGTTGGGGTATAGCAATGAAATTCAATACAAAGTAGTGGCCTATCTCGATGCCTTTACATCACCATGTCTAATAGGGTTTCTGTAGCAGACTTTGAAGTCAGATTCTGTAGATCCCTATTTGTTAAAGTAAAAGAGATAGAAGGGATGGTCCATTTTCTTGTATTTCATGCATCTAAAATCACCCATGAATTCATCAAAGTCAGGCAAAAAGAGCTCTCATGATTCTATCACATATTCTTCTCTGTGGAAAACTCCAAAACGACAGTGCTTCAACTCAATTCATTATTCTTTTCCCAAGAATGAATTGCAAGCAGCTTCATAAACTGATCATTTTGAGGACTGGGGGGACTTTTTCTTGCTTTATACCTTATTAAACTGTTTGTATCACAATTGATTCTTTATAGTTAGTGGGATGTGTTCAAGTCAAAAAGTTGTAAAAGTTTGTTAAAGTTAAAATGACTCAAAAGATTACATTCATAATATAAATATTCAAACTAGATACAAACTTTTCATCACATTTCTTTATTTGCTTGTTTGTGTGGGTATGCTATGGCATGGTTGCAGAGGTCAGAGAACATCTTGTGTGGGGTAGGCCTCTCTCTTTACCATGCAAGTCTCATCAATTGATGGTGGGTTGTCAGCTTTGGTGGAATGTACCTTTACCTACTGAACCATCTCACTGGACTAATGCATGCTGTTTTGATGAATTGTAATCCTCAAATTATTCTAATCCCATTAGGGAGACCATGTTTAGCTTGATAAGATGTAAGTCATAATTAGATCAATTAATTTACAAAAAGTACACAGTACTAGAAAAGAGACCTAATGACCAAGTGTACATGGAAATCTACCCTTGACTTACATCTCTTTTTGGTGGTAATGTGGAAAATGAAAACAGGGTATCCCATGTGTTATGCTAGTTCACTATCAGTATAATACATCCTTAGTCCATAGAAGCATATACAGATGCTTTATCTATGTACCATATGATTTTGTGTACCTTTCTACCTTAGAATTCATGTAAATTATTGCTTGATTTTTCTTGGGTGTGTTGATTATAAATGTTGGGAACATCTATGATTATGTGTAAAATCTCTAACATGTTCTTGCATACTGTGTTTTTTTAATTTGTAAAATCTTCATGTAAGTTAGTGCACATTAATGTAAACAAACTAAATATATCTTGATATTTTCACATATTGCTTTAGCTGTTAAAAAAAATCCTCAAATGGAGGTCTTCAAGACAATACACATTTGGCTTATGTTTTGCCAACATATTTTTTTAGTTTCTTTTTTTTATTGTTTTTATGTTCCAACTCAAGTTCCCCTCTATCCCCTTCTCCTCCCTCTACCTTCCTCCATCCTACCCCCTTCTACTCCTCAGAGGGGATAAGGCCTCCCTTGGGGAATCATCAAAGTCTGGGATATAGAATTGAGGCAGAACCAACTGCCCCAATCAGGTAATGGGCTCCAAAAAGCTAGTTCATGTATCCAGGATAAGTCTTGGTCCCACAGCCAGGGGCTCTCCCCCAAACAGATTAAGTCACAAAACCATCACCCACATCCAGAGGACCTAGTTGGGTCCCATGAAGTTTCCAAGGTTCCCCAGTTGTCAGTTCAGAGTCTGTCCACTACTGTTAGTTTGGTGGGCTGTCTCTGTAGTTTTCCCCATCATGCTTTTAACCCATCTTGTTTATATGAATCTCTCCTCCCTCTCTTTAACTGAACTCTAGGAGCTAATCCTAGTGCTTGGCTGTGAATCTCTGCATCAGCTACCATTAGTTACTGCATGTAGGCTCTATGATGACAGTTAGGGGAGTAACTAATCTGATTATAGGGCCAGTTCAAGTACCCTCTCCACTATTGCTACGATTCATAGCTAGCATCATCCTTGTGGATGTCTAGGAATTTCCCTAGCATCAACTCTCTCCCTAACCCCATAATGGCTCCCTCTATCACAATATCTTTTTCATTGTTGTTTTTACATGTTTTAATGTGTTGAGACAAAGCAACATAGAAAAGCCATAGTCAGGCAAAGTACCAGTGATGGAAATGGTATTTGTGGAAAATAAATTATGCATGAAGGCTTGGCAACTGTGTATGTATGTAGATTTGTTTTCCTCTATCCTGTAATAAAGACTGCAAACAGCCTTTGTTACTTATATAGCTTTATTAAATGTTTTCATGGTTGCTCTACACACACACACTCTCTCTCTCAAATACACATAAACACACACACACACACACGTGTGTGTGTGTAGACACATAACATTGTCAGATGTTATCATTGTGGAATATATAAGTATACAGACATAAAAAATGTAATTTCTGTAAAGCAGAGACCTAGAGTTACTTATTGTTGCTTTCTGGAACCCAGCACATTCTGTAATGTAGAACAGTGAAGAAATAGTGTCCCCTGGGGCAGTGCTTCTCAACCTCCCTAATGCTCAACTCTTTAATACAGTTCTTCATGTTGTAGGACCCCCACCCCACCAAAGAATTACTATCATTGCTACTTCAGAACTGTAATTTCCCTACTTTTATGAATTGTAGCTAGCCGTTTTTTCAGATGGTCTTAGGTGACCCCAGTGAAAAGGTCGTTCAGCCCTTCAAAGGGTCACGACCCACAGGTTGAGAACCACTGATGTGAAGTGTCCTATCTAGCACATACTTGTTGAGTGAGTGCATTTGCTGTTAAATTCATATGTATTCTACTTGATATTTATTTTCAGCTGATGAATTATTAATGATCAAATTTTAGATATTGAAATGAAAACAGCTTATTTTCCTCCATGTTGTGGTAAGAAAGCACTAAAAATTTTCAAATATTTCTTCATCAAAAGACTCTTTTTAATTAAAGAAATGAATATTGGAGATTTGAGAAAATATTGTTTGATGGTGTCTTGGTGAGATCCTCATTGAGTTCTAGCCCTTAGCTACATTTCCATTCTTTTCTTTTTTTAATCTCACATGGCAGCAAAGAATTTAGAAATATAAAATACCAAGGCATGGTAATGAGAGCTCATAATCCCACGTGCTGCAGATAGTGAGGGAGAAATATGGCAAGTTCAAACAGAGTAAGTTCAAGGTTGGCCTAGATAGCTTAGGGAGACTCTGTCTTAAAATAAAAAGTGAAAATAAATCTCAGGATGTAGATGACTGGCAGAATAGCTGCATAGCTTGTGTGAAGTCTTAGGATAAATCTCTACTGTAGTCAAAGAAAAGGGAGGATGGGGAAGTAGGGAGCAAAGATGAGTGATTTAGATATGTAAGGCAAAGCTGTTGGGGGGAATATAAAGTAATGTACCTTATGTGAAAATCAGTGTGTAGGTTCCTAAAAGCAACCTCCATATGACTACCATAAAATCCAGGAATGCTCTTTCTACCATATACCTGAAACATTCATAGTCAACGCATTATACAGACACCTGTGGATCCATGTTGATGGTGACAGTAATTCTAATAACCAAGTCAAAGAATCAGTCTAAGTGTACACTAATACATGAGTTGAGAGTAAAAATGTAAAATACAGTATATATTTGCAATTAAGTTTTATTAGGTCACAAGCAACCTAAAGTTCCATCGTTTGCAGAATGTTAAAAATAAATTCAGAAAGACAAATACATGTTTCCATCATATGTAGAATGAATGTCAGAAAGTTACAACATGAAAGTGTAAAGGGGGCATTATTTAGCAAGAGAAGGGGACCAGTTAGCGGGTAAAATGGGGCAGAGAGATTAATGGATGGTGTGTACATTAAATATATGTAGAAAAAAGTCACATGAAGCCTACTATAACAAAAAATATAGGTAGATTTGTACAGACTATGGAAAAATGTGTACTGTACCCAGCAACATCATATAGTAATTCTAATTACCATTTTATACGGTAACTGACAGTATAGCACATTTACTTTTGTTTACAATAATTAAGTATTTTCACTTAATTTTATAAAAATATATGTGTGTATTATTTGATATTTTTGCATAGCAAACACATTTGTGGATTGAAAGATCCTTCAAACCCATTTAGTTTCCATTCTGTTACCACATCCACTTTTATAATCATTACAGGCAGCTGATTGTTTTAGACACTGAGGAACCATTTTGAAATGTATACATGCTAAGGAATTAGGAGGTTCTGACATGAAAAGCTCAGCCACCCTAAATTCATCAGATTTACCAATTCCTGGCAAACACATGTTTGGGAAGCACTTCTCTGGGTTTGAAAGGAGAGCAGTCTATATTGATGGTTTACCCTGGTTAATGTACTCCTCTCCTGACTTTCATACCACTTAGATGTATGTCATTAGTCACTTAACCTCAATCAGTCTTAGTTTCCAAGTCAACAAGATGAAGGATTGGAGCAACTTAAATATTAGGTTCCTATACACCCACACCTCTCTATAAACTTATAGGTATCTTCCTAATTATAGGACTAATATAGAAATGTACAAATAATTCTGATAGGCTCTAACAAATTCATAGTAATGAGGTAAAATAATATTAATGTTATAATACACAACAAGTTTTATATTTGGAGCTGTTTGAGATTACACAAAAGAAGCAACCATTCTTAGTGGAATCTGGCAAGACATTTCCAACATGCAGTTTCCCCAAACCACCATTTTAGCACATACATACTGTAATATCTGACTCCAACAAAGTTAATTTTACTGTTGTCTCCACACAGGATATTGCTTGTCCCTGTACCAGAGTTTCTAGGGTTCATATCTCCTGTATGTTACAGTTGTGTAGCTTGGTCTTAAAGGACTCCTAACAGCAGAAACACAGACTGTCTATGACTCTTTTACTGACTTTTAGGACTTAACTTCTCATACTGAGTCACCTTGCTCAGCCTTAATACAAGGGGAAGTGCTTAGGCTTACTGAAACTTGATATGCCATATTTTATTGATATTCATAGGAGATCTGCCCTTTCCTGGATAGAATCAGAAGAGGAGGAGAGTTGGGTTGGGAGTGAGAAGGGTGGACGGGCAATCTGTGAGTTTTCTCTTTTTTATTTATTTTTTAAATATTTTTATTTAAATTAGAAACAGGTTTGTTTTACATATAAATCCCACTTCCTGCACCCTCCTGTCCTTACCTGTTCTCCCCACGAACCCCCATCCCATCCCCTTTCTGCTCCCCAGGGAGGGGAGTCTTCAAAATCTGTCCTATCATTGGAACAGAGCCCAGGCCTTCCCCCATGTGTCTAGGCTGAGGGAGTATCCCTCTATGTGGAATGGGCTCCCAAAGTCCATTCGTATACTATGGATAAATACTGATGCACTACCAGAGGCCCTGTAGACTGACCAGTCCTCCCAATTAACACCATATTCAGGGGGTCTGTGTCAGTACTATGCTGGTTTCCTAGCTATCAGTCTGTGGTTCATAAGCTCCCCCTTGTTCAGGTCAGCAGTTTCTATGGGTTTCTCTAGCCTGGCCTTGACCCCTTTGCTTATCCCTCCTCCCTCTCTGCAACTGGATTCCAAGAGATCGGCTCAGTGTTTAGGTGTGTGTGTCTGCTTCTGCTTCCATCAGCTACTAGATGAAGGCTCTAGGAGGGCATATAAGATAGTCATCAATCTCATTGTTGGGAAAGGGCATGTAAGGTGGCCTCTCTAATGTTCTTTAGCTTGTTAGTTGGGATCATCCTTGTAGATCTCTGGACATTTTCCTAGTGCCAGATTTATCTTTATACCTATAATGTTTCCCTCTATTATGGTATCTCTTTTCTTGCTCGCCTCTATTCTTTCCCTGACTCCATCTTCCTGCTCCGTCATGCCAACCTCTCCCCTCCTCTTCTCCCTAATTCCCTCTCCCCCTGCCATGCTCACAATTTGCTGGGGGAGATCTTTTCCCTTTCCCCTTCTCCAAGGGACCATGTATGTCTATATCTCGGTTTAATAAGGATCAGGATAAACAAATAGGCCGAACAGATGTTTATTCAGGGAGAAATAACTTACAACCTAGACAGATGAACACCAGCAAGTTCCACCAGATGTTCTCTTCTCTAAGTTCTGTCAGCAAGAGAGCATTCCCGGGCTCCGCCTCAGAACTAGTTCCACAGGTCACTTCTGCCCCTAGCTCTACCCCCAATGGGCGTGGTCAGTGCCACAGAAGTAGACAAAGTGAATATCTCAATACAATTCCCCTTTTAGTCTAAAGAAAATATTTAGGCTTAATACAAAACTATGTACAAAACAGTGAATAACAAATGTGCTCTTAGAAGAGGAAAAGCGCGAACAAAACGACCTACATATCAAATCCTAGGGTGAAGGCACAACGGAGTTTATGATAGAGTTGTCCTAAGCTGGAAAACGTAAGTCTAGTACCTAGTAATATATCTAACTAGGAAGAGAGAATAATAGTTGTGATAGTTTAATCTTCAACCTCATCATGACCTGAGAAGGAAAATAACGATACTAGAGTAGACGGGATGTGCTGATGGACAACTTCCAAAAGGTGCAGCAAGGACAGAAACAGCAAGCCACCTGGACAGTCACCCTAGGTCTCACAGCAACATTGGTACACCCAGTTTTGGTTAAGGCCAAGAGAACTTGAAAGCTTAAGTCTGGCACCTAATATATCTAACTAGGAAGAGAGAATAATAGTTGTGATAGTTTAATCTTCAACCTCATCAAGACCTGAGAAGGATGGGCAACTTCCAAAAGGTGCAGCAAGGACATAAACAGCAGGCAACCTGGATAATCACCCAAGGTCTCAAACAGCTTTATATCTAACAGTGTCTCTCTGTGTTATTTTGGGCTGGCGAGGTGGTGGGACCAGACTGTCAGGGAAAAACACTACTCATAACATAATGGCGCCGGACATGGACCTGAGAACTTCCACTTAAAACTTAACAAAAGCTTAAAAAAGGGTTTTAGAAACAAAAGAACAGAGATAAGCAAGGCTTCTTGGTAACAGCATTTTTCTGGGTTGGGTTCTGTTTTGCTAGAGACAAACAGAGACTTGCGCGGCTCCTTTAATGGAGGTTTCCTGACTCAACATAAGTGGCAAAAAACCATAAGGCTTTTAAAGAACTCTGCTAACAACTTAATGATGTGTACGAGAGCTGGCAATGTCAGTGACCACATCTCCAAGCTGGTAGCATGCTGCTGGATGGCAGTATAGACCAAGGAAGCGAGCACAGCTCTCAGTTCTAGTGGTAAAGGTACCCCCGCCATCATGGATAGACCGCAGCTGAAACAGCTGTGGCTTTCATGTTAGCATTAACAATGTTGTTGTTTACCAGATAAAAGACTGGTCAGAAAAAAGATAAAGATTTACATTAAAGTCAGATTCAGATTAAGAAAAAGATCTAAAGGTTTACAGTGTGTTTTAAAATATTCATAGGCTTGGGAGAAAAAAGGAAACAGGATACAGTGGTTTAAAAAAAGACAAAGAGAAATAGAGTAACTGGGTGTGGTGGCACACGCCTTTAATTCCAGCACTTGGGCGACAGAAGCAAACAGATCTCTGTGATTTCAAAGTACCTGGTATACAGAGTTAATTCCAGAACAGATAAAAGTTACACAGAGAAACCTTGTCTCAAAAAAAAAAAAAAAAAAAAAAAAAAATGAAAAAGAAGAAGAAGAAGAAGAGAAACAGAGTAATAAAGAAGCCACATAAACATGGAAAGCATGAAAAGAGTGTGGATACTATACGCTGTTCTGATATCTTTAAATTATTTGACTGCTGAGGAAATAGCAACAACTGTTAAAACAAATACTGCTGGATTAATCCAATTTACATATATTAAAATGCTTTGACTCCAAAATTTAAGTTTAAGGACAGGATACTGGGAAAAATATTTCTAGTTTTGTTTCCACAGAAACTGAAAAGCTATGGATTCCTTCCAGACTAATTTGGTTTGATCAAGCAAGAGCCCCTGAAACAGCTCCAACATTCAAAACACCTGGGACAAGGCAGCGTAGCAGACTACAACTAAGATTTCTTCGTCTTCTTAGGATCCCCACGACAATGCCCCCTACCAGCAGGAAGCAGTTTGGAAAGAATGACACTCAAATTCCCATATATTGTTTATAAATGTTTGCTTTCATTTATATGGGGTTGGTTATAAATGGTTAATGACCACAATCAATCTTTTTAAACGTTATGGAGTTTGCTTTCAATATAGGAAGACTGTTTGACTTTATGATGTATAAACTGGACATGCAGGACCCACAGAAAAGTGATTGCTGATTCAAGATGGACATTGCTGCAGAGTTCCTGCATCATGAGAGTCTCCCAGACATTCTGCAGGACACAGAGAAAAATGACTGACAAACTGCCAATACAGGCAGACAGTTTAAAGTTTCCTGCTTTGCTGAGGAGTCTGCCAGACACACTATGGCCTATGGGCTGAAGATGGAATTTTACAGAAGAACTTCGGGTGACTGACCAGGCGAGTTTTCTCTGTCATTTCTCGAGTTTATATATTATCCTTCTGTGGTCTTTGATGGAGTTGAAGACAGATAAGTTATGGTTATAGTTTTCCTTAGTGAAGATAAAAGATAAGTTGCATAGGACTTTAGACTCTCAAAGATAGGATAGATGATGGAATATTTTCTTTAAATCTTACTAAATGTTAATGGACTAAATATTGTTTACTGTGATTCTTGTTTGATAACTGTTGTGTGATATAATTTGATATGCTGAGTTTAAAACCCTTCTTTATATTTTAGACAGAAAATAGGAGATGATGGGAGATATTCTGTAAATATGTTTCTCGTATTGGTTAATGAATAAAGCACTGTTGGCCAATAGGAAAGCAAGACACGCGGGACTAGGAGACTAGGAAGAAAGAGAAAGGAGTAGGGAGGAGATCCAAGATGGAGAATGGAGAGAGAACAACTCCAGCCCCTCTCTCCAGTAAGATAAGACCACGTGGAAGTATTTAGATTAATAGGAATGGGTTAATAATTAAGACAGAGCTAGCTCATAAGAAACTAGTAACTGGCCAACAGAATTATATCTAATACAGCATCTCTTGTGTTAATTGGGGCTAGCACAGCGGTAGGACTGGCTGGTGAAAAAAACATACTCATACCATGTCTCTCTTAGGGTCCTCCTGTTTCCTAGTTTGTCTAGAAGTGTGGATTGTAGGCTGGTAATCCTTTGTTCTATGTCTAAAAGCCATATATGAGTGAGTACATACCGAGTTTTCTTGTGGTGTCTTTGACCCCTCTGGCTCTAGAAACCTATGGAATTAATTGTCTTCTGAGAATTTCCCTTTGACCAAACACAGGTGGTATTAAGAATCAGTCTACAGGCATTGAAATTCAATGATATAGGGAGAAATTATTTCCATATGCATTTAAAATATCTACTTTTCAATCCTTTCTAAAGAAGATATTTAAAAAATATCTTGCTTAATTGATGTCTCATGAATGGCAATGGGCAATAGCCAGGAAAAAGATTATAATGAATATGAAGCTGATTAATGGGCTTTTATACCAATTAAATATTTTCTTTCAAGATAGCTTATCTATAACATTTTTCTAGTTATAGATGCACAGAAACAGTACACCCTACTATTTTGAGTTATTGTAGGGGCATCTCCCACATATTTGAGGGATATTCTGCACTTCAACAGACATCCCTTTCAACAATTTAATATTTTCTCTAACCAGATGAAAGCCACATTTTTTCCCAGAATATTCCTAAAGGTGACAAAGAACATCTAAAATGTGACATTCTTAGTGAGTCAAGAAGGGAATTTCATCCTCAGGTTAAGTAGATTTTTCTTCCTATGGAACCACTGGCTAGTGAAAGATTAAATATAGAAGTTAATAATTCAAGAATTCAGGTTTTAGGAGCATCCAGAAAAGAATAAAGAATATAAGACCATTGACTGGACTGGAATTTTTTTTGCATTATGAAGAACCATAAGAAAGAAAACATCAGTGGTATTTGAAATAGTGTATTTCTGTATGATTCCGTAGTGTTTCATATTAATAAGTACCAAGATGTGTCTATTAGTACAATAGTGGCATGATAGCTATGTTGATAACCAATTACTTTCTTATTTAATTGGATGCCCACTGCACAAGAAGGCAGTATTTCATCCTTGATACTGTAAATCTAATCTAAGTTATGGCTGAGTTGGTAATAGGTCCTATAGAAGAAGCTACTGCTATTGTTTTGCTAAATTAATACAATGTACCCTTTCCAACTGATCTTTTCATATTTATGGTTATTAATTAGTGCTGCTATCAGCTTTTGTCAGAGAAGCCTCTCTTTGACATGGGAACAGGAACTGCAATGACTTATAAAAGTGCTGAGAATCAGTTATTATTAATTGGTCACTCTTAAATAGGAAAACCTCTGCAAGGCTCAGAAGTATGGAAAAGAGAATAAAAGAATGTAAGAGCCAGAGTATGAAAAGAAGTGCTAGAGAATGCTTTCTTGCTTTCTTCTTTGCATGACTTGGCTACTGGAACTACCGCTGCTATTATTTGTATACGATTCAGCCAATCAGCACCTGTTATAGAGGAGGGAGGGTGTCATGAGTCCCCATACCTTCCTGAGTTTTTAAAGCCAGTTAACTGTAGGACTTGGGGTAGGCTCATAATGGCAGTTATAGGCAGTTAACTGTTGCAATAGGCAGTTAACTGTTGCAAGAGAGGAGGTGTTTAAGAGCCCCGTTCTCCATGTTTTTTGTGGGGGGGTTGGTAGTTAACTGTAGCTAGAAGAGAAGGGCTCAAGAATGTCCACACCTCCCTTTGTTGTCATTGGCAGTTAAATGTAGCAAGGCAAGAGTGATTCATGGGACACAACATCTCATCATGGGCTTTTATAGGCAGTTAACTGTGTTTGGAGAGGGAGAATCATGAAGCCTCATCCTTCCATGGATTTTTATTGGAAGGTAACTGCAGCTGGGAGGGTCATGGAAACCTATAATTCCTCCAGAGAAGAGGGGCTCATGAGGTCCCAAGCCCTTTCTTTCATTTTTTTTAAATAAGGGATTAACTGTAGCTAGAAGAGAATGCCTCAAAAGAGAGAGTAATGGATGATGAAAATGACAAAATTACATTGCATACATGTATAAAAATATAATGAATCTCATTACTATGTAATTAATATATGCAATTGAGAAAATGCCTTCAACTGGACAGCCTGTAGAAAGGCCTAGCAGCAGTCTCTTGATTGATGTTTGATAGGAGAAGGCCCAGTTCACTGTGGGGAGTGCTACCCTGGGATGGAAGTTCAGTGTGCTATAAGAAAGTAGGTTAAACAAGTCATGAGGAGCAAGCCAGTTGGAAGTGCTCCTCCATATCCCTTGGCCTCTTCATTAGTTCATATCTCCAGGATCCTGCCCTGAATTTCTGAATGATGGACTACAACTTGGAGTATGAAATAAAACCTTTACTTCCCAAATTTATCATGGTCATGTATTTTTAAAAAAATCACAAAATGGAAACCTTAAATAAGATAGAAATTGGTACAGGCCATGGGCTATGGCTGTGACAGTGCTGATATATGTTTTCTGGGGAACTGAGGATGGACTTTGGAACTTTGGTCTAGAAAAGCCGTTGAGTGCTCCTAGCTTATTTAGCTACTGTGAGGATTTAGATGCTATTGTTGAGAGCAGTGTGGAGGAAGGAGGCCTGGCTTGTGAAGCCTCAGAGTACCTTAAAGATTCTGTTTGGACAAGGGGATATTTTCGATTAAGAACCACTGTAGTAAAATTTTTGTTTTGTTGGAACAACCAATATTGGTCAGATGGGGCTCAAGTATCACCTGTGATGAAGAAGAAACCAGGATATTTATCATGAAGTATTTTTGAAAGTGTTTCCTAGGGATCAGTAACAGAAGCTGTGATCCAGAGAGGGTCAAGGGTGTATCTTATACCAGAAGCCAAACTTGGTAGTGTAAAAGTCACTCAGGAGGTTCTGATTTTCAAGGCGTGAAGGGATCATGGAGAGCAGCTGAGGCTTTGCCTTGTGTAGTAGGGCTGAGGTCCTGTAGCACAGCCAGGAAAGGTCTTTTGTGAAGGTATAGCATCAGCTGCAGCAGGATACTCCAGTGTTATGGAGATGCCATTACATTGAGATGAACACTAGCGACCTCATTTGCTGTAGCATAAACCTGCTTGAGTCTAGGAGACAAGCTGTGTGCTACAGAGTTCAGAGCTAAAGAAATGGAATTAATCCATAGCTCTTTGGAATTAATCCATAGCTCTTTGGAGCCTAGAGGCTCATATGTGATTTCCCGATGTTCAAATTTATACACTGCTGGACTTTGATTTTTGGCTTTGATTTGATTGTGACTGTGCCCTGGTTTTTCTTATTTGGATTAAGAATGTATATACTTTTGATTTTATAGGAGCTATGAATGAAGAGACTTTAGAACTTTTGAGAGGCTGTGGATATTTTAGAGACTGGATATTGTAGAGGGATCAAGCTTTGAATGTTTAAAGAGACTGAACTTTTTTTGTTTTTTGAGACAGAGGTTCTCTATGTGTAGTCCTGGATGCTTTGGAACTTAGTCTGTAGACCAAGGTGTTTTATATATTTTGTATTGATATTAACACAACATCATGGGGATAACAATTGAGGTTGTGGTTTAATGTTGCCTTATGTTGGTTAAAGGTTGATTGTATTGGGTAGTTTTATGTCAACCTGACACAATCCAGAGTTATCTGGTGGGATGGAATTTCTATTGAGAAAATAGCCCCACCAAATTGGCTTGTTGGGGAAGCTTGTGATTTATTTTCTTGGTTAATGATGATTGATATGGGAGGCTCCAGTTAACTACAGGACGTGTACTGCTGGTTCTGCCTTCTATAAAGAAAACAGACTGAGCAAGCCATTAAGCAGTACTTCTCTGTGCCCTCTGATTCAGTTTCTGCTTCAAGGGTTCTATTCTGCCTTCCCTTAATGGTGGAAAGTAACAAGGACACAGAGACATGTAAGCTGAAGTAAGCTTTTTTTTCTATTGTTTTTACACATGGTGTTTTATGACAACAATAGAAACTGTAACTAGCACATTAATTTATTTCAGGCCAACTGGTCTTAAAACTGTTATTATGGAAAAGCATCTGAAATTGCTAAACCTCAACTTCAGTGACCTACAAAATATATTTTAGAGGGAGAGAGATAACATGAAGTTCAGTAGGTATGTAGGTGGGTAGGATCTGAAAGAAGTTGGGGAGATGAAAATATGAGCAAAATATGTCACATAAAAATTAAATAAAAATAGTTAAAATAGTTCAAACTAGTATTATTCCCTTTCTCCAGAGCAAATTTAAGGCTTTTGATAGAACATAACACCTAGATCCTTTGGTATTACATTGATTGGCTGCAGTCTCCACTTCTTAGAATTAAAAAAAAAAAAAGAAAAAAGAAAAAGAAAAAAATCTATGACTATGAGAAAACAGTTGCATTGTGTTCCTGAATATTTGAGATAACCCAGTTGATGTGATTCTGTGTGCCCTATTACACTTTTCAATATCATAATAACTTCCTTGTCAGGATGTAGGGGAAGAGTGTGGTTCAGGTTCCTCATTGTACTTATGATATATTTCCTTGTGGTGCTAGCTTAAAGAGGTATGCTCCTCCATTGACTTCTCCATATTCTTTCAACTTTACTTGTTTAGCAGATTTCTACAGTGCAATAGCTGCTTCAGTCTTGAGCTACTATATATGAGCTCTAAGTCTGAATTAAAACTTTCCCTGGTAATTCATTATTATCCCTTCAGTTCTTTTTTTAACAGCTGCGCACATAGCATACACGCACACACACACACACACACACACACACACACACACACACACACACACACACACACATTCTTGTGTTCAATATACATGATCAGTATTCTCCAAAGAATGTAACACACTACATTTCAGAAAACTAAAATCAAAGCTTAATAGTCTTATATTTTCCTAATAGCATTGTTTACAATTTGTCTGAAATTCTTTTGATAAGCCACTTAATAAACCTGGGTCTGAGCTTCAAGAATTTTGCAATCAATGCACAGAGATACTTTTTAATATTTGATAGTGCCGAGTCCTTGAAAAAATAAATAAGGTTTACAAGTTGACCAAAACAGAGAGTAGACTGAAATTAACAAGAATAGTGATGAAAAAGGCCTTGTTACAGCAGGCTAAAATTAAATTCAGAGGATCATTGGGGGATATTTTGAAATTCTATGCTCCAAAAAAGCCGGAAAATCTAGAATAAATAGATGAATCCCTTAACACATGTCTTCCACCAGTATTAAATTAAGAATATATAAACAACTTCAACTCACTCAGAAGAAGCAATACTCATGTAAGTAACCCTAATGGAATTAATTTTCTCTTTATTCCTGCCCCCCACCAGAGTAACCATGTACAAAAAGACCAAGAAATAGTAGAATAACTTGTTTGGAAGAAATGGTTCAGCAATAGTCGGAGAGAAGTCAGAGTAGGTGGCAGGGGTGAAAATAACTAAAATATACTAGATGCATGTATGTCATCTTCAAAGACTAATAACAATTTAAAATTCCCATGACACAAATAAAAACCTTAAAGTTGAGTAAATTCAGCACTTAAGTCTACCACTATGTGATCCAAAGTAAATAAAGACAAAACACAAAAATTTGCACATTAATTTCCTTAATAAACATAGGTTTCCTTAGTAAACATAAGATTATTAACAAAATACTTGCAAATTGATTTCAAATACACAATGATTTCATGCACCATATTTCATGGGTGCAAGATTGATTCAACATACTAACTTACAACTTTAAGATGCCATATAAATATAGTAATGAACAGATATCACATGGTATTCTTGGTATATAAAGGTATCTGACAGCATTCAGGATGACTTCATGATAAAACCCCATAAGAAAACAATGAAGGATCTCAATACAATAGTGTCTATATATAACAATCTCATAGTCAATATGGGGAAATGGGGACATTTTGAGTCCATGTCCTCTAAAATCTGCAATAAGACAAGGGTAGCCACTCTGATGCTATTCAATATAGTGCTTGATATCTTAGTTCAATAAGACAAGAAACAGAAATAAAACTGATAAAATTAGAAATGAAGTAATATTATCTCTATTAATATATAATATTATAATATATAATATATAATATATAATAATTATATACTAAAAATATCCTATGGATTTTACAAAAGAAAAAAAAACCCAAAAAACAAAAAACCTTAGACCTGATACACTCTTTCAGCAAAGTTGAAGTTTGAAACCAAATTTTAAAAATAGTAGCTTTTCTATATACTAATAATGAACTAAAATATTCCATTCACAACAGATTCAGTAAAATATCTAGAAACAAACTTATTTAAGTAAGTGAAAGAACTATAAAATGAAAGTTTTATATGGTGAAGAAGAGAAATAAATTGAAGACATGAAATGATGGAAAGACCTCCCAAACTCATGACTGGCTGAATTTATAGTGGCATATTAGCTGTTTTATGAAAGAAGTCTGCAGGGTAAACAGAATCTTCATCAAAATTTCCATGCCATTCTTTGCAAAACTAGAAAAGAAGCCTTCAAATTGACGTGGAAACAAAGATTTCACATGGTCAAATCAGAAAGAACAATGCTGTACATATTTAAAATAGCAGATCGCAAATTATGTTACTGAGTCATAGTGACAAATACAGCATTGTATTAGGACAAAAATAGACATATAGACAAATACAAAAGGGTAGAGAAGGAGGAAATAAACTCATATTGATTGTCCTTGGATTTTTGACAAACAGGGCAGACTCTCATAATGGAGAAAATCATAAGTGGCACTGGTAAAATAGGTATCCAGAATGCGAGAAAAATGAATTCAAAAGATGTAAAAGCTTTAATGTGAAGCCCAAAATGCTTTGTAAGAATGTATGAGAGCTTCCTGAGAAAGACTCCAATAGCACAAGACATAATGTGAAGAATTGAAGAATGAGAAATTAAAAGGCTTCTCCAAACAAAGATAACTATGAGTAAAGATATGTCCTGAAGAATGAGAGAGAAATCTTTATCTCCTATACGGTAGAAGAAGGTGGTGGTGGTTAATATCTAGACTATTAAAAGCTACAACAAACACCACAAAAGTGATTATTACAATCCTTAAATGGACTAATTGATTGAAAAGAGAATTTTTAAAAGAGGAAACATGAATTGACAATAATTAGTTTTAAGGTTTTAATATCCTTAGCCACTAAGAGAATGCTAATTATAACTATGTTGAGAGTCTATCTCACACCTGTCAGAATAGCTAGCTATCATTAAGCAAATTCTCATGAAAATCTTGGGGGAAAGGAATGCTTACACATTGCTGGCGTGATTATAACCTGGTATAACTACTATAAAATCAGTATGGACATTTTTCAAAAAAGGAGGAAAAAATTGAATTATCATGTTTTTCACCCAGGTATTTCACTATATAGGACAAAATGTCTCTAGGTCCTACCATAGAGGTATTTGCACATATTTGTTCATTTCTGAAGTATTATCAATAGGAAGATAATTGAATCAACCCAGAGGTCCACAAACAGGTGAGTGACTAAATAAATGTGGTAAATGCACAATGGAATTTTATTCAGCTATAAAGATGAATGGAATCATGATATCTGTAAGAACATGGAAAGAGCAGAAAGTATTATATTTGGTTAAAGTAACTCAGATGCTAATGTAAGCACCACATCATTTCTTTCATAGATAAATTCTGTATCATGGATTTTTGTATGTTTATACATGTGTAGGTGTACTACGAATCATTAAAGTAGAATACATACCATAAGAGTAGGGGAAGGGTCTTAGGGTTTGGAAGAGAGGTGATAGAATAAATATATATGACATGGAAGCTAAAAGGGAGTTGGGCATGGAGACTCACACCTTTAACCACAGTACTTGGGACTTTGTGAGGCTAGCCTGGTATACAGAGCTAGTTCCAGGACATCGAGAGCTAGCTCCATAAAGAATCCCTATTTTCAAAAAAAAAAAAAGGAACAAAATCAAAACAAAGCAAAAAATGGGGGGGGGGACTCCTGAGAGAAATAAGAGGACCCGTGGAGCAGAGAATATGGGAGGGGAGTGGAGAAGGAGAATGAACAGAAATAATGTATGTCCAAATTGCTAAAATGGGAGCCATAATTTTTCACGCCAATGAAAAACATCAATGACATAGTCACCAGTGGTTATTGTAAACTAGACTTTCATAGTGGTAGCAATGCAAGTCTCCATGAACTCTTTAGTCCATGTAAAGAAGTTATCCTGCTTAAGTTTAAAAGGTTTTGTTTGTTTGTTCGTTTGTTTGGCTGGTTGGGTTTTTTGCTTTTCTTGTTTGTTCATTTGTTTTTCTTAGAATAAACAAATGTATTAGAGTTATCACATACAAAACAGCAACAGTATCTGCCAGGTACTTAATTAGCTTCTGTCCTTTCAAATGTCTGGAGAGGTAATATGCTTCTACTGATTGTAGAAAAGGGAGGGGGGTTATTTTAGTAGTTTCTGTTCTGAACACAACTGTAAGTTTGTAACTTGATTTTTCCATTGAAACTCAAGAAAAGGTATTGTGTTGCTTACCTACAGAGTTGTTTGAGGACATGTGGAAACAATATACATGGGTGAGTTAAATACTTAAGATATGAGCTACAATCTTTCAAGGTAACAAATTTCTAGTCTCTGTGCTTCCTATTTCCTTATACATTTCCTAATATACTGAGCCAGATCCAGTTCTAGGCATTCATTTTTACCTCAAATGTTCAGACAACTAAAAATTAAGATTTCACCAGAGACACTTGATTTTTAGAACATTTTCTACAATGGAAGCTTGAAATATTGTTTAATCCACGAGTTAAGGCAATCATTACACATAGGAGTTTAAAATTCTGTGTCATCATTTGGAAAAAATGCATCTTTTCTGTGACTTTTGTTTATGTAAGTGTCTGAAAAAACAATAAGGCACACCAATATGGGAAGTGAAGAATGTCTGGAGCTTGAAGCACTTCCATTCCTCCCTCCCACAGTAAATCCTCAGTCTTATATAAGATGCTTTATCTCTTTACTTGCTCTCCTCTATTGTTTCCCTGACTCAATCTTCCTGCTCCCTCATGGCTACCTCTCCCCTCCTCTTCTCCCCTTCTCTTTCTCCTAACTCCCTCTCCCCCCCCCCCCCGAGCTCTCAATTTTCTCAGGAGATCTAGGTAGATCTGGTTACAAAATGGCAAAGATAAGCTCTTATAAAATATGGAAATAACAGCAAAAACATGTATGAATGGGAGAAATGAAATGCACATGACTATTTCCTTCTATGCCAAGATATATATGAGACATAGAAAACACTAACTTATGACTCAGGTTCAACATAGTGATGCAGGGTAAGGTAGGAGGAGTACTAATTTAATGCCTGTCTGATCTATATAACAAGACCATATCTTAAAGAAAGTTGTGTTCAGTATGTCACTTCCTATTTTGAGCTGATTTCTAAGATACTATATGCCTTGAAATGTTTTGTTTTTCAAAATGCAATTCTTTTCCTTGCTGTATGTAATCAAAATCTTCTATCATTACTTAAGTGTAATTTTCAACATTCTTTTACTTAGGTCTTAAAATGACATCCCAGAAAAAAGCAGTTCTTAATTATAGATTCATTAGTAATAATTAAAACAAAAGATACATAATAACTACTTCAATATTAATATCTACAACTTCTAAGCTTCAGTGCCATGCCAATGAATATTGTTTCTCTGATTTTTAGGTAACAGATTTTTCATTTAAAAATAAGAGGTAGTTTGCTTAGGTTGAGTACAAAACAGTGTGGTGATATAAACCTTTATCCATTTAATGCAATAGATCATCTCAAAAAATAGCATGTAACTTTAGTGATATTTCATGAAACTGTCATGGATCCTTCAAAATATTCTAAATACTCTACATTTATCAATTAAAAGTCTATTTGGAGAATAAAATATTGATAGGATTACTGCAAATGGCGTAGCATTTATTTCCTGCCAAATACTTGTGGTTGCATAAAAATGTATTATGCATTATTACAAAAATTCATCTTGTCACCTAAGTAATGTAACAAAAATCTTTGCCTCAATTATTTTTTCTGGAAATGGCCATTTTATCTCTTCATTAACTGGTATTAGTCACTGGATTTTTTTGACATTGTTGATTTTGAAATTTCTTCAGAGGTTATTGAAGGTAATGATTAAAATCAGATGTTTTACCTAAGTTAGGGAAATACAAGATATAACTCATTTAATTTGTGTTCACTTTCTTCTAAAACTGAAATGTTTCTTAGGGGTTAGGGCCGTGGGGTCCACGTCTGCATTCATTCAAAGTCTAGTGCATAATACACTAGAGTTTTGTTAGATGCCTGACATCTATTAATAAATGATTCAAGAAGACTTCTTTAAAAGTTATTTTCCCCTTTGAACCTATCAGCTCTCTGGAATTAGACATATATTTGGTTCAAAACATAAAATCAAAGTGGAATAGAAATAGATGAAAAAGTACAAGAGAGTAGAATACTTCTAGTATACATGGGTTTCAGGGCAAGGAAAACAAAACAAAAAGGTATGCTGCTGATGCCTTCAATATAGTCATTATTATATATGAATCAATGAATATCTAATCATATGTTATAGATAAAGACAAATGTCTTTATCCAATCCCAAATAGAAGGCTTGAGGAAGCCAACTGGTTTGCCCTTCCATATATAGTTTGCTGGTAATGCTGGACTCAGAAGCTTGTTTTCAACAATTTGTCTACTCTCTTTTAGTGTTTACTATTAAAAGAATGCAGAAAAATCTCACAGTAGAAAAATCATTCCTTAGAAAGCAATGGCTCATGGCTGGAGAGATGGCTTAGCCATTAAAGGCTAGGCTCACAACCTGCCAAGTGTCTGACTATCTCAAATAATTCAATTTAAATTTTTCTATTATTTATATAAAAACATTATAAATTTTGTAGCTCTAATTTTTGACCTTGTGGTATTTATCAATTCTTAAATCTCAATTTTTGCTTTTTTCCTGTCTTGGATGGTACTATAAAAAGGAATTAAGTGCTATTGTTGATCAAGGCACACATAAAGTTGTCTTCTAAGCCAGAAAACAATAACTAATATCTTTGAACATACTCAAGTTTTCCTTAATTAAAGCAAGAAGATGTGGCACATTTACACAATGGAAACCCTAATTAAACTTAAATTGGTATGAGGAGTGAGATATTACTATTACAAACATATCATGTATTTTTGGCAGGGTTGGAATTTTGGTCTAGGAAAAGAAATTGAGGGCTCGGAGCTTAGTGGGTAGTTCTGCAGCAACTTAGGAGATAGTAAATGTTAGAGCAGTACAGATGGCACACATATGACTTTTTTTGTTTTATATTTTATGTTAGTCTGCTTTCTCAACAGCCATAGGTGAAGAATCCATTGTGATGAACAAGAGAAAAGCAGTTGGAATAAACCTTTTTTTTTTTTTTTCTGAAACAATGAACAGGGTTCATGGGAAGCTATAATTTAAAAGGAACCAGCGTTGTTGAGGTGATTAATCTTACAGGGATTTTTCCTCCAAGTCAGCACAGGGAAGCTCTGGTCCAAATGTAGCTGAGGCCATATCTCAGTCTAGCAATGGAAGTTGGTAATGTGGTGCTGGTTTCGAAGTGGTCATGGAGTGCAGCTGAGGCTTAGCACTGTGTGTCAGGACTGGGGTCCCTTAAGAGCAATCAAGATTACCTACTGGTGGATGTGTATCTCAGCTGCAGTGGGGATCATAACATTTTGGAGGTGCCTGTACTATGGGATGACTGCCAAGGACAGTGCCAGTGGAGTAGAGCTGGCCTGAATGTTAGAGAGAAACTTCAGATAATGTGAATAACAAAGCCAGTGATGTGTGACTGCCCAAGCTCTTTGAAGTCAAGAAGATCATTCAAGAATCCCAGACACTGGACATTGAATTATTAACACTGTTGAAGTTTGGTTTTGCTTTGTTTAGACTGTGATTGTGACCTGGGGCTTCATCTTTGAAGTTAGAAAGTATTTAACCCATTTTTATTTTATTTTATAGATGTTCACAGTTTAGAAACTTAGAATTTTAAAAGAGACTTGGAATGTTTTAAAAATAGTAAGATTTTAATGTGTTTGAATTTTACAGGCCATTGAACCTATAAAAGGTGTAATATTTATGTGTGTTTTCAGGTTTTCTGCTTTTGAGAGAGTGAGAAAAACATGAAGTTGGGTGAGAAAGGATGATCTGGGAATGATCTGGGAAGAATTTGGAGGAGGCAAAGAAGGTTATCAAAATATAATGTATGAGAAATTCAAAAATAAAAAGGAAAAATATTTATTGCATTATTAATATTAACATGAGATCTTAGGGATGAACATGAAGGGAAAGTGTTAAGGTTTTATTTTTATTAATTAAATTTTTTTTCATTCATTTTACATGCTGACTTCATCTTTCCTCTCTCTCCCCTCCTCTTACCTCTCTACACCCAGCCTTCCTTCTGCACCTCCCCCATCCACTCCTCCTCTGGGTCCACTGAGAATGGGGCAGACCTTCCATGGACATCAACAAAGTTTTATAGTGATGTGTTTGTGTGTCAAACTCACAAGGTAAATTGTTCTGGCTTATTTATGTCAATATTGACACAATCTAGAGCTGTTTTGAGAGAGGCAGCCATAATTGAAAAAGAAAAATACACCCTGCAGATTGGTCTGTGGGCCAGTCTGTGGTGCAACTTTTTGCTTGATAATTGATGTGGGAGGGCCCAGCTCATTATCAACATGTTTTAAGTAGGCAGGTGGAGCAGCAACAGGAAGCCAGTCAGTAAGCAGCATCTCACCATGGCCTCTGCTTCAGTTCTTACCTCCATGTTCCTGCCCTGCTTGAGTTTCTACCCAAGTTTTCCTTGGAAGTGTAAACAAACTAAATCTCCTCAAGTTTCTTTGGCCATGGTGTTTTATCACAGCAATCAAAACCCTGATGACACAGGGCTAGTTGTGAAAAGGAAGGGGATTGACAGGAGTGGGTGGGTAACAAAAGAGGGGAATAGGCATGGATGTATATGACCAAAATTTTAATGTACATGTATGAAAATAGAAAACATTTTCATATATGTTAACAAAACCTTCATTGTTTTTATAAGCCATTTCTTAGTGTGATGTTTATGCCTCATTGTTAACTTGATTGGATTTAGAATCATAGGGAAATTTATTTTTGGGAATGTGTTCAAAGGCATTTCTCGAAAATATTAAGCAAAAAAGAACAACCACCCTGAACGCAGGCTGTACCTTCCCATGTATCATGGTCTCAGACTACATTAGCAGCAGAAAGTGAGATGAGCAGCAGAATTCAGCTCTGCAAGTCAATGTGACAGTTGCCTCTCACTCATGCTTCCATGCTTTCCTTGCCGTGATGGACCATGGCAGGTCAAGCTCCTTCCTCAAATTGCTTCTTGTCAGAAATTTCTTCAGATCAATGAGAAAAGTAACACAAACACACACGCACACACGCACACACTCATGAACCTTGTTTGAATTCTCACGTAAATGAAGTGATTTTGTTATACCCCTTTAGTCAATTGTGAAAAGGAAGTACAGTTTAGGTAGTGCAGGACACTAAATAGCCATTTTGCTTGTATTAGATAATCTTGGGTTTTGCGTTTAAGCTGTCATGAGAATTAGAGGTACTTACAAGAACTCGACCTACAGATTGGTAGTATAAGGCTCTAGATGAATTCTTTCACAAAGGCAATAAAAATGTTGAAAGAGAAGCGATAACAATAAAAATATTGAGCTTTAAAGAATAATCAAAGGTAAAAACTAACTTAAAAGATATCCATCCTAAAACAACACAGTGAATTATTATAAACAATGGAATTATAAATTTGAAACTGGAGTCTAACTCTGTTCCTCTCTTACCATAGTGATACAGCACACAATCCGTGAAAAAACATCAGATGGTGCATTTGGAGATGACATGCTTCGGAGTGTCATATTAAGTTCCATTCCTAGAACAGTACTTCAATATTAACTATTACAGTTTGCTTAAAGCATTCTATTCCCAGGGCCTTGGGCTATTTGACCTGACTCTGAGTTCAGTTCTTTGGAAAAACCCCTATCCCTGGGGGTATTATTGAGAACAGTAGCAATAGGCTGGATTTAGTAACAGAGCATTTGACTAAGTCTATGAATTTGTTTAGAACAACGAAGGGAAAAAAAACCCTGAATTACAGTAAATAGAATAAGAGTAGCACACAGGTCTTTATAATGTCCAATAATATTACCGGGTATCAAATAGGTGGTATATATGTGCATGTCTGTGCACATTACTGCAAAACAAGCAAAGATATTAATCCTACACCTTTGCCTCTCTTTGATGTTCTACTCAAAGAGGAGGTAATATCAGAGACTAAAATAAAAAATGGCTTACATCATTTCATAAAATATTCTGAAAACTTATTATTGAATTCCGAGATGTGATCTTTCAAAACAGCTTTCTTTCCTTTGAGACAAAGTTTTTCTATATAGTGCTAGTTGTCCTGGAATGATCTGTGTAGACCAGGCAGACCTCAAGTTCACAGATATCCTGCCTGCCTTTTCTTTCTAAGTACTAGGATTAAAGGTATATGCCCTATTTTCCAGCTTCAAGAGCAAGTTGTACGAGCCCAAGCCAAAAGGTAAACCAGAACTAAAGAAAATAGACAGAGAAGAATGTGTCAGTTAAACATTTCAAGAAATATAAAATATTCAGAATTCACCTAGGAATGGCTCTAAAATAAACAGCAATGAAGTACAAAACCCTTGAAGCAACAATAAACATGGAGGGGGAGAAGAATACCTCATTCCCCAGGGACTATAAAATATTGTTTTAATGTCCTGCTTTCAATAAGAAGTGATTAGAAAGGACCTTGTGGGCACATCCCCCATGGAGGTATATTCCCTTAACCTAGAGGCAGGAGGGAGGGCCTAGTCCCTACTCCAAGTGACTTGACAGGTTTTGTTGACCCCTCCTGGAAGGCATCACCCTCCCTCTGGAGTTGGTGGGGAATGGGATGGGAGGGGGTCAGGGGTCAGGGGAGGATGGAAGGGTGAGGGAATTTGGACAAATATGTAAAATAAGAAAAAAATAATAAAAAATATAGAGAAAAAAATCACCCCCAATAAGTGATTAGACTGGATAACAGGGCTAGAAATTATATCCAAATGAAAGAGAAGTGATTCATCTGCAGCAGGTAATGCGCAAGCAGGCAAACCTTGAGAGGATGGAGCTGACAAGAACCAAGCAGAACCTGTGCATTTGTGCAAAACCCTTTCCACATTCACTTCCTTGCCCATCTCTGCCAGGATAATGCTTTTGAACTCATTTTTAAATGTTTAGAATAAAAGGTTTCTGTAAATTTAACAAAAAGAAAAGGACAAGACCAGGCGGCAGAAACACATAGAGACAGCTGACCTGAACAAGGAGGAGCTGACGGCCCCCCAGACGATAGCGGGAATCCAGCATGTGACTGACTCAGGCCCCCTGAACATGGGTCTCAGCTAGAAGGACTGAGCAGTCTAAGGGACCTCAGACAGTGGAGCCAGAATGTATTCCTGGCGCACAAAAGGACTTTGGGAGCAATTCCCCATGGAGGGATGATACTTCCTTAACCTAGAGACAGGAGGGAGAGCCTAGTCTCTACTCCAAATGACCCCTCCTGGAAGACATCACCCTACCTGTAGAGTGGGGGTGGGTTTGATGGGACCAGGGGTTGGGGGACATGGGAGACAGGTAGAGAGGGAGGAAGGGAGAGAGGGAGAGAGAAGTAACTGGGATCAATATGTAAAATAAGAAAAAAAATAAAGAAAGAGGTTATAAGACATAGAAAGTAATAGAAAAGTGTGGTCCAGAGGAAGAAACAAAAGTAGCCCTATGTAGAATATGTGACTGGGGGAATATATTCAAGGGTGACTTAAGAGAGATGCAGTAAATCAGTCCTCTTAGATTACAGAAACAGCAAAGTGCTAAAGAACAGACCATGGAGAGGAAAGCAATTAGTTATTCAGGAGGATTGCACCGTGGGGTTATAGAAACTATCTTACAGGACCCATATTGATCTCCTATGCTCATAACAGTAAGTTCTTTGACTCATGTACAAGCTTCTAAGGACTTCCTTGGCTCCCCTTGTAGGACCACAGATAAAATGAGTGAGAATATATTTTGACTGTTTATTTCCTGTCCCATTGCCATGGTTTTTCAGCCAGTTAAGCCTAAAATCTCATATGAGTAACTAAGGGTGAATTTGGGGTAGTCAACTGTATCTATTTATCATCTTCATTTAACAATTAATTCCCCTTTCTCAATTTTTTCTAATACTCTTTTGGACTGTTGAATTAGCGTTCAACCCTAACTTCTGGAAACAAAGATGTTGCCTTAAACCTCCGATTATAATATGACTTAAACATGAACTCCCAGAATAATTACTTTTCACAGTGAAAGATAAGTAATTTTCAACAGTGTTCCATATTAAAATTATTCAATAAATGTTAGTCTTAAACAAAACCTTTCCTAAGACTTTTAAGTGAAATAAGTTTGGGAATGTTGTTACTCAATCTTCCTACTCTACTGCAATTCTAGTATCCATGCCTTAATTCTGCTCAAACTTAGGAAATTTGTGGTTGCTACATTTTATTATGTGGCATCATATTTAAAATGCTAAAGCAATTGCAGAAATTTATCTTGGTAAATCTTAGTTAAAAATACCTTTACTTTTAATGTTTTCCCCCTTTGGCTTCAAGGTAGAATATTGTTTGGGTATAATACTAAAAATAATATCAAAATTATGTGGATATTTCAACTTTCCTAGATGTCTTCACTTTCATTCTTTAGTATTCAAATGTTGCAGTGAATCATATATAGTGAACTAATATATACTAACAAACTTGAAATAATAAAGGCCATGAAACAATAAAAATTCAAAGAGGTGCATAATCAACTATTAATTTTTGTATTTTACTTAATTCTCATTAATTAAGTCCCTTTCTATTGGTATATGACAGTTTATCAAAAATACTTTGTCAAATTTAAGATCTCATTATAAGTGTACAAAAGACAAAAATTGCTTACTGTGGTTGATATATGCCACCCACTGGTGAAATGCATGTATTTACAGATTACAGGATTGTGAGTAACTCAAAATTGGTAACTTCCATCAAGCAAAATGAGACAGTATAGACAATTTATTTTCCAGTACTTGTCTACTTGATTTTTAAAAATACTTTCAAAATTTTACATTAAATACTTGAAATTTATATTGTTTAAATACCACATTCAAATTCTCGTGTTGTATTTCTTACGAAAATATAAAATCCATGAGTGCTCCATGGAGGGGATATTATTATTGTTCTTATTATCTAGGAAGGGTTTTTTTTTTGCTAGACTATATGAGATGGCTATAAACAACATAGAAAAGTGAATAATAAGTTCTTATTAATATTAAAAGCCTTCGATGTATTTTTAGTAAAATTTTGAAGAGAAAATATGTGTATTATCTTTTCTCTTATTTTTTATTGAAAATAGATTTTTTCATGCAATATGGTCTGATTTACTCTTCCCCCCTTCCCCATCTCCTATGAAATTGTTCCCATCTCTCCTCCTACATATATTCATACCATTTCTCTCTATCTTTAGAAAACAAACAGGCATCTAAATAATAATATTAAAATATGATATAACAAAAAAAGTACAAAACTAACAAACAGAAGCAAAAGAGTCAAAGAAAAAGCAAAAGAAACATATATAGATGCAGAGTCCTAAACATTTGCACACACAGAAATCCCACCAGAACAAAAGATGCCTATGTATGTATGTATGTATGTATGTATGTATGTATTATTTATGTATGCATGCATGCATGTATGTATGTATAGTCCCACAAGGTGAAAAAGAAAGTCCTGACAAAATATTATGAGATAAATATACTCTCCAACAATGCCTTTGAGTTTGTTTTGTGTTGACCATCTACTGCCTAGGACCTGCCCATTTAGAGTAGTTTGTATACCCAGTGAGACTCTAAAAAATAAATAAATAAATAAATAAATAAATAAATAAAAAAGACTAAATTTTTATTTTTGATTAGAGATTGCTTCTGAGTAGGGCATGTCTACCTCCACTGTCAGTTCTAGGATCTCAGTTGCCATATATAGAAAATCCGTTTCCAATGTCATCCTAGATGGATGGATAAAAACTCCATCCTAGATAGAGAAAAATTTTAAATACTCCCGTTCAATCAGGAATACAATATGGGTTTTTACTTTCTCCACTCATATTCAATACAGTTCTTAGTTCTAACTAGAGTAATGATTTATGGCAAGGAAATAAAAGTATTATAAACAAAATAAGAAGTAGTCAATATCCATGTTTACAGATATAGATACCAGGAAGACTCCACCAAAAAAACTCCTAGACTTGATCAACATTTTCAACAAAATGGCAAAATATAAAATTAACATATAAAATTAGTAGCATTTCTATATACAAATTGTAAATATGCTGAAAAAGAAATCAATGAAAGAGCTCCATTTATATTAGTCTTTTTAAAAAGCCTAAAGTAAATCTATTCAAAGATGGGAAAGACTTAGAAAAAAAATCAAATCTAAAAGAAATTGGGGTAGTTTGAATAAAAAATGTCCCAGAGAGCCTCAAATGTTTGAGCGTTTGTTCCGTATTTGGTTCTTGGTGGAAAGGTTTTGAAGATGCTGCCTTAGTGAAGGAAGTGCATCTCTAGGGGCAGGCTTTTGAGACTACTTAGACTTTCCCCACTACCACTTCACAGAAATAGAACAACAAAACAATAACAAAAACATTTTAAATTCATATAGAAATACAAAAGATGTTGGATAGTCAAAACTGTCCTGAGCAAAATAAATGATACTGGAGTGATGGCTGTATCAGATCTCAAATTATACTAATGATAGCAATAAAAGCACATAAAGACAGCTGACCTGAACAAGGAGGAGCTAACGGGCCCCCGGACTGATAGCTGGGAATCCAGCATGGGACTGACTCAGACCCCCTGAACTTGGGTCACAGCTAGAAGGCCTGAACAGTTTAATGGACCTCAGACAGTGGAACCAGGATGTATTCCTGGTGCACAATGACCTTGCATACACATCCCCCATGGAGGGATATTGGCTTAACCTAGAGACAGGAGAGAAATCGTAGTCGCTGCTTCAAATGACATGACAGATCTACATGACCCCACCTGGATGGCATTGCCCTACATGTGGAATTGGGGTGGGGGGATGGGAGGGGAGGGTGGTCAGGGTGCATGTGAGGGGGCAGAGAGGGTAAAATGGAGGGAAGGAGGGAGGGAAGGAGAGGGAACTGGGATCGACATGTAAAATAATAAATTTAAAAAAAAACAAAACAAAACAGCATGGACCTCCATAGACAGCTCCCAAAAGAAGGAATCCAAGTGTCTAAGAATTATTTTTTTAAAGTGTTAATCATCATGCATAACCAGGAAAATGCAAATTAAAAGTTCTTTGAGATTTCATCTTACCCCAGTGAAAAGGATCAAGTTGATAAAAAATGGAAAGATGAGTTGAAATTCTGGCATGGATATGGAGAAAATATATTTAACCATGCCTGATAAGAGTGAAAAGTGATAGACTGCTATTATATTGCATGGAGGTTCTTCATAATCTGGAAATAGATTTACCACATGATTCAGTTCTATCACCCCTGGACACATATCCAAGGACTCTGTGTCCTTCTATAGAGATACTAGTACATCAATGTAAATTGCTGCTCCATTCACAATAGTTGGGAAGTGGAAATGGCCTAGATTTCTATCAGCTGAGAAAAGGATAGTGAAAATATGACACACATGCACAATGGAATTTTATTCAGCTGTAAAAATGAAATTTGCAGGTAAGAGCACAGAACTGAAAAGAATTAGTGAGTTTGGTAACTCAGACCCAGAACGACAAATACTTCCTTTCCCCCCTCATATGTGGATTCTAGTTTCAAATCTTTAGATTTTTGTGTGAATTTTGAATACCTATATAGGCCAGGAACCTAGAAGAGGGCTTTGAAGATGGGAAATCCTAAGGTCTGGAGATAGCATCAAACAGTAACAGAAAAGGAAAATAGGGAATATTGGGGAGAAGGTTAAATTAGGAGATGGATAAAGGGTGTGACTAACAATAAGGATG
Organism: Phodopus roborovskii; assembly: GCF_943737965.1. NCBI lineage: Eukaryota > Metazoa > Chordata > Mammalia > Rodentia > Cricetidae > Phodopus > Phodopus roborovskii. The sequence goes on from NW_026125884.1 coordinate 164,610, forward strand.
TTGAAAATCCACATGTAGATCTATTTTCCATGCTTCCTCAAATAATATATTTAAAAATTTTTTAATCAAAGTTACCCTGCAGTGATTGAGAATCATGTCTCTTGTTAGAAAACATAGATTATCAAACAAGAAGCCTATTGCCAGTTATAAAATAACAAATAACTCCTGCCAAGTTGTTGGTACAGGAGTCACAGAAATCACTAAAACAATACAGATTCATGTCATTTTGATTGGTTTCCCACCAGAATTTAATAACAAGACCATACTCCTGAATGTACCATACATGTGGGTCAATGAACATAGATAAATCATCATAGAATTCACCTGAAGATTCCTCACTACTGATTAGCTTCTGTGATTCCAGAAGCTGCTATGAAGACTTTTGTAGAAGAATAGTCAGCAGCAATCCTATCCTTCTCTAAACTCTATAATGACTCTATAGTAAGCTACACTAGTGACCAACCTGGTAAGGAATACTCATTGTTGCAATAGTAACATGAATGTTACGGTAGTGGCTAACTGTTTGGATGAGGCCTATTGTACGAAAGAAAACTCACATCTTCTACTTTAAAAATGACCATGGCTAGGTAGTTAATGTTAAATTGCCTTCTAAATCTTTATTCTTATATGTTAGTGACACTCTGAGTTAATACAAGACTCTAGGTTAATACAAGACTCACAACTGGTCAAAGTAGAGAAAAAGTGTGTCTGTGGAGTACATCTTTACCACAATTTCATTCCTCAAGACTCAGAGAACCTCATGGAAGAGGTGGCAGACAGATTATATGAGCTAAATGTCAGGAAAGATTCTGTGAAACGGTTTCTTTGGCACATGACAAGGGTCATTGCACTCAATAACTCCCAGCAGCTTTAGTAGCCTGCATAAGACATGTACATGGCGAAAGTAGACAATGTTCCAACATGGATGAGGGAGGGAACTACTGTAGTCAAAGGTTATTGAAGGAAGAGAAAGAGTCAGTTCTCTCCAGGGCTGTGGAGCCTGGTTAATTGTTCTTTTTCTAGTACATGACTGCACTAGAACACTTGTGTTCACGTGGGAAGCAGTAATTGAATAAAATGGGTTATTAAAAAGAAGAAACAGGTAAGAAAAGCTAGTCACCAACAAGAAAGCAGGAAAATGCTATTCTGAGGTCAATCAGAACTAGCTGGAATCACTTCGAGTGTCTGAACATCACCTGTTACGTATTACCATATTAAACACATCCTTAAGTGGAAATTTAAGATGTTACTGAAACATGAGATTCAGGAAAGCTATATGTAAAGCTACATGCCAAAGAACATATGTTAGAAAGCCAAAGCCATATAAATATCCCCCAAACCTTGTACTATACAAATGATCCAACTCCTGTATGATGAAAGCCACAATCCTGTGAAGACTGTTGAGTTGCTAAACTCTTCCACTCTGTATTGACATGCATACCCCCACCTTGTAGTATATTACTTCTTAATACATATTCTCACTTTGTTTGCTAATAACCATATGTTGATCTCCAATTCCTGATACTGGGACAAAAAAAAAAAAACCTGCAGAGATACACACCATACTTAAACATCCACAAATATTAACAATCTTATTGAAAAAGAAACCATGGCATGTGGATCACAGTAAAACTAGTATATTTTGGGAATTTAGTATTATGTGAACATAGGTGACTTTTTAATCTGTTTTACTTTGGATACAGAAAAAGTAGAAAATAAGCATTTTATTTTTGTTGTCATTGTTTCTGTGACTTTTGAGTATTCCACCAGTGAACCCCAGTAAAAGTTTTATGTATTTTATGTTTTAGTCACACACAATGAATCTATGTATCTAAGAGGAAAAGAATGAAAACAATTTTCAACATTAGTACAAGGATATTACAACATAGTGGAAGCACTACGTTAAGAGTTTATGTTAATTAATATGAACAGTTAAGATGTGTAGTTATGTCTTGGTTACATCACTCAGAAACAGAAAGAAAAACATGGTATGTTCTCAGTCATAAGTGAATATTAGACACAGAGCAAAGGATCACCAGCCTACAATCCACAACCTCAGAGAGAAGCTCGGAAACAAGAGTATCCTAAGAGAGACATGCATGGATCCCAGGAGATGGGCAAAGAGAGAACATCTCCTGAGTAAACTGGGAGCATGGGAGAGGGGAGAGGAAGGTAGGATGAAGAGTAGGGAAGAAGGTGATGGGGGAAGAGATGAGGGATCATAAAGTTTGAGTTGGGAGAATAGAAGAGGAGAGCAAGGAAAGAGATAACTTAATAGAGGGAGCCATCATAGCCTTAAGGAGAAATCTGGCACTATGGAAAACTCTAGGAATCCACAACGATGACCCCAACTAAAAGTCTAAGTAATAGTGGAGAGGCTACTTTAAATGCTTCCTCGATAATGAGATTGATGACTACTTAATATGCCATCCTAGAGCCTTCATCTAGTAGTGGATGGAAGCAGAAGCAGAGACCTAAGCAGCAATGTGAACTCCTGGAATCCAGTTTTAGAGAGGGAGGAGTGATGAACAAAGGGGTCATGATCATGCTGAGGAAACCCACAGAAACTGCTGACCTGAGCAAGTGGGAGCTCATGAACCCTAGACTGAAATCTGGGAAACCAGCATAAGACCTAACCAGGTCCCTTGAACATGGTTTTTAGTTGGGAGGCTTGGGTAGTCTTTGGGGCCTCTGGCAGTGGAACTGGTATTTATTCTCAGTATATGAATGGATTTTGGGAGCCCATTCCACATAGAGGGAGACTCTTTCAGCCTAGATACTGGAGGGGGCCTAGGCCATGCTCCAAAAGATGTGACAAACTTTGAAAGTCCCCCATGGGAGGCCTCACCCTTCCTGCGTAGTGGATGGTGGTGGGGTGGGATGGGAAGAAGGTGGGGGGGGAGTGGAAGGATGGGAGGGAGAAGGAACTGGGATTGATATGTAAAATAGAATTGTTTCTAATTTAAATAAAAATTAATTAAAAAGATGTGTAGTTATAAGACATCTCATTGACTCTATGAAAGATGGATTTCAAAATTGAATTATTAACCTCAGAATGAAGGATAAGTACATTACCTTTTTATTTTAGTGTAATTAATTGAGCATTTTGGTATATAGTCCATCTACTAAAAGCAAAGTTTCTTTTGATTGCAAAAGAGGTAAAATGTCTTCCAAGTCATTAAACACAACATAAATTTAATGAGTAGATTTTCATCCAAGATGTCCTGCTGTGGCTAACTAAAATGATTTTTAAAGATCATAGGCACATAAAAGAATGTAGGAAATACAATAATATTGTAAGAAATATTAATTCTTCTTTATCTACCCATCATTTACAACTGTATTATATATCTATCTTCGTAATGAAAATTTGGGGTCCTTAATAACTTGTTCAGAGTAATATAACTACACAAGTTCATTATAGAATCTTATAATGTAGATTAAAACCTAGGAATATCTATATCAATCTCCAACCAATAATGTAGGAATCCCTTTAATAGCCTTTAGTGATAGAGTTTCTCTCTGGATAGCAGGGCTTTTCATTTTACTGAACCATAATCTATTCCTTTCTGAATATTTTACCATTGATCTTGCTTTTGCATGTTAAGACAAATGAACATGCAAATCTTTCAACTATTTGAATACATATTGTATCCCTTCTCACTATAGCTGGCAATTAGTAAGTACTTTTGATGAAAAGCAAAGAATCCTCATGTTCACAAATATCTAACTACAGTATGAGAGCCTGGCCTTATTGTTTCCATTTTGCTTCTTTCTCCCTTAGGCTTTTACATTGACTTGTTTCAGACTCTGACAACCTAAAGGAACTGGGAGGCCTTTAGTCATTGTGCTAAACCTAAGAGATAGAAACAATAGGACAGGAGTGTGAAATCACCCCCAAGCAGTGGTAAACTTTGCTCATTATCATACTAAAATCTTTTCCCAGAGGTGTTCCTAACTACCTTTGTTTAAATGTTTTCTTTAGCATATAACAATTGCACAAAATAATGGGTTTCATTGTATTTTTGAACACACATATATCATGCATATTGATTATGTTTTCCCTATCACAATATCATGCCCCTCACTCTTCCCTTTCGGTAGTTTCCTTCTTCCTCTTTCCAAATACTCCCACTTCTACTTTAATTTCTAAAGCAAACAAAACCAAACAAGCATAAAGCTACTAAGATTCTACTTATGAGAAAAATTTGCAAGTTTTGATTTTTGAGTTTTGGTAATTTTGCTTAACAATCAGTTCCATTTACAGTTTTTACAATGAATGGAATGTTATGAATGAAATAGTAGTCATTTAATGTTAGTTATTATAATTATATATGATTACACATGTTATACATATAATTACATATATTATATAATATATATTATTTATTTTCTTTCTCACCATCTTTAGATATGCATTCAAGATTTGGGGGATGAGTTACAAATTTAGATTTCTGTGAATTGTCAAAGAAATAGAAAATAATCTGTGCAGCAATGAACTGTGAATGGAATATACTTACACAATATATTGTATTTGAGATTAGACAAATAGAAACAAGAAAAATACTTATATTGTTATTGCTAGATTGAGAGACTATTAACCCTTATAAGAGAAAAATTTAGATTTGGCTTTCTTAAATTGATATCAGAATACTAATTCTACTTAAAGTTTGTTACTTTGATTGTCCTATTTGTTCAATAGACACATTTAGCAGTTGGAACAAATTGACCTTAAGCAAATTCACCATTATGTTTGTTGTTTTCATTTATTTTAGTGATTCTTGTTTACCTAACTGTAGTCAAATTACCTCTGCATTAACAAGAACGCATACTAATTTAATATTGTTATTTTGTGAAGATATTGACCTATAGCTAATATACTAAGACTTTACATCTCTAAAGAAGAGAGAAGGGAAAAGCAATAATATCTAGATTCATCATATTTTACATGTCAAGAATTCTAAACTATTTTCTTTAATATCTGTCATTGTAATCTTTCATGACTATACTATCTGACATTCTTTTACACTTGGAATTTAATCTTGATGCATTTTCTAGCTTTCCATCACTCTAATATAATGCCTAATTAACCTGATTCCTAATTAAGTTAGGAAGACAAAAGGTTCACTTTGGCTGATGGTTTTACAGATCCAGTGTATGCCTAAGCATATTTGCTGCTTTTAGGCTGCTGTTTTGGTTGTTAATGACAATGCTAGATAGTGTGTGGTAGAGAAAAAGGTAGGAGTGATATTCTTAGTATTTAGGACCACAACCTTATGACAGAAGTTCTCATAAGACCTATCCAAGTGAATACCCAGAGCTTTTCCCAATACAGTCATTCTGGGGACTAATCCTTAGCATAGAGGACTTTTGTGATACTTGAACTTGAAATCATAGAATATGGTAATGATTTTTCCTTAGGGCATGGATTATACAATGAAATTATTACATTTTTGATAGACGATTTGAGAACACATTTAATTAAAAATAATAATTCACATGTTTAGATATGTAGTTCTGACAATATAAAGTAGTCTCATGAATTTACTTGTAAGGAGCAAGGAAGCTTTAATTTATTTGTTGAAAAGTTTAAAAGACCTAACATAATGTTAGATATACACAACTCCATAAGATTGCCAAGGGCCTTTCCTAATATTTCTGATAGTTTTGTGTGAATGACTAAGGGTAAGAAATTAAGAGAACAATATAGACTCTAAACCATCCCTGAAGAATGTATAAGGTCTGGAGAAAGTAATAAAATTAAATAGTTATTTAAAAAAAAATAAGGAGAACTTTGTTGTGTAGCAATTACTTCCATATTAGGACTAAGACTCAGTAAACAAACAAAATGAACAAGGCTTATGAAGCAAACAACTCAGAATTTTCAAGCTGTTTGTGAAACGTTGAAGATTTGTAAGTCTCCCATCTCCAAAGTTACATAAAGAGTACAATCATCAGGGAAAAGAAACTTTCTCACCTGCTGAGTGGTAGAACATTAAAAACAAAAACAAACAAATAAACAAAAAATGCCAGAGAGCCAGATTTCATGAATCATTACCCATTCACTAGGACAGGCTTTTTCATGATGCAATTGCCTTTGAGATATCTATACTCCTGTATATAAGCCCTCAATCACACTCATGTCAACAATTTCCATAAATTTTCTGGTTAATTAAGCGAGACTATGGTAGAAACACTTCTTTGATCTGTTGTTGGTTTCCCTAGGAAGATTCACAGGACAAGCATTCTTATGGATGGCACTGGTGGTGAAATGACAGAGAATCAGCAGAGTCCACATTGCCTGGTGGAAGACTGTAGATGACCAACAGACATGGTGGTACTCAGCAGATGCCCAGCAAATGATGACGAACACCCAGTAGTTGATGGTGGAATCCCAGTGAGAAACGAAGAATGCCTAATTAGATGTTACAGATACCCAGTGGCAGATGATGGATGACCAGCAGATACTGTGAATGATGATAGCTGATGGTGAAAGTAGACATGTTTCATGAAAATGTAAATGAATTGCAGCAATGTATGACACAAAGTGATTTATTAATGACCAGGTGAGATGATCTCTGGGAGTATCTAGTGGTGGCTTGAGTGTATACGTGTTCTTTCATGGAAAACACTTATTAGCAATTGGAGGTAATAAGGCAATGTATTGAATATATCAAATTTAAAGTTTTGTCTTTTGTGATGCTTCTAAACGACTTGTCAAAACCTTAAACAATGACATAGATCAGTTGAGTAACATCAGTGAGTAAGACAACTTTGAAAAACAAAGGGATTGTAGAAAGTAAAGCAAAGATTGAGTTTAAATATTGAATTTAAAATTAAAAAAATTGAATTCAAATTAAAAAAAAAGCAGACACCCACGCCTGAAATCCAGTTGCAGAGAGAGGAGTGATAAGAAAATGGGGGCAAGACTAGGCTACAGAAGCCCACAGAAACAGTTGACCTGAACAAGGAGGAGCTAATGGGCCCCCAGACTGAGAGCTGGGAATCCAGCATTGGACCTACTCAGACCTTCTGAACATGGGTCTCAGTTAGAAGGCCTGGACACTCTAAGGGACCTCAGACAGTGGAACCAGGTGCACAAAAGGACGTTGGGAGCACATTCCCCATGGAAAGATACTCTCATAGCCTAGAGGCAGGAGGTAGGTGCTATACCCTACTCCAAATGACTTGACAGATTTTGAAGATCCCTCCTGGAAGACATCACCCTCCCTGTGGAGTGGGGGGGTTGGATTGGAGGGGAGTCTGGGGGTATGGGAGGATGGGATTGAGAAGAAACTGAGATCTATATATAGAATAAAAAAATAATAATAATAAAATTCATCTAAAAATGTCATTCAAATTACAAATCTTAAAGGCTTTTGAACTTCAACAGTTGAAATTCAACTACAGTCATTGGACAACAAAATACAAATAATCTGTGATCATGTGCATTTTTCACTTTTCATTTTTTTTAAGTTTTTCAAGACAGGATTTGTGTGTGTGTGTGTGTGTGTGTGTGTGTGTGTGTGTGTGTGTGTGTATAGCCATAGTTGTTTTGGAACTCATTTTATGGATCAAGCTGGCCTTGAACTCATAGAGATCTGCCTGTCTCTGCCTCTCAAATGCCGGGATTAAAGGTGTGAGCAACCCTTGCCCAGCTACATTTTTCAATTTTCAATTTATTTATATTTGTTTGCATATGTGTTTGCCTACTTGTATATGTGTAGTGTTTGATGTGGGATCATATTCTGTATGCTGCAAATATGTTTTGCTTTTATTGGTTGATAAATACAGATGATTTGGCCAAGGGCCAGGCAGAATATAGCCAAGTAGGAAATCCAAACCAAGATATGGAGAGAAAGGTGGAGTCAGAGAGATGCCATGTATCTTCCAGAGAAGCAAGTTGGGAGGTAACAAGCCATGTGCCTTGGGTTAAAATATAAACTAACAGAGAAGTGTAAATTTAATTGTGAGAGCTAGTCAGTAATATGCCTGGGCCACAGCCCAGACAATTACAATTAATATTAAGCCTCTGAGTATGTATTTGGAAACTAGTTGGCAGGAGACAAACCTCCATTTACAACTGTATTCTTCAGGACTGGAATTACAGTCAGTTGTGAACCACGTGATGTAGGAGCTAGGAATTGATCCTGGGCTCTCTGCATAGCAGCAGGTACTCTTTATCATAGAGCCATCTCTCTAGCCTTGCAATCATGTTTAGATGAAAATAACAAGCAAACAAAAACAAAAAACAAAAATCCAAACCACCATGATCACTTAAATAGTAATATGGCATTACCTCTGAAAAGACAATACTCTCTGTTTGGATTTAAGGCAGACACTGCAGGAGAAAATTTACACTTGACACAAGAAATCTGACCATGAATACATGGCCAGGGTTAATATAGGCCCTGTTATTATTATTTTGCTAAATTGACATAGGATCTAAAGGATTCCTAAAATCATACCTCCACATCCCTAAATTAATTCAGACCTCAGTCCTCACCAAGAAGGTTCTTTTTGCAGTAGATGGCTGTGAATACAGAGACTCACAAATGATGAATTTGCCGAAAGAAAGTGGAGTGCTCTGACATCACTGGTGCACACAATTCACAAAGCTTCCACTCAAAGCTCAGGGAACATCCCTTTAAAATATTGGAAAGATCATGAGAACTAGAGGTTGGAGAGGAAGAGAATGGAGCAGTGGCTTCTGGACAAGACAACACTGAGGCATGCACCAACTCACAGTAGCTGTGCTTGTCTGGTTTTCTGCAAAGACCTGCAGAAATTCACACCATTCAACATTCCAGCATGGGTGATAAGGGAATATATGTGAGTAGCTGGGGAGCTACTCACAGTTGATAGCTGCTAGATGAGAGTTACTTTTCTTTAGAGTTTAGAGTTGTGACTGGCCCTTTGTAGGAACCAAGCTCCAGTGAATGGTTTGATACATATACGGCCATTAGTGAGATTTATTGTATTTTTTAAAAAAAACCCAAACCAAAAAACAAACAAAACAAAAGCAAAACAGAAAAACAAAAACAAAAATAAAAATAAAAATAAAAAAAACAACCAACCAAACGAACAAACAAAACACCCAAAAAGAAAACAGAGGACACAGAGGTGAGAGGTGTAATGGGGAGGATTTGGGAGGAGTTGGAATGGAGAGTGTGGGCTGATTAAAATAAAGGGGATGGGAAATAAATCAGAGCACCACAAACAACATAAAATATCTTGGGGTAATGCTAACCAAACAAGTGAAATTCTCAATAATGAATATAAATATTGTATCTTAAAAGTTAAATGATTCCACTTACAGAATAAAATTGCAGGTAGAAAATTTCTAGAAATTCTTAGTACATGTGAAAATATTTTCAGTAAGTCAAAGTTATTCTATTCATGTTTACTGTCATGAAGTATTTGATTCCAGAACATTCCCAAAGACACTGATAGAATATCATAAATCGGAGGGATAAAGGCACATAGCAAAAAGGGAGGATCAATGTTTATTGGTATATTTCCAACCTTCATTTCCCAAATATGTTTCTGAGTACTGACTTTGATAGTCTTTATTTCTGTTTTCCTGAAAGACACACATCTCCAATAAAATGGAGGATCAGTTGTGGATTCTAGTTTATATGTATTCCATTTTGGTGTAATAACTAAATGCACAAAAAATCATCTTCATCTATGTTTGTAATATAGTAATTATATAGTAGGGGAAATAACTCATTGAGCAGTTCCATGTTTTAGTACAGTTGCCCTTAAATGATTGTTTTATGCTATAAGCTGCAAGATCACACAGTAATTATACAGCTATCATATCATGAGATAACTCAGAAGAATTAAGGATTCTTTCAATGGATGAACCAATACAAAAGTTGTGAATTAATTGTCTGATGCATTTGGAGTTTAATGATTATATCCCATAGGTATGTGTAAAACCTGTTTTCCATAACAGGTCCTAGTTTTCTGATTACATTCCTTAGCTATGTGTGAGACCTGTTTCCCTCTCCATTTTAATTGTAGAGATCTGCCATCCTGCAATTATCTTTATTGACGGACACTTGGTCAGTGTTTAGGGCCCAGGCAAAAGCATCCCATCTAAGACATTCCCAGATATCCAAGGACATAGAAATACTACAGGCCCAAAGTTGTTGATTCATAGCTGCCTATATGGATAGAAAAATTAAGCATGCCCTAGCTTTACCTCATTGGCAGATAGAGTAGCAATAACCTAAACTAACTCTGCACTAAAAGATTCTCTAACATCTTGTTTTATTAACCCAAGATTTTAGCTGAGAGATTTACTGTTCCCTCCTTTCTCCGCTGAAAAGATAAAGACATAGGTAATCATCCCATTTGCTCATCTTCAGGGAAAAGTCAACTTTCCTGAAGGCCTGTGCCACCACTGAGGCCAGAGTACTGGAAGCCACCAGATTTTTTTCCTGTGCAAATTAAACTTAGACCCTCTCCTTGACTTAACACCCCTAAACAACTGTTGATAAAAGTTTCTTCTAGCAGTTTTACTTTATTCCTCTGCGTGTAAATCTTATTTAACTTGCTGACCTTGAGAAACTCAAGTCTCACACTGTTAAATGTTTGTCACAATATATATACTGTTCTTCCTCTCTCTCTCTCTGTATATATATATATATATATATATATGTGTGTGTGTGTGTGTGTGTGTGTGTGTGTGTGTGTGTGTGTGTGTGTGTAGAGAGAGAAACAGAGGAGATAAAAGAGACGATGAGAGCTAAAGAAGAATAAAGGAACATGCAGAGAAGCAATTGTGTGTGAGTCAATTCCCTTTCCCCTGAGATTTTTCTTCCTTCGCTTATTTGTAGTTCCTTTTATTGAACCCTGCCTGAGCAAAAATTTTAAAATCAGGCCTTTAAAGTTTTTGATAGTTTTAAATGACATATTAGATGAAATATTGAGTAAGGGTAAGGTTTTTGGAATATCTGCGTGCCTAATCAGTTAAGTCACTCACAAATTCTGAAGTTTTAAGTACATCATTTTTCTTAACATTAGGCTCTTCATTTTAAAAGCATAATAATGAATAACTGGCATAATTTTATGATGGTGATTAAAGGAGTTGTTACATACAAAATTCCTTTGCAGAATGAAAAAATAATATATTCTCAAATATTAATGTTTACTATCATCATGATAGAGCTTTATAGAGCAGGTAGTCAACAATATTAGTGTCTGTCCACTTTAAGTCCTATGACCTTCCCAGTTTATGATGGGAGATGTCATTCTGTAAATATGTTTCTTATATTGGTTAATGGATAGAGCACTGTTGGCCAATAGGAAAACAAGATAGGGGGGACTACAAGAGAAGGAGAATTCGAGGAAGTAGTAGGGAGGAGTCAACATGGAGAGACTGGACAGAGCAGAATGCCGGTCCCTCTCTCCCGTAAGATAAGACCACATGGAAGTACTTAGATTAATAGAAATGTGTTAATATTTAAGACAGAGCTAGCAAAAAGAAAAAAATTTTCTGAAAATATCTGAGATGTGATTGTGATTCACATATAGATGTTAGACTGCACTCAAATGTCTGTGGAATCTAATTTAGAGAAACTTATGTTTGATATTTTATGATTTATTGAATTCTATTTTGACCTTGTAATAAAACATTCCAAGGAGAATTTATTCTAGTTTAAAAAATTTTTATGACATCAGTGATATAATAATGCTTCACTGACATATGGAATCACTAAAAATGTTAGCAATTGTTTTTGTACATAGCTGTACACATCATTCAGAGCTAATGAGGCAGGAAAAAGCCTATGGTGAAAACTGTAAGTTGCTTACATAAGTTCTTGTAGGAATGAATGTTAGAGTTAAAAGGGAATGTTAGGGTTAAGGTAGGTAATTCTGAGAACACGAGGGATGAGAAACACAGAGCTTACACTTGAGTATGTTGTAGCCCAGATGATCTGACGAGAGTTAGACAGGTTCTGAAAAGCAAGGCCAGTGATGACAGACTTGCTGGCTAGCCTGCATAAGACCCCTGAATCCCTTGATGAGGCAGACATAAACATTATTGTCTTTTCATAGATCGTTACTTCTAATGCAGCTCACTGGAGCAGACTAAATTGTAAATAAGGATGGTTAACTTAGCTAAGAAGAAGCTTCCCCTTATGAGACCATCCTAGAGACAAGGTACTAAATATGAGGTAAATGAGGAAGACTACAGTTACATCTTGGTGGCCATGATGAAGTTAACTCTCTGCTATGATATAGCTATGAGATGATTGTCTAAATGAAAGAACAAAGAGAGCATAGTACTAGGAACAGTGCCTGAGATGATTTCAGGGACAAAGGAGAGTTGAAAGGTCCCATTACATTTTAAATCTTTACTGCAACAGTAACATCTGCAAAACTGTACCAAACACGTGCAACCAAGCAATAGTGAGTACATTCCCATCTCCATGTGGATTACTCTTGCTGCTGTCCTGTAACCATATACCTCCATACTTAATATAGATATGTTGTAATCTGATAAGAGTCAGATAGGCTTTAGAAAGCAAAGCTGGTGCTGGCAGGCTTTCTGGCTAGCATCCATAAAATTCACTGAAAATTAATTTTGAGTTTTAAAAATTTGTCATTCTGACCTGTATCTATTAGCATGGATTTATTTGAATTTATCTAATGTTCTATGTTTGTTGACAAGCATCTTTTCATTTATCTATGTACATTATCACTTGTGTAAATTTTATATTAAATGTTGTATGCAATTTCCCATCATCAGGCTGGAGTGTATTTTTCTATTGATATTTAAGAGTTCTTGTTATGTTTTAGAACAAACTAACAGCAATTGGCTGAGAAATGATATTGCAAAAAGTATCCATATCCTAGAAACTGTCCACATCCCCTTATATGGCAATAAAAGGGAATTTTGCTGCTGTAATTAAGGAATTTGAGATAGATTATTTTGGACTGTGTAACTAGGCTCTGCATAAAATTACATGTGTCCCTTTAAAAAGGAGTTTTTAGAAAGATATTGAATATATAGAGGTGGGGATCAACACTGAAAATGTTTGAATAAGATGTGCACACTGATACAATAGTGACATGACTTTCTGGTTTTGTCTTTGTTTTGATAGTCTCACTGTCTGAACTGGAACTTGCTATGTAGGCCAGGCTGGCTTCAAACTCACAGAGATCCAATGGCCTCTGTCTCTTTAGTCCTGGGATTAGACTGTGTGCCACCACTTCTAGCCTTGACAACTTTTTGTTTGAATTTGAGGTCGTATCCACAGGAAGGAATTCATGCCCAATACCATAAACTTGGCCAAAATCTCATGGCTTGGGAATCCCTAGCCCCATCTCTCATCTAAATATCTATCTTTATACTTACAGATTAATGCTTACTCTCAGCCTTTTTAAGTGCTTAAAGTGGGTGAGAGTCAGTTCAGAAACACACAACTAGTCACAGTGTTAACTGCTGAGTTCTCAGCCCTAAGTGGAGCACTTATATAATACATTCTAAGGCCCAGTGAACAATGTAGAATAACAAAAGTTGGGGGAAAAGAATGTAGGAGTTCTCCAGTGGTGAGGCATGCTACATAGCAGTGTCTCCTACATATGACATGGCTGTTGCACTTATGAATGTAAAGAAAAACTGTACTTATGAATACACAGAAATTTTGATTCTTTGCACAAGATTCAGGCAAGATTGGGTTAGTCAACATTCCATTGCGTATGGGCCCCATCCCACCATCATGAAGCCCCAGTCCTCCATGAGATCTACAGGAGTTGTTAGTTCCTGATGGAGGGAATGACGTTGTTTTCAGTGGTATAGGCACTGACAAGTGAATCATCTTCTAGTTAATAACCCTACTCGTGCTCATACAACCAAGCATAAATTCCATAGCTCACCCGCACACCCACACAATAAAGACATGGAAATAGGTAGAGAACTTGTTGAGAAGAAAGGTGTCAGTAGGAAATGGAAGAGAATAAAAAAGGGCAATTGAGGGTGAAATGATCAAAATATATTATCTATATGAACAAAATTGTAAAAAAAGAGTATCGTTAGCACACATGAAAACCTGGGTTCCAGTCACAATACTATAAAAATGTTCACATGGCAAATCAATCACATGGAGAGATGTGCTTGCAATCCAAGGTGGAAGCTACCCAGAAATAGGTAGATCAAAAAGAAAGCAAAATCTTGTAGACTCTCTTGTCAGAGTATGGCCTTGAAGACAGTGTACAACCTAGTTAGGCTGATTTTTGCTGTCTGCTGTCTGGGCTATTAAACATTAGGAAAAGCAGAAGGGTGTGTGTGTGTGTGTGTGTGTGTGTGTGTGTGTGTGTGTGTGTTTGTATGTGTGTGCATGTACACACATGTGTGTAGTGTGTATTTGTGTGTATGTCCAGTGTATGTGTACAGAGGTCAAACTCAGGTTCTTTCCTTAGTTGTTTTCTTATTTCTTTAAAAAAAAATGAAAATATTTATTTCATGAGTGTTTTGTCTGCATGTGTCTGTGCACTAAAAGTGTGCATCTGGGGAGGTCAGAAAAAGGTGGTGGATTCTTTGGGACTGGAATTATAGATGGTTGTGAACCACCATGTGGATTCCTCTGGAAGTGCAGCTAGTGCTTTTAACTACTGAGCCATCTCACCAACAAGTAGTGGCATACTTTTTGAGACAAGGTCTCACTGAAACTCAAGCTCACTCACATATTTTAATAAGGAGGATTAAAATAAGATAATTTTTCTTAGGGCATTTCTGCTAGGAATAATATGTACTGTGCTTAATAAAGGTGAGTTCTCCAACTCTTCCGATGCACTCTTTGTTTCCCAATGTCCTTATTTCTCAACATTTTGGCTAGAATGGATACTTAGAAAGCCTCAAGGATTCTCCTGCCACAGTCTTCCAGTGCTGGGATTATAGGAATGTATTACATGCCTGTTTATTCATGTGGGTGCTCTGTCTTATATTCAGGTTTTCAGATTTACACAGTAATTACATTATGACGCAGCCATCTCCAACCTCAGAATACATTATTTAACTTTTTTTTATTTTTAAATTTATGTGTATGTATGTGCTCCTGTTTGTGTGTGTACAATGAGAGGTCTACTGGAACTGAAGTTGTAGGCAATTGTGGGCCAGCATGGTCGTCTGCAAAAGCATCAAGTGCTATTACCTGTTGGGCCATCTCTCTAGCCCCTAATAATATATATTTAAGCCAAATTTGTGGCAATTACTTACAGATGTCATTGGAAACAATTACATTATATTTCATTACCATCTATTTTATTTTGTTTCTTCCATAACTGAGAGAAAACAAATTCACTTTTCAATCCACCTAATCAATGGTTCTTAGTTTTGGCAACTTTTGTGAAAAATACAACTTTTGGGTTTACTGTTTTGAACAGATGTTGTGACTGTCCTCAAAGCCAAGTAGCCATCAATTTGTGAGTTCATCTGCACCCCCTTTCAAAAGAACTATTCCAGATGGCCTTGGCACCTGTTTATGTTCCCTTATGAAGTGATGGGGAGAGTCAGGGTAAATAAGAAGTATGATAATTACATTATATAAATTACATGGAAATAAAGTCTTTGGAAAATTGATTATAGCATGAACATCTGCTCTTCCCAGTGCTACACATCTTATAGAAAATGCTATCCATTGTATTGTTGCAAAAGGCATGTCTTATAACTGACAAATGGAACACAAACATAAAATTAGGCATATTAATTGGGAACTTTATGATATTTCAATACATTGATACATTGTGCAAAATAAGTACATGTATCTCCTTGAAGACATTACATTTTCATGATCAAAACATGAAAAACCCTTTGTTGTAGCTTACTGAAATGTGCGTCAGACCATTACCTATAACCACCTAATTGTGCAAGTGTGTCACAGAACTTCTTATTCTTAACTCAGCATGTTATCATTATTCTCGGGGGAAAGAATGGAGATTTGGTCTCCATTGCTATAGACAGAGGCGCTCACCTCATCAGTGGATGTGGGGTTTTTTCCTGTTAAATCCATGCCTTGAATTTGTTTTATTTTCACATGTGCTGATTGGTGATTTTGAGTTGCAGGCTTCTTTGGGAACCAGCAAAGAGTATATGAATTTTTGGATAGTCACTGTTTGTCATTCCTTAAAGTATTAATTCTGTTATCACTTTAACATATTTCTTGACACCTCAAATTCTTTAATGATGGGAGATGTCATTCTGTATATGTTTCTCGTACTGGTTAATAAATAAAGCACTGTTGGCCAAAAGGAAAGGAAGATAGGAGGGACTAGGAGACAAGGAGGAAATAAGAAGTAGGAAGGAGGAGTCAAGATGGAGAATCTGGAGAGAAAAGAACTGCCAGCTGCCTCTCACTGGTAAGACCACATGGAAATACATAGAAATGGGTTAATAATTAAGACAGAGCTAGCCGATAAGAAAAAAGTACCCGGCCAACAGAATTATATCAAAAACAGAGTCTCAGTGTGTTATTTGGGGCTGGCGCAGTGGCAGGACAAGACCAGCGGTGGCCGGTGGAAAAACCGTACTCCTTACACTTTAATGTATTCAATAGTATTTTTAGGTGGATAGCAGAGAAAAGTGAACCTACTCCATGTTGTCCTTGAAATATGCAGTTTTAAATATCATAGAATAATAGTGGATTTTTCCTAAAGATGTGCCTATAATCCATAATTGGTATGTGAAATATGTGTACTTTGAGATGATTTCTTAGATGTGACTGTGTGTAGAAACTAATAATTCTGCAGTATGTAAAGATGATGGGTGTAATGATGGAAACTGAGAATGCAAACACCCGTGCTTAGATCCTATTCTCCAGCATGTATGCGCCTTGGCAATTTGCCAGTCTCCATGCAGAAATAGCCTTAAATTACTTCTCAAATATGTGTTTGTGATTTTCTTTGAGATCAGTCAGCCAATTATGGATTGTGCACTTTGAGACTCTTTTTAGAGACTTAACGGTGACATAAAAGGCTCTCAAAAAGTTGCAACAGAACAGAAAGTTAAAAACAAAAACAAAAATAACAAAACACAATAATTAAAGCAAAAGAAGCCTTGAATTTGAAAAAGTTGGGGGAAGGGCCCTATAGGAGGGTATGAAGCAAGGAAAGAGGAGGGAATGATATAATTCTTGTATCATCTCAAAAATGTTTATATAAAATAATAATACTCTATGAGATAATCTCAACATAGGTGAGGAAAATCTGTAAGAACCCTAGATAAACAACTAACTGCTGGAATTCAATGACTAATGAGAGAGATTAAATCAGTCTTCTCCAGGGAAGAGCTCCCTAATATGCTATCCATTCCCAAGTGAACAGTCCTGAGACATGTCCATAAGATCAATCCAAAATGGAATCACTAGGTTTCATGGGTCATGAATTGGAGAAGCAGATAGGGGAAGAAACATAGAAGGAACTGAAGAAGGGTAGAGAAGAACTCTTAAATACATTTTAATATTTGAATAATTGCTTACCTCTGCTGTACCATGTGCAACATACTAAGACGTAATTCCAAATGCAATATTATATTTCATTCTGAAATTCCTCATCTGAATATACACCGTCCTGAAGTTTCCATCTCAGTATATTAAAAAGTGTTTGAAGTTTACCAAGTAAGTTTACCAATACCTTTCAAACTTAACAGTGTTTGTTTATTTGGATTAGGAATTTAATGGTATCATTAAATATCCATTCTGAGGATACACAGTGACATTTCTCAGTGTTATGTATTTGAAAGATTTTTTTTTTTAAATGAAACTGGAGCTCAGATGAGAACACTACCCATTACCATTACCATGGAAGATCTATGAAAATTTTGTATTTCCAAGGGAGGAAGAAAATTATAGCAGTGATACAGCAATTATAACAGCAATGATAATGTCTTCTTAGACACCCAAAAAAATCATTAAAGACACAAAAGCAAAACAAGCAAAGAAAACACACACACAATTGCAGCCATTTTGAAGTGTACTGTGAGTTATACACCTCAGAGATATCCAAAGGATTCAGAATGTTAGAAATAGTTTCATTTTGCTTGTACTCTGAAATAGTTTTTAAGCCAGCATACTTACCTTCTTGACATTTTACAGATTAGCCCACTTTTAATTTTTCTCTAGATTACCTCCCATGTTATTTTTCCCCACAAAACCTGAATTTTTTTATAATGGTGCTTGGGATTAAACTCAGGGCCTCCTGCATGGACAGTGCTCTATGACTGAGCCTCAACACACTCAGTGCTCCTCTTGAGATTTCAAAGCCAAATCATGAATATCAAAGTGGAATACTGAAAGTACAAATGGTTGTTAGAATCAACTAAATTTCCATTCAGATCTTAACTATGATATTTTACTAGTCTGGTAATGTGACTTCGAGCAAGTTGTTACTTAAGCAAGAAACTAGCAAGCCACATGTGGACAGAAATTTATTGTTATTGGTTTACACTAGTCTCATACTGAGAAGTGTGGTTGGTATAAAATAAGTCCTCAAAAAGTGGCTGTGGGATGGATAATCCTTAATTTCCATGCCTGTAAAATTAGATGATTTTAATGGAATTTAAAATGATAACCACTGTTTTGGTCTTGACATGTTAATATAGCCTAAATTTGATGACACTTTGTCCTTCAAAAATTTGGTCATCTTCACAAATCTTACTGAAATGTCTTCACTCCAATGTAGTCTAATTGTGTAAAAGATACTCATTGTCAATTATTCTCCAATCTGATGAGTATTAATTTTTCTGTGCGGATAATACTGGACATGTTGGTGTCTTGATTGTGTCCCTTTTACTTTCTATTGTAAGTGTCAATCTGGGTTTGTTTCTTTTACAATGGGGATTATTTATCTATACTATCTATTGCAGTGTTTCAAAAAGTCGCTCTGAGTCCAGAAAACGTCTTTGCTTGCCACATATGAAATGTATGAGGAGGTTCACATGTGTTTATTGTAGTGAGCAAAGGTACACACTGTTAACCCCATGCTCAGCAATTTTCACAAAGATACACTTCTAAAAATGGTTGGCAACACGTGTAAGCTAAATATGTATTTTAAGTTTCATTTAAAGTAATGGAAAATGAAATGGATTAAACATAACACTTTAAGGACATAATCAATTACAGGATAATTGGAAGGAAAATAAACACTGGAAAAAATAATGGTTTAAACAATGACAGGGTAAATATGACCAATTCAGTGTTTCCAAATAACTTTAGGGGACACACAGCTGCCCATCACTCATTTTTACCAGCTCATGGTGAATTAGAACACATTGTTGTTCAATAATGCTTACTGATTTCTTCATTATGGAACATGGCATTGAACCTGCCATTTAAGGTGAAACTGTGTAAAATCAGAAAAATAAGGCATGCTATGTTGTTGCAATTAGAATGATTGTGATCTTGTCTTTAAACCAATAAAAAAGGTCTTGAAAATCCCTCTTTAATTAATTTTAAAGCCTAAGTTCTGTTAACATGTGGCTATGGAATGAGCTCATAATCTTACGTTGAAGTGTAAACAGTTTTGTGGATGAAAACATACACAATGAATGAGAGTGTAATGGAAAGAGATAAATTGAGGTTAAATCCAGTTTAATTTTTAAATGTGATTAATAACAATTTTTTCACATTTATTTATTTATTCCATTTATACATCCTACTTGGTGACTCCCCTCTCTATCTCTCTTGCTCATTTTGTAAGTTAGCTCTTTGCTTTCCTATCTATATGTTTTAGACACTTTACTGCTGAAATTGGTCTACTGCCACTTCCTTTTCATTCACTTAGTGTCATTATTTTATGCTCTATTGACCTTTCACTTCAAGAACAGTTAATATGAACATTAGGTTCCAATAACAACTGTCAGAAATCTTGGCCTAATCCAGTAGTGTAAGGATTTTTCCTTTGTTGTAGAACATTAGTAGCTTTGCATTTAGCTTTAAATTCCATTTAAGTTAGTTTTTGTTTGGTATGCCATCTTATGAGGACTAAACTTTGTTTGCACATATAGTAACCAATAATTTAATTAATATTTGTTGGAAAGATTATATTTCTCCACTGAAATGAATTTAAGCCTTTGTTGCATTTGTCATTTTGTTCAATATTTGATTGTAATCCATTCATTCTTTCAACATAGCATTCTTATGGATTACTGTTGTCTGAGAGAAAAACTTCAGATCAAATCAAATTCTATGTATTCTCCGTTATCTTAAATCTCTGTGTGTCTGTCTGTCTGTCTGTCCGTGACCCCCCCCCACCGTGTGTGTGTCTTTGTGTGTGTGTGTTGTGTTTGTGTTGTGCAGTGGCATTCGTGCCTTGAACAAAGTTCATACCATAAGATCTGCACTCATTTTTATTTTGTTGTGCTTCTACCCACTCTCTCCACAGAATTTAAATATATAATTCAGGCCAATATATAATGTAGGCCAATGTGGTCTTGAATTGATGGTTCAATAGCCACCTAATGATGGAATTAGAGGTATATACCATCATGCACCTCTTCTCCAGTTTTCCTTGTATTGAGTATGGTAGGTACCTTAAAATCACTATTTTGTTGAATATTTTCTTTATAAAGTCGCTGTTATAATAAAATGCATAGATTCACACCTGGCAATTTTTACTGTTAATTGTATCTTTTATCATTGAACATCATTTCCCTCTCTCTTTTCATTTGCATTTGATTTTGTCAGCTACCAAGAACACAATGTTTACTTTAATCACTGCTTTGTTTGTATGCTTTTTTCCACATCCTTTTGCCCTAGCCATTATAAACCACTGCTTCTCATGGTACTATTTAAAAACTTGTTAAAAAGGAAAAATAAATTATGTTTCCAGTTATCAGGTTGCTATTTCAAAGTATTTTGGTATGTTAACATATTTAATTACATTTTAAGTGTTTTATTTTAGGTTTCTTAGGTTTGATTTTATTAGTGTACATTCATTATACAAAAAAAGCATTCAGTAGGGAACTCACAGTAGAAACTATACCTTTGAAATTGCTGTTTAACTTCATTTCTGTGACTTCTTCTTCATTACGAGGTAAAAGGCAAAATAACCAGTGAGAGATGAAATCCTGGTGCTTTGAGGTAAACGCATCATTGAAACTTAGTGAAGATAGCAAAATTGTATTTATTTCCTCAGAATAGCTTATAGAATATCTCATATGATTAGGTACTGCCACTGTAGATTTGGGAGCAGCTAATTAATTTTTAAGTGTCATGAGATTGTTCTTCTTTTATGCTTTTAATACTATTTTACTAATATTTTCTCTGTCTAATTCCATTATACATTTCAGAGAACTAGCTGGAGCTCTTTCTTTTACTCTTCAGGTTGATGAATATATTAATAATTAATGTTAAACTGGACTCTCCAAATGTTAAACAAATTTATAGTAAAGATACTTGTAGAAATTCAAATAAAGATGTGTATGCCTGTCATCACAGCTACTTGGGAGCCTGAGGCAGAAAGAGCACATGAGTTTTAATTGATTAACTTATACTTATTTATTAATGTCTCTAAAAGTTTAATGTTTTTCTTTTAATTTTTGTCTGTGTGTGCATGAGTGTTTTACCTTTGTGTATGTCTATGTACCACATGCATGCTGTAATGCCAACAGAAGCCAGAAGAGGGCATCAGATCCAATGAGACTATAGTCACAAATAGATGTGAGCTGTCATGTCCACGTCAGCAAAAGAACCCAGGTCCTCCGAAAGCACATCCAGTGTTCCTTACCAGAATTTTATGTGATTTTGATTTTTTTAAATCATAAGTATTAGCCAAAGCCAAAACCTATATTAAAATGAACAAAGTAAAGAGTAGCAGAAAAATCAAATAAAAAATTGAAGCCTCTCTAAAATCATTATTGAAGCTGACTTTTATGCCTTGCATTTACATGCCCAGAAATTAATTTTTATACCTTGTATTCTTATAAAAAATGAATTAAAGATTATGAAGAAGAAAAACAACTGTTTTTGAGTGCCCATTTTATACCAACTACTTTGTCAACATAAAAATTTATTTATGCTGGGGATATGGCAACAACTGAAGGTCTTGTGTAGACTATGTGAGACTCTGGGTTCAATTCTCAGTGTTTCAAAAGCATTTCTTAAAATATACTTTCAAAAATAATGATGGCCTTTATAATTAAAAAAAATACAAGATTGGTTTTTTATGTATTAGATAATTTTGGTACATATCCTGTCAAAATAAAGGTGGGGTGACATTTTGTAATTATCCCATATTGTACAGTCATTCAATATTTGTAAATGACATTGAGGAATAAAGTACTTTGGAATAGACTTGATATATTATGAAACGACTGTTTTAAATTCTGAAAACTATGCTACAGTTTTCCTTTATAAACCTCAACAAATCCAATCAATTTCTTCTTATTTATATTTTGCTTTCAAATTTTGTTTGCCAAGTTCTATAGATCAACTAATTAACTGCATGAATGAATAATGTGAAGCTTAGCACAAACATATGTAACAATATTAGTCTGAGAAATGAATATAATTGTACTCACCATAAAGAATTGCAAGCAGAGACAGGGGCATGACAAGTAGTCCCACCAGCATATCAGCAATGGCTAGGGACATTAAGAAGTAATTGGTTGCATTGTGCAGTTTTTTCTCCATGCTTACTGCCATGATAACGAGAATGTTGCCCCCTATTGTCATGATTATAATCACGACGATTGAAAGTGCTGGCCAGTTTTGTACCCCGTCTGGGAATTGAAACAAGCGTCCACCATCGGAGGAATTAAAAATGTCAGTTACTATAGCTGCTACTGGACTTATGGAAATATCAAATTGCCAAACCATTAGGCCGATGAGGTGCACACTGAAAATTAAAAAGAAAAAAAAAGATCATCAGGCTTTGTTTGCACACAATATTTACTTATAACATAAATAGCCTCCCCCCACTACTACCTTGACCATGACTACCTTTATCCTCATCATTTTGGTTTCTATCATTTAACTTGTACTGTGTGATTGCTATGAATTAGGCACTTAGTTTAACAAAATACATATGTAAGATCACATTTGATTACCTAAAAACCCACATGATTTCAGTACTGATTTATAACCATAACATAGATGAAAAAATAATGAAGTTTTAAAAAGGCTCGATTATGACACGTTCTCAAGCCAATAGTATAGCCAAGGTAGTGACAGGACCAGGGTCCATCATGAGGTCTGATATTACACTATTTTGAAAGTTCACTTTTCCTCTGCTCTCCTGTCCCCTGTCCACTTAGGCCCCATTATTCTCTAGACAATTTTGCTTCCATTTTCATGTCATCTGTTCGTGTGTGAATCGATGAAGATGAAGCTCTACAACTGAGAAAATATGTTGTTTCTGTTTCAGAGGCTGGCTCGATGTTTTATTCTTGGTATTTGTAAAATATTAATTCTTTGAGCTCTCCTTTAAGAAAGCTGTGAGAGAAATAAAGGGAGACTTCCTTAAAGGATCCCATGACCAGACTAGAAAATTGGAAGTTGATTTGTTGATATAAATTTAAAAGACAGTGTGTGATACAATCAGGACAATTTTATGAATGTGTTTTGAAGTATGCTATAACAATAACACACATTCATTCCTTTTTAGAAGTATGTCCAAGCTCTCATATTTGCCAAGTGAGTTTCTTGCTAGCTGTCAGTTTCTTATTCTGTGCTTTAAATTTTCATGCTTCCTATTACCTGCCTCGTTTGTGTCCTTGATTTCCTAACACTTGCTGTGAGTTTAAGAGTAATGGGTACAGCTGATTGATTCTCATGGGCAGAGTTAGGAATTAAATTTTATACACATTGTTTATATTGGTCCTTGGACAGAGCCTGCTAGTAGGAATTTCAGGCTACGTGTCAATCTAAAACAGGGGAGATATGGATATTCCACTGTTGTACATTTCAAATTTCTTTCCCTCATAGTGATGAGATTTATTTAAGTTACAAACACAAATGTTATCTCAAGATTTGAGCTCCTAAATTGTGTCCAACCAAACCAACATACTCATCTCTCCTGATAAAAATTATAAGACAAACAATCATGTTCAAAACTCCCTGTTCTGAAAACAGCATTTGCGAATGGCTGTTTTCTGGATGAGACCTACATATCTGTCTGTCTATCTATGTATCTATCTAGCTATCTAAATATCTATCTCCCTCTCTACCTATCTATTTAATATTTTTCATTTATTGGAAATGAGCAAAGGGATCCAGGACTTCTCAGCTGTACCGCTCACATTCTACTCCTTAAATAATAGGTTTGGGTTAGGTGGGATTTACAGTGGTTTCCTTCTTGTACCTGGTTTTTTTTTTTACATAGTCCTTTACATTGCATTCTATTGAATTCAGCTATTGGTTCATTCCAGGATCACAGTGCTTTGTCCAGCTACATCCTCAATCCCTGCCTTCTGATCTCTAGCACCCTCACTATTCTTTCCAAAATCAGATGCTTGTAATAACACCCTCTCTCCTCCTCCTTTTTTCTCTAGTTCACCAATGTCTGTCCTAAGCTTACATTAGTCTTGTAACCATCCTGTCTCAATCACCTTGGTGTCCGCATTATAGGTATGCAGTGCCATAATAAGCAGCCGCTTGATTATTCAGTTCATAAAGGAATAAAAACCTCTAAGCTACACCCATGGTAAAATGGCAACCATAAAAATGTAATTATTTAAACTGAGGCTATTATCCCCATATCATGAGCTTTAATATTTAATTAGGTGCCTGATCATACATATTCCTCATTTATTACCTTTAAATAGGAAAAACTAATCTTGTTTTTAAAATACAGATCATAGAGTTGCCTGGCCATATGCAATAATTTTTATATCATAGAGTAAGCATGTGTAAAAGTAACTTGGCTATTATTGAAAGAAGCCGTAAAATCCTTACAGGAACGAGTGCATCCCATTGCTCAGGTTCACCATGATTGCTTCAGTCTTTTAAGCAACCACAGGATTCAAATTGAGAATTAGGAAATTAACAGACTGGTTTCATTCCCTGAGGAGAGAAAAAAAGAAAAGAAACAAAACATTAGTTAAAATTTCACATAATTTGCATATCAAACAATTACATAAACTCAAATGCACTTGTTTAATGGTAAGAAGGTCAATACTCCATTTAACAAAGGGGTAAGCATGTTGCATGGAAGCAGTAAAGAACGGCTAAGAACAAATTTGTTTGCTTATTTACAGGTTCAAAACTATCAATTCTTGTCACATTTCTCATCTAGGGTCTAGTGATGTGTGCCTTACTGCAGATTTCCCTGTTAGGGTATACAGAATTTCAAATCAGTGTTTTGAGAAAGGAATTATGAATAGATACTTGAGATTTGCAAATCATTGGGAAAACATATATAATTTCTAAAATTATGTTAAAATGAAAAACTATAACAAACTTCAAGAATTTGAATAACATAAATATATTTTTCACATTTTCAATTTCCTTTTTTTCCAAATGAAGCAATCTGCATTTATATAGAGAATTTTATTTATATATACTGTTGCATTAACCAACAACATTCACCAGAGGGCAGCAATAACTGGTTTATTTTCAAATATATCTGTCACATTTACCATATTAAGCACAGCAATCACTCTGTGTAATAAATATTTAATAGCTAATTTATGAAATTTTAC
Source organism: Phodopus roborovskii (assembly GCF_943737965.1). Classification (NCBI taxonomy): domain Eukaryota; kingdom Metazoa; phylum Chordata; class Mammalia; order Rodentia; family Cricetidae; genus Phodopus; species Phodopus roborovskii. The sequence continues at coordinate 190,258 of NW_026125884.1, forward strand.
ATTGAAAACTAAATGTCAGTTGTATTACATGATCAAAAGAACAGTCTTAGCTTCTTTTGTCAATGAAGAGGTGACACATTATCTACAAGTAATTTATAAAGTAATTTCAGACTGGATGCTTTTGGTTTCTGTAAGATGTCTTTCAAAGGGTTGTTCGTGATGTCATAAAATATTTATGTATTGGACTACACACTACTTATTACTAGGAATGTTTACATGTTGGTTGAGAACTAAATTGTACAACAATGCATCTTTGCTGGGTGGAGTCTGTCACTGTCCATTTTTACTTCAAACATTAAGGAAGTGGTTTGAGTGCTAGTGACTAACATGGTAATCTTTTGTAGTTTCTCCATAGAGATTCATAACTAAGAACAGAGATGTCAAACCAATCTGTTCTCTAGTCTGCCTTGTCTGCATTTTTGAGTTTGGATTTGACTACACTTTCTTGCCACACCAAACACATAACTAGTAACTATATTCTTCGTAAGTTTATAAAGAGATTTCAAGAGTCAAGGTTGTTAAGTTTGGAGAGTTGCAAGTATCATTTTGGTAATAAAAAGACGTGTGTGTGTGTGTGTGTGTGTGTGTGTGTGTGTGTTTAAATGTGTGTAATAGAGAGGGACATTAGTTTGAGAACACGGCAAAACACTGTAAGATCCATTTTATGTACTTTATAAATAGCTGTAAGGAATATGAAAGTAAAAATCTGTCTTGATACTCTTTCTTTAGTGTTCAAAACGTGGAATAAAAATTTCACTGAAATAATGTGCATTTCTCCATTTCTCATCTCATTTAACATAACTTTTTCCTAGTCATTCAAATTATCAATTTAATGTGTTCTGCCTTTATTCAGCAGCATCGACCTTTTAAGTCTAACAAAACCATTTTGTTACTCTAATGAATATGTGAAATATAATTTCCTAGTCAGTACAGACTCAAAATATTTTGTGAGAAATGGATATCAACATAACATTAGGACATTTTTTCTGGTAAGATCCATCAGACAACCCATAAATCCCCTTTCTTTTTGAGGTCTGGAAATAGGTCATGAAAATTGCTAAAGAATACCAATAAATATCAATGTCCTTTAGCTTTTCAATTTTATCTCTCTAAAACATCAAAATATTTTTAGTAATGCCAAAAGTTTTAAATCCTTTATTATCACTTATCTATCAAGTATTGAAAAATTAGTGTAAGTGTCTAAAATGCATTCTGTTTCAATAAGATAAAATTAGAACAATATAAATTTACTTGCTATAGCTGCATGTGGTCATGATCTATTGAAACATTTTTATATACATTCTTAGCTATGGTAGAATTCAATTATTGTTTCACAAAAATACTATATTTTCTTAAAACTTAGCCAACTTTGTATTATTTTCCTTGGAAGTACAGATAAGATATTAAATAACAAGTACTTATTTTCTGACATTTTAATTTCATTAATAAAATAATAATCATAAATATCTATCATATATGTAGATCTCCAATTTATTAACTGAAATTACTTGAAGTACAGGTCATGTCTTTCCATGCATGTAAAATTTGTTTTATTTATTTCATTTTATTTATCTCTGATTTTTTTCAGTGCCAAGGATACAATATCCTTCCCCTATCACTGAACTAAAACAACCATTAAAAATTTCCATTCATAAAATTTACTAAACCAAATAGAATATGCTCTTGATGTGTTTATAGAGGTCCAGGAACATAATATAGAAGAATAATTTACCTGTATTATATGACCTAAATTCTGCTTCATGTTAAAATATAATAATATTTTTGAAATAAATGTTCTGTATATTTAAAATAGTGTTTGTAGAATTGCAAAGAAGAGAGAGGATGTGAAATTGTTCAAGCCTCAAATAACTAAATAAAAAGATAAACAAAGAAACAAATATCACACACACACACACACACGCACACACACACACACACACACACACACACACACTTTCTGACCTCCACCTCTTATATTCTACTTATGTTTCAAATGGAAACTTAGTGGCTCTGTAAGCACAAACAGACCTGATGGGGGAATGTCTTTCTGTATATGTGTTTCTCTTATTGGTTGATGAATACAACACTAATCGGTCAGTAGCTAGGCAACAAGTATAGGCAGGGCTACAAGATGAGAATTCTGGCTAGAAGATGTGGTGAGGAGCCGCAAGGAAATGCCACGTAGCTATGGGGAAGATAGGATGTGGCAGGCATTCTCTGGTAAGTTAAAGCCACATAGAAATATACAGATTAATAGTTATAGGTTAATAATTAAGAGAGAGCTAGCCAGTAAGAAGCCTGAGCCATGGGCCAAACAGCTTCTAATTAATATAAAGCCTCTGTGTGCTTATTTGGGGTTAAGCAGCAGTGTGACCAGATGCAACAGAAACTTCTGCTACACAAAACATTTGGGACTTCAAACATTTAAACTTGGAAAAAATTGTGTTTTGTGAAATTTTATAAACTCTATTTTAAGATAATTAATGAAATGGTACCTTCTAAGTAGAATGTGTAGGACTACCATAGAAACTGGGCATTTAAGTACAAATGTTTGAGGGCAAGAAAAAACAAATAACATAAAACTAACTGATTTCCTCAAATATGGAATAATAATAAGAGGCTAAATCACAGATGTGAAATAACTATCATTATCTATTCATATCAATTTCTTATTTCATCATGAAACATGAATCACAGGCATTTTCATGCTGTCTCTAAAGCATCAGACTATCTTTTAGTATTATTAACAGATTTTCTATGGCAAAGTCAGGGACAAACATTAATTTCCATGTTGTTTTCAATAGTATGATTTTATAGCTGATATTAAGTAAGTAGCATCTTAAACATAAGCACAAATACTGAACATTAAACTTAATTTTGTTTATTAAACATATGCTTCTATGTTAATAAGTTATAGTTGTTCATTATCATAGGTCATAAAAATCTGTGAATACTTGAAAATAACTAAAGCTTGCTGTTACATACTCAGAAACAAATTTTGAATGGTCAAAATCCATTCTCCAAATTACCTAAAGCCATAACCAGTAATTATCTTGAAAAATAATTAGATAACAAAGTTAAAACATTTTGGGGGATACTGGCTGGCATTTTCGTGTGTGTCTTTCCATTTTACCTAATTAGCAACTACAGTATATAAAAACAGTTGATTAAAAGGAGGGGTAAGTAGGGATTGGAAAAGTTGAAGATGCAAAATTATAAAGAATAAAATCTCACCTAAAGGTAGAAGATGGAGTTGTTATTTTATACACATTATGTTTGGAGAATAAAGAACTTTAAAACCTTGTGGTTAAACTTGGTTTTCTTTTCGTCCTACCTCCTCTGAAACTACCCCTTCCAGATTGATTTTTAACTTTAGACTTATGGAAAATCTGTCAGGTAACCATGGTGATATAGCTCATTATTTTTAACCCTATTGAAGAGAATAAATCTGACATGGAATTTTTATGGTATAGGATTCACAATTAACAGATTATTCTTGTGTGACATTTTAAAATTCCATTTATTTTGGTGTGTGTGTGTGTGTGTGTGTGTGTTTGTGTGATGCCATAGAAGGGGTGTAGAGAACAGGGGGAAATTAGCAGAAGTCACTTCTCTCCTTGTACACATGGGAATTGAGACTGAGCTCGGGTCACTGTGCTTGGTTGTCTGTACCTTTACTGACTAAGCTATTTTACCCAACACTGTCTGACTGTGTATGATAAATTACTTCAGAACTAACTATGTAACATTGCATCTGAAGGTTTGATTTCGTCAGTTTTCAATGTTCAAGAACTAAAGACTCACAATTTAAAAAGTTTTCCCTCTGGAACATCATAGAAAAGGGGAATAAAGATCAGAAAGTCGAGGGAAGATGGGGTGATGTGAAATGCTCTTCTGAATATGACATGGCCAGTGCAAGCAGGAGACCAGTCACAACATATTCAGGAATATAAAGACTTGTCCCCAGAATATAATCCAAAAGAAGAGGGTCTAGCCGGAAAGACGAAGTGAATGAGTGGGCAGAGATAGAAGATGGTGATAGTGGTGGATAGTATCATATTAGACTGTACATACATTGAAAACTGGTAAGACTTAAATAAAATGTCAATGAAGTCTTCTCTCTGACTATTATATGTTGTCAACTTTCAGAAGGTGGTGATTTCAAAAGTGAATTAGTCACAAATATTCAGAATGCTCCTGAGAACAAAGTAATCATGTAGAGATTTCTAACAGTCTGGGGACTACTCATGTAATCCAAAAATTATCCTTAGGCCTAAGGAATATTGCATGAATGTTCCTTTCAATTTTAAATGATCTATAGGGATTTTGTAATAAAGAGCACATTTTTTCATTCTAAAAATCCATGTTTGCCTTGAATAGTCACATAGTATATTTCTTTATGATTTGATGGGAAAAAATTAGAGACTTAAAGGTAAACATGGGAACTTCTAATATTATAAGTTTATTTAGAAATGTATTCTGTGAAAATAAACAAAACCAAATCAAATTATCTAGTTCCTTGCTTTCAGGGAGGTCTATATTTAAGTCACTTTGACAAGCATGACAGTTGATGCTCTTTAGAACAATATTCAACAGAGGCAATTTCAAACACCTCTCCTGTTCTGCAATCTGTTCTGTCAGGAAGTGTTATTTTATACCAGGCAAACGAGCCTCAGGTTAATAGACATCAGTGGAAAGGAAAACATCCCTTAATAAGTCAGGCTTGAGGCTGTTAGGTTATTGCATTTTTGCTAGGCTTGCCCTAGAATACAGCCCCTCACACTTAAAACTGGACACTTCCCAGTAGTGTGACAAGAGGGAAATATCACATTTCTGACCATGTTGGGAAACTTCAGCATTTCTTATTTGAAAGCAGGGGGGCAGCATTTGGGGTCTTTTCTGTACATTTTATTGGATAACATGAACATGATTATTCAATTTGAAAGCAGTTCTTGCCCATACTTACACTCCCCCCTCTGCTGTTCAAAAATTACTAATAAGTATTGAGGCACCCGGACTGTAAATGAAACATTTTCTCCTTATTTGTGTTTTCTAATTTTTTTTTTCTTCTTCTTGTTATATGTTATCGGAAGTTTGTCTTTTGTTTTTGTGTCTTTCAGATGTCCTAGGCCTAATCTACATGTACGAATTACATCGTTCTCAAGCCCACATGAAAGCAATTATTATGAATTTTAACAAGACTCTAGAAAACTGAACTCCTTAGATTCTTAGTAAGTTTTCTGCAATAAGACCTATTCCATTCACCTAAAATAATACGTCAAAAATAACTCCCAAATTAATAGAGCTCAAGTTGCTGTTGCAAATTATTCCAAAGTTGTAGTAACAAATACTGAGGGAATCTGTCACAGTGGGCAGCATGCCCAGCAGTTTGAAGCTGTTTCTCCATAGGTGGTAGCAGAATTCTGCCTAAATCATCTCGGCCAAAGTATACTTATAACAAAATGAGCTACAGACTCTTAAAGAGCAGAACTAAGGGAGGAACCATATGTTAATGTATGTGTTGCAGACCAATTCCAATTGACTTGCAAAACTGAAAACTGTACAGCCAAATTTCTGTGTGTTCAAACAAGTATTGATTGCCTATTATGTGCCCAGCACTCTGCCAGATGCCGTCCATGTGGTAGAAAGCAAGGCAGAAATGACCCTGCTCTCACAGAGCTTACATTCTAGCACAACAAACAGCCAATAAACATGCCAGGAGTTTATCATTGCTGTGAATGAAATGGAATCACATAATAAAGAGTTACTAGAGGAACTATATTGCATGGATTTATAGCTGTGTGTATTCATAGATTGAGGGCATCCTAGCTAGTATTAATAAAAAATATACACTTATTTTACAGTGGCGATATAGGTACTTGACAATTATCAATGGTGAGAATACTTTTCTGGTTGTTGTTAGGTTTACAAGGTCAAAACAAAATTCCCTTTAATTTTGTGAAGGTACATGTAATCAATTCAATGTAGCTGAATATAAAAATGCATTTCCCCCTTAGGTTTACAATGAAGTCCCTTCATCCTTGTCTCATTTGATTAGGAAATCACTCTGTTTGGGCTGTCTAGCAGGCCTTGCTTGCTGTAGATCTTCCAGTTGAGTCAAGAAAAGCGAAAAGTTCAATCAGTTGCCCAGATGTATTTATTGCCAAATAACCGGGTACTTGGATACATCTGGACATCCGAATGAACTCTTAGCTCCTCATCTCTCCAACAGTTCTTCATTTCACAGCTTTAGTCACTCCTAGATAAAGAGGAGAGAAATGAACAAAAAACTCTACTTTGGAGTTAAAGGATTGATTAGTCTTTTTGGTTTTGCAATTCCATGTCAAGAAAAATCAATCGCTGCCAGTGGTGTATAACATATCACTAGAAAATGTACTTAAGACATCAGCTAGCAACAATACCTATACAAAATAGGTTCATCAGTAACAATGAAGATGAATGACAAATACAGAAAATTCACTGCACAAGTTGAATTTGCATAGCTTACATTAAAATATAACATGTTAAAAATCCTATTTTGTGACACATAGGCCATTAGACTGGGCAGAATAGGTTATGGTTTCAAACATGATCCCATTACTCAGTTGATGTGTCATTTAGAATAAACAATCAAACCTAATGTATCTAAGTGGTTTCACCAATGTTATATGAAATTAAAGTAGAAATTTACAGGTAGATTATTCTTGTCATTGCCAAGGAATGTAAAACATGACACACATTTAAATGTACCTCCTGATTTAAAAGGATTATGAGAGGGATTTGGGAGTATTTTCTTTTTTATTAATTTTAAGTTAATTAAACAATATTATTCTACATAACAATCCCAATTCCCTCTCCCTCCTGTTCTCCTACTCACCCCACCATCTCCCCATTCTACTCCCCACCCACTCCTCAGGGAGGGTGAGGCCTCCCATGGGGATCATCAAAGTATGTCACATACATCACTTGGAGGAAACCTAGGTCCTCCCCCATGTATCTAGGCTGAGAGAATACCCCTCCATAAAGAATGGGCTCCAAAAGCCCATTCATGCACTAGGGATAAATACTGGTTCCACTTCCAGAGTCGCCATAGACTACCCAAGCCTCCCAACTGACACCAACGTTCATGGTGCCTAGTTTGGTCTTATGCAGGTTCCCTAGCTATCAGTCTGGGGTGGGTGAACTCCCATTTGCTCAGATCAGTTGATTCTATGAGTTTACCCGACATGGTTTTGACTGCTTTGTTCAAAGAGGATATTTTCCTAATATAGCCCAAACAGCCTACAAACAAATGTGCATATAGTCTTTAGCATCTGTTTTTTTCTACTTTCACAGATGGAAGAATTAGGAGATCATATCAAAGTATGAGAAAACTTAAGACAAAGTTATCTATTTATGCTTTTCTGACTTTAAAAATCCTTTGCCTATGGAAAAGTGTATTTTGAAAAATATTGTTCAGTTTGGAGGCACTCAAAAATCCACATTCCATTTTATTATCTAAACGTTCACCCAGAACAGCTGTCCTCAACCTGTGTACCAACACTTTGGGGGGCCAAATGACCTTTTCACAGACATTTTCTAAGGCTATTGGAAAAATACAGATATATACACTATGATTCTTACAGTAGCAAATTATAGTTATAAAGTAGCAACTAAACTAATTTTATGGTTGGGTGTCACCACAACATGAGGAACAGTATTAATGGCCACAGCATAAGGAAGGTTGAGAACCACTGAACTAGAATCTGTTTTCTGCTTTACGGGCCATCCATTTTGTTGATTTGTTAGATAATTTAGAAAATACTCATTTCTTGCACCAGTTTCTTAATCCTTGTAACAGATGTTGTCAGCATTTAGAGAGAAGGATATGCCTACTTTGTGTATTTGAAGTTAAAATTTCAAATAACTACTTTCATAGAGAATTCTGTAAATTATCATCCCCTATACAACATAGTTTACAAATATAGTATGTCAAGAAGACCAGAATAATACAAGTTCTCACATATTATTGCTCATGAATTTAATGTGTGACTAATTGTGTGCCCATGCCTTGGTATGTGTTTTGGAGATGGTGAAGGAAACAAATATGCTTTAAATGCACAGTTTTAAGTCACCACTCTCCAAAGCACCAATATTCCATGAGGTGAAACCATATTGTGATGTTTCAATGCCACTGAGTGTTTGCATATGTTCAATCATCTTTTCCAAGTACAAGAACTGACGTGCCTGATGTTAAAACCTCTGTGAAAGACTGATAACTGAAAATCCGGGAAATTGTTCCCATTTGTGGAATAACAGAAGCTTCATAACATCAACACCTGTGCTCACATCTCATTGAAAGATTATTCTATGTAAAGTCAGTCACAATTTTTCCTCCCATTCAAGTGCAGTAGAGACTCAGTTTGCTATTACACAGACTCATAGTCTAATATAGACTAACTGGAGGTAATTTTGCTGTTAACATGCTCAACAGTTTTGTCTAAAGATAATTTTAAAAAGAAAAATAAAAAGAATTGAATATGGATCTGTGAGGGTGTTAGATCACATCCAGAAACTACTCATGATTGCTAGGTATACCATAAACATGGAAGGGGGAAGTCTTGTGGTGCCTCAGACCTAGACAAAGAATCAAAGGCTACTAAGGAATGCTGAGAGCTAGAGAAATCATCTTTCCAAGAAAAGAGCTCAGTATCTGGTTATCCAATACCAAGTAGTCAGGCCTGAAAACACATATATATGAGCAACAGTATCCAAACTGAGCCAACATTGTTGTTTATATATTCATGTGTATATATAAATAACATAACAATTAAAGAAAAAGAGGCCATTGATAGAGGGAGTAAATGGAAAGAAAAACGTGGGAGGGTTTGGAGAGAGAAAAGAAAAGGAGTAGATAAAGAAAATATTTTAATTTTTTAAAAATAAAATGATTGGTACATATGACAATTGCACTGCAGTTTTATAACAATGTACCCACAACTTTGAAACCGTATGATGAAATGGTGTGAAATAATTTAACAAAGAATGGGAAAGAGCTAGATTAATCAAGTATTATCGGACCTTCCTAGTTGCATTCTGTGAGATGAAGTCATAGAAAACTATTGACTTGTCCATATTACTATGTATTAGAAAGTTTCTCAAAAGAAATTTTATATGTCAATGAGACATTGCTTCCTGAAAATAGAGGCAGGAGGGAGGGCCTAGTCCCTATTCCAAATGACTTGACAGATTTAGATGACCCCTCCAGGAAGGCACTACTCTACATGTGGAGTGGGGGAGATGGGAGGTTGGTCAGGGGGAATGGGAGGGACGGAGAAAAGGAGGGAGGTAGGGATGGAGAGGGAATAGAATTGATATGTAAAATAAGAAAAATAAATACTTTTTAAAAAATAAAATAATAACCTTCTTTATTTTATCTGTAATTGAGTTTTTTTCAAGTACCTTGACATGCCAGAAATTATTTTGTTACAAACAAGAGGAAACAAAAATACTATTTTAATGTTCTAAAATGTAGATGATATATTTTCTTAGTATAAATGCTTGTCTTTGTCATTGATATAAAAAGATACAGGCTCTGTTCTTCTTGAATGACTTTTTATGGAATCAATGTCTGAGAAAAGGTTTCTTTAGGTGATTGACATTTCCAATAACGATGTATTAGTTCTTTGTCAGTACCACCTTTACCACTTAACAACAGTATCTGATTGCTTAAGCTCTGTCATCTAAGCTCTCCAGGGAAGTGCAATAAGAGACTCACTTTGCATAAGCCATAGCTCTAATTTGGCACTGTTCATAAATATCTTGAGGGATAACTGGTTCCATTATGCATGCCTGGGAATAATTTTTCAATACTAGTGACTAAATAGGCTGAAAAGGAATTTTTATTAGATGTATTCATTACCCATTTGAAACCTCTATCCATTTCGAAAATTTATAAAGGAAATATATTCACTGCAACTCACCATTGCCGAACAGTGTAAGAAATTTGCCTCACATATGACATAGTAGTTTATCTAAATCATGTGTGCTAGGGTTCTCAAGAGTATTCTCTTTTTTTTATTTCAGTAAAGTTGCATTTCTTGTGATCAGAGAAATACCATTTTAATAGTGCTTTATTTTTCTAAATTGTATATAATTCTGAGTAATGTATATATGTGTTTCACACATTTCTTCCATAATCCCTCCATTCTACCTAGCCCCATCCACTCCTCAGAGATGAGATTCTCCCATGGGAGAATCATCAAAGTATGTCACCTCATTAGGGGCAGAACCTAGACTCTCCCTTGTGTATCAAGGCTGAGAGAGTATCCCTCCATAGGGAATAGGCTTCCAAAGTCCATTCATACACTAGGGATAAATACTGGTTCCTCTGCCAGAGGCCCAATAGACTACGCAGGCCTCCCAACTGACACCCATGTTCAGGGGACCTGGTTAGATCTTATGCTGGTTCCCCATGAGCTCCCACTTGCTCAGGCCAGCTGTTTCTGTGTGTTTCTCAATGTCTACTCTGTAACCACTCTCAGCAGAAATCCACAGCTTTCAGCAGTCCAGACAGCATAACAGTAAAGCAAGTAATCAGTGATTTCTCAAACAAGCATGCACATTCCAAATAATAGTCTTTAGTGTTGTTTTTAGTATTGTTTGGATATTTTGGTTTATGGTCTCCTGGAAATAATGCACTTAAAGTATGTTTCTAATCTAAATAGCCACCCTTTTCCTTTAAGTACAAATACCCTTAGGAATTTCCTCCTCTTAACATTTTCCAGAGGACACTATGCTAGGTACCAAGATTGGGAGTGAAATGCCCTGTTACATATGTTTGCTCAGCAACATCGTAGACACAGGGACATCACTACAACATTTCCTTATTAAAAAGAAAAAAAAACCAAAAAGACAAAAAACAAAAAACTTGCATGATCAGTGATCTGTCATATCTTGGTAAACAGGGAATTTAAAAGTAATTAAAAGACACAGACGTCAAACGCTATAATGGAAAAATATCCTATTGTGTCCTAGTAACCTATTGTCAAGTGCTAGTCTTTGAGTGAGTGATGAATCCCCACAGACTACTTGAAACCAACTAAAAGCATAAGAGAACAAAATGATAAGGGCTTTAAACTGGCCTCCAATACACAAAACCAAGAGGTACAATGACAGCAACCTATCTTGTGTATTATTCTTTGTGGATGCAAAGTTAACAAAATGGAAGGCCATATATATATATAGTTATTATTCCTTTCTAGTTTAGACATGCCCTGAATTCTAAGCCACTCAGACCCATTCTTAACTGACGATACAGTTAAACCTGTAATATTAAGGTTAAATAGTCATCTTTGCTTATCTAAAAAGGATGGAGTACTGCTTTCATACTCAAGACACAAGACACACAGTGCACTGAGAGGGACATGATTTTGTGCCTTTTTATTTAAAACTACAAACAAGGACCAAAGCCACTGGTCATCTCCATCATTTCTTTTCTACCACTGTGTGCTGTGTTCATGGTGTCTTTCAAGGTACTACTGCTATTGAGGTTGCAGCCTTCTCAGCCTCATTCCCTAACTCCTTCTCCACTCTTCCCCCCATTTCCTTTCTCCCAGCTGTCAAGATCTCTTACTTACCTCCCTGGTTTTCTGTTTGTTTGTTTCTTACTCCACTAAGTAGTCTTTGAACTCCTCTTATGTCCATTTAAAAATTATATATCCCCCAGTGATAATAATAGACACCTGAAAGTAGTTCTCGAGTTTCACTGAATATATATATAAGGATATATAGTTCTTGGAGATTTCTTCCTGAGTTGAAGTCCAGATGGCTGGCTGGTAGTCACTGACAGTTTAAATTTGTCCTTTCTATTTAATATTAATAGAACTCTTTCATTTGGCTGTTTTTAATAAACTAAAAACACTGGCAGAGACAAATCTTACAAGCTTAACCATTTTCTAAAAGCTAATGGATGAAAATTAAAATTGTCATGAAATACATCATTTCATAGCACTATACAGCAATTAGCAATTATGATTGGTTAGCTACTGCCTTTCTCTAGATTACTTTCCAAAAATTGATGGATTTAAATTCAATGGTATTTTAATCCAGTCCAAGGTGTATTCAGTGAATTTGTGTGAATTTGGTGTGGGGCACTTAAACTTTGAAGTGAGCATAAGAGTCAAGTACTGGGTTTCTGTGGGGGGCATGGGAGGATGGGAGGGAGAGGGAACTGGGATCTATATATACAGTAAGAAAAAACATTAAATGGAAAAATTAAAAAGGAGTCAAATACCTGTGTAGCTTTGAGTTTTAAGTTCACAAATCAGGCCAAGTATATGTAAAAAAATGAGCATGCCCAATCTTATGTTGCTCCAAGTCCTATCAACAAGACAATCTTGGGACTTCCAATTCCTTAAAAGTGTTTGTTACTAATCACAGAAAAGAAAAATGAAATAGGCAAGGTGCATTATATCCATCAAAATTTTAGTATAATTAAACTGTCTTTTTCCTGTCTAAGAGATAGTATTACCTGCCTTTGCATCTATTCAAAGTGATACAGCAAGTTATCTCTAATTACACTTAGGCATAATTCATAGTCCATGTCATTGAATAATCTATGCCATATTACTTTATATAATTATAAAGAGAACGATATGAATGGCTACAAAATCACTTGCCAGAATAAACTCCCGTGTGAATGAAGAGGTATGTTTGTTATGCTCGTATCATGTATTCTTTCAAATCAGTAGAAAAATCACCTGTCATGCCAAGCATTTCACAACTGAATCTTAAGAGATTCAACGTTCCAATATCTGTGGCTGCAGTCTTAGATTTTATGAGAGAACTGGCATGTGTATGAAATCAGATGAATCATAAAATATATAATTGCAAGAAATAACTTATCGGCTGGCAGCTAAATCACTTTTCATTTTCTGTAAAAATTAAAGTTATTTGATGATTGTTTTTAAATCAGTATTTCGTGTACAATGTTATCAAGGTAGACTTCCAGAGTTGATTTACATCTCAAATGTCTGTTAACCGAATTACAGACATGATCTATTTTTGCCTTGGCTGTGCAGAATAAAAAGCTCACATGTACCTAAATATTAGCAGTATCTCTAACAAAAAATACTTGATGGGAATACATCCAAAATATCTATACTCATTTTCCGCTATTAATTTAGTGGATAAGTTTGCTTTTAGGGCCTGCTGTGTGTCAGGCACTGTTCTGTGTAGAAGAGCCATGAATGATGACTGCAAATTTGATAGTCTTCATTCTTTATAAAGAGTAAGTCCAGTGCTAGTAAATAATCACACCAACTCTAGATTGTCAGATTATGGACAGTACTAACAAGGGAAAAGGCGGGCTGGGTGCAATCGGGGAGTTTAATTTTCATTGGTTAGTCAATTCTAAGTGGTGGTTTGTTTGATGAGACAAGGTTCCATGTAGTTTAGCCCTTGAGCTTTCTTAAGCAGCTGAGCACAACCTTGAATACTTGATGGCTTTAAGACATGTCTAATTGCAATTACGTTCCTTCAAGAACCTAATTGACCTGACTGAAGGGACCCTCTTGGAAAATTTTCACCAGGCTCAAGTTTGTTAGGGGAAAATTCTGTTTTATATCCAAGTGTAGCAGTGTTATACTTAAATGACAGTGAAAGTAAAATGTCACAGTTTAAAGAAAAAAGTCACAATGACTATTTCTAAAAGAATACTGAGGATATTTGAACATTTTATACTATACCACATTAATATTTGTTTCATTGATGAATAATCATAAGAAAATATAAAAAAAAAAACACTTTACATTTCAATCTGGCTGCCTTTCATTTCAGGCAAAACTCACTTTTGTACTGCCATCTTGTGGCTACCATGATAACAACCATAAATGGTATTTGTACTTGTGGGCTCTTTGATGCCACAGGATCAAATGCAAGATGAACCTATTAGTAATTTCAAATTGAATTCCTGAGCCCTTTTTAAAAATAAAAAAAATAGCAACTAATTCTGGCATACATTGATACTTCCACACTTGTAAACTTAGTGCTCTATACACCAAAGTAGAATTGCAAATTGAATGCTAGTGTGAGCTACATAATGAAATGCTGTCTCAAAACTCAGCCTCTTCAATGAGAACAAGAGCATACCGATTCACACACACACACACACACACACACACACACACACACTAAAGACAATAATGAAGAAAGAAAGCCTAGACACACTACTATAATAATAAAAAAAACCAGATAACTCTTTCCATATGTATGTCATCCCAATTTTGATAGGCAGGATTTTCAGAACATCAAAAGTTACAAATGATTTTCCAAAAAGGGAAATACAAAGTAATCATATTTCCCGACCTTCTTAAAAAATACCATTTTCCATAAATTCTATACCTTAAGTTCATGTCAGATATTTATAATACACTACAGTGGCAAACTTACAGTTATGAAGTGGAAACAAAAATAATTTTATGATTGGGGGTCACCACAACACGGGGAGCTGCATTAAAGGGTCACAGCTTTAAGAAGGCTAAGAACCACTGCTCCAGAGCCTTGTCTGAGTGCAGCTGGTCTGCCATCTTTACTTCTATACTGTGAGACCTTAAGCAAGGAGTTCAGGAAAACTTGTTCATGATCTAGTCTTTGCTAGAGAAACTAGGACACAAGGAGGATTCTCAGAGATTCATACAAGGTCCCTCACAGAAGGGCAAAGAGACAAGATCTCCTGAGCATATTGGTGGCGGGGGGGGGGGGCAGTGACTGAAGAGGGAGCTAGGAGAAAGAGAAGGGAAGAAGAGGAAAATACATGGAACTAAGAAGATTGAGTCAGGGGAGGAATAGATGAGAGAGAGAGAGAGAGAGACAGACAGACAGACAGACAGAGATACCATAAAAGAGGGAGCCATTATAGGTGTGAAGAGAAAACTGACTCTAGAGAAATGTCCAGAGACCAAGACTGACCCCAACTAACAATTTGAACAACAATGGAAAGGCTACCATAAACGCCCTTCCCTGATAATTAGATTGATGACTAACTTATCCACCATCATAGAATACTCATCTAGTAGCTGATGGAAACAGAATCAGACACCCACAACTAAACACTGAGCCCAACTGGAATCCAGATGCAGAGAGGGAGGACAAGACCAGGCTGCAGAGACCCACAGAGATAGCTGACCTGAACAAGGAGGAGCTAACAGCCCCCCAGACTGATAGCTGGGAATCCAGCATTGGACTGACTCAGACCCCCTGAATATGGGTCTCAGTTAGAAGGCCTGAGCCGTCTAAGGGACCTCAGACAGTGGAACTAGGATGTATCCCTGGTGCACAAAAGGACTTTGGGAGCACATTCCCCATGGAGGGATAGTCCCTTAACCTAGAGACAGGAGAGAAGGCCTAGTCCCTACTCCAAATGACTTAACAGATTTACATGACCCCTCCTGGAAGGCATCACCCTACATGTGGAGATCACGGGGGATGGGATGGGAGGGTGGTAGGAGGGCATGAGAGAGTGAGAGAGATGAAGGGAGAGTAGAAGGGAGAGGGAACTGGTATCAATATGTAAAATAAGAAAAATAAATAATAATAATAATAATAATGATAATAAAAGAATGATCTAATGTTGTAAGCATCCATGCTTTTAGTAATTTGTCACACAGCAACAGAAAACACATATTCACAAAGTAGATCCTCAACTAAATGACCAGTGAACAGTAGAGATGAACAACACATGAATTTAGGCCAGAGAGTTGGCTCAGTCAGTTGTCAAAACTAAGGACCTGAGTTCCAGCCCCAGAGTCCACATGGTGTAAAGAGCATGTCAATCCTTAAGTGTCTTCCTCTGACCTCCCCATATGCACTATTGCATGATATGCTGATTCCCATAGATACACAAGGTAGATAAATATAATAAAGTTACTATTAAGAACAGAAAAACAGCAATCCAGAATATATGGAGGCCTGTCCTTTAGGTTGGATAAAGCTATGTCCTCCTTATTTGCATAAGAAATTTCCTCAGGTCTGCTCTTTAACTTCTTAGCTTTCTTGGATGAAGAACAATATTATTTTCTATACAAACAATTTGAGGAAATATCATGATTTTAAGTAACATAGGTAAGATTCCACCTCCTATAATTTTTTCAATAAGCTTAGTAGATCCCTTAGTAAGTACTATTAAATAAATACATATTTTATTTCAACACAGCAATGGAAGGCAAAAACAAAGGGACATGTGACATCTAACTCATTATGTTGAAAAGACTGATCAGTAAATCAAGTTGTACACTGGGAACCCTAGAAAAAAGAATACATTTTCTTTGTTTTTCTCTTGAGTTTCAGGTGTGGCAAGACCACAATTCTTACTCATTATAACTTGGCTATGGTTTCCCTTCCCTCTACAAACCAACAGAAGGAAAAGAGCCCAAAAGAAAGCACAAGAATCAGAGACCCACTCATTCACACACGTGGGAATCCCAAACAAATAAACTGGAACCCATAATGTATACACCAATAACCTGGTGCAGACCACATGCAGGCCCTGTGCTTGCTGCTTCTGTCTCTGTGAGTTCATGTGAGCTTTTCTCATGTTGATTTTAAGGAACTTGACCTACTGGTGTCTTCCTTCCCCTCTAGCTCTTATACTCTTTTTACTTCGTTTTCCCTCAGATTCCCTTTAATGTCTGCCTGTGGATCTCTGTATTCATTTTATCTCCTGCAAGTGGAAGCTGCTCTAATGGTGGCTGAATCAGTCACTGATCTGTAAGGGTAGATGCTTAATATTTTAAAGTGAACTCTTTTTATCTATTACAACCGAGTTATAAATGTACAAGAAGGTAAGTGTGATGAAGTTGAATTGAAGACAGAGCTGATTATTTAAGAAAAGGAGATTCTCAGCATTAGGAACAGCAGAAGTAAATGTGTGTGTGTGTGTGTGTGTTGTTACTATTTCCTTGTATCCTTCACACACACACACACATACACACACACACACACAGAGAGAGAGAGAGAGAGAGAGAGAGAGAGAGAGAGAGAAACTTAAGCCTTTAGTAGTCCTAGAAAGTATGTTTATTGAAGAATTTACTGGAGAGAAAATGAATTTATAAGTAGCCACCCCCCACTCCTGCTGGAATAAATTATTCCTTGTCTTAAAGGGTTGCAAGAGGATTGTAATACACTGCTGTGAACCTTTAGCCAAATAATAAAGGAGTAGAATTGTTTCTGTACTGACCTCATGCAACATTTAATAGTGCATTTAATTTGCAGCAGCATGGCTGAATACAGGGTACATTATGTAAAGGAAAACAGGCTAGGCATAGAAGACAAAAACTGTATTACTTCATTTATATGTTGACCTTGAAAAAGTCATTCATGAAAGCACAGGACAGAAACAGAATGGAGTTTACAGAGGATGAAAGCTGTGTGTGTGTGTGTGTGTGTGTGTGTGTGTGTGTGTGTGTGTGTGATATAGTGGTAGGGAGAGATTGGTTAAGAGACACAAATTTTAGTGTTATTTTAAAACTGAAATTCTTGAGTATTAAGAAATTATCAGAATTCTCAATTTCTTTCATGAATATCCTTTTCCAAAGACGCTGCTTATTTAGTTTTAATCTTTTATAATGACTGAAAATGCCACAGTCTAAGTATGAATAACGAAAGCATTTGAGGAGCTGTGTTGTCTTTTATCTTGAATTGCAGATGCTTTTATTCATATACATAAATCTGATAAAATTAGGTTACTATGCAATATTTCAAATAGTTTGAAGCATGTGCAAAAGAATTTCAGCTGCATACACATGCCAATAATTTGACATAAATATGTTTTGTGAAGAATAATGTTATTCCATCTCAATGACAAATTTAGATATATTTAAGATATTATTTAAATTTGGCCTAACATTAGTCTAATAGAAAAGTAAACTCTTATTCAAAGTACAGAGAAAAACGTTTCTGTTTCTTTATGCCACAAGCATCTTTCAAAGGCCTGTCTCCAAAGTAAAAGGGTGCTTAGACAGCAATGCCCTGTTAGTATTCAAGGTGATAAAGTGTTGATTAAAAGTTACAGTGAAGGGAGGGCAGGCAGTGGTGGCACACACCTTTAATCCTGGCACTCAGGAGGCAAGTTCCAGGACAGCGAGGGCTACACAGAGAAACCCTATCTCAAAAAGTTCCCCACCTCGCTTTTCTTGGGTTCCTTCTCTAGCCATCCCCTGTGATGAATGGATGAAGGGCCAGAGTTAATGCAGTCAGTTCAGTAAACAACAACAAAAGACTCTTTGCTTTTGCATCAGAACGGGTCACTTGGTGATTTTGGGGGTTCACAATGGTTTTGTTTTTACCTATACGTCCAAAGTGATCTTATCTTACTAAAGACCATGTGCCTTCTGGCAAGTGCTTTGATTTACCCAATATATCCAATATGGAAATATCTTTTTACTAAAAGAGATAAAAGATAAATGAACTCATGAAACCTTTTAAAGTTGACAAAAATTTTTAACGTCAATGCAAAGAATTCATACAATTTTGTAGACAAAGTATTGATAGAAATGCCCATATAAACAAAGAAACCCATTCTTTGTTCACTGTGTTTCATACATATAAATAATTGCACACTTCTGGATATTGGTATATAAATAAAGCACACTCTTTGTCAAGAAAAGGATAAAATATAGCATGAAATCTTAATAACAGAGACCAATATTCATTCAGCATTTCATCTACAAATTAAGTTGAGAAGGAAGGATGGTGAATATATTTAGAGCAAGTAATTTTAGAGGACTAAGGCTTCAGTGAGCCTCTAAGAATATTTAACAAGTTCAACATAGAGTTTCCATTGTGGGATGAGAAAGAAATGACATGAACTAGTAGAAAGAGGACCTGGCAAAGTCTCAACCCTAAGTATCAATCTCAACATATCCAACGCAAAGAGACAACTGCATAGACTTACTTTGTGCTTAAAAAAAACACAACATCAAGAAAAATGAAGGCTTGTTTCTTAACTCCAAAACTGTCAATTTATTATGACTTTGCAAATAGTCTAAAGGTTCAGTGTTAAAAGATAAAGAATTATTTCTTAAGAGCTGTACAGGGAATCATTATTAAAGAGCAAAGAAGAAAAATAGTTATGCTATTTTATGCATGGCCTGTACCATTTGACCCTCTAAAGCCATAGATTTCAGCACAGAAAATTGTGTTAATGGATTAATATTAAATCTGTAGTTAATGGAGTACCCTAGGATATCAAGAAGTAATACATATGCATATGTATTGCTTTCCAGGAAGCTGCCATCATGAAGAAAAATAGTGAGAATATTCTAGATTATTAATCTCATAAAATCCCACAAAATTGAAAAAATCATTTTTGCATAACATATTTCATTCTGATAATGTTTCAAATATGTGTGCTTACAGAGGTAAAAAGGATCTCCCAGTAGTTAATGTTGCTGTTGGAGAAAATATGGTGCATGTAATTAAATTTTACTGCAGGACAGAAAGTTTTCAAGCTCAACTCAAATTTTGGTATGCTCTTTTGGGACATGGGTTGGGAGGCAATACTATGTTATCAAGTGAGGCATTTCTTATGTAATTATGTATCTAATTTAGATCCAGAGGTGAAAATTAACCATCCTATTAATATTAAATATGCCCCCTCTATGAGGAATGAGCTCTCAAAGTCAGCCTAGACACATGGGTGAGGGCCTAGGCCCTGCTCTCAATGATATGACAGACTTTGAAGATTTGCCATTTAAGGCCTCATCCTCCCTGGGGAGCAGAAATGGGGTGGGATGGGGGTTGGGAGGGGGACACAGGAGAAGGGCAGGGTGAGGGACCTAAGATTGACATGTAAAACAAGCTTGTTTCAAATTTAAATAAAAGGTATTATCAAAAATATTAAATATGCCCCTGATTTCATTGTAAGATCAATCAGATGGCTAGAAAGGCGCTATATATTAAACAAAGGATATTTTTATAAATCATTAAGATTTCATTCCTATTGTGAAAATGCAAAAATCTAAAACTATATGTTACATATTAATGACCTGCTTAGATAATTGAAATAATTTTTCTAGCTTTCTCTGTGCCAAATACTTCAATTGCTAAAAATCAATTTCATTAAAAAAAGAAAATATTCTGAAATATAACTCAAGCAACTGTGAATTTTGTTCATGGTGGAAATTTTAAACAATTGATAAACTGATCGAGGAGGAAAACCACATTTGTTGATCAAATGAATTCTTTCAAAGGTAACAATAATGCATCTAAAACTCGCAATCTGTATACTTCATATCAATCACCTTCAATTGGCTGTCACTTCTAAAGTGACTTGTTTGGAAGATGTCTTTAAAGGAGTGTAGAAGTGAATAAAAGTCAATTTCAACTGACTAGATTAGACTATGGTTATGAAACAATAAAATAGACCATGACTTTAAGCATGTGAAATGTTGGGCCCTCTGATATGTCTGTATATTTTTTTTTAGACACTTGGAGTATATATAACCCAGGGTTTTATAAAGCATAAGCAGATGGGATTTATTTTGAGTGTTCACAAAAGTGAAGAAAATAAAGAAATTCTGTGAAAAAAAAACCTGGATTTCAGCATGTGTAAATCACTAATAAATACATGCAAAGGAACATTGTAGAATAGCATATATTCTCTTTCAAGCTTTCAACAGTAAAGCAATTTTATTGTCTTATTTGTTCGTCGATAAGCAACATCATATTGCCATGTAAAAGATGATGTTGGCATGGTAAAATCTGAGCTAGAAAAATAAACCAAGATGACAACATTCATTGTTAAAACTTTCAGAAAGGAAAATGAAACCATGTTTGACAGATGATTATAACCATGTCTTTACGCGTTACCAGGTTTTTATACTACAGTTGTGCTTAGATCATATTTTGCCTAGTTTTTCATAGGTAGAAAAGCATATGCATTTCAACCATTTTATTCACTGTGCAAAAGCAAAACATTTTTTTCATTATGGCTCTTCTTTGTTTTCATGGCTTTTTGTTCGTTTGTTTTTGTTTTTTAAGGCAGGGTTTCTCTGTATTGCTTTGGATACTGCCCTGGAACTAGCTCTGTAGACCAGGCTGACCTCGAATTCACATAGATCCTCCTGCATTTGCCTCCTGAGTGCTGGGATTAAAGGTGTGAGCAACCAGAGCCTGGCCTGTTTTCATGTTTAATTAGACCATTTTTCATGCTTCCTGCCAACTTCAAACATCCATATCAGTCTCTCATGGACCACAGTGAATAACTAAAACATTTAAATCTTTAGTTAATGCAATTATAACTGAATGACTTCATCTTGATTCCCTCTGGCAGTTTCACCTTGATTGAAGTCAGAGAGACAATAACAATGTAGTTATCTTGGGACTAGAATAAATGAAAAGTTTCTAGCCTTACCAGATTCTCTTTTTCATCACTCAGAGACAACTTAACTGTTACTTCAAATGGAAGCCTCATGTGTGTGTGCAGGACAGACATTATATAACCTATGAGCATCATCTTATACATAGGATGATTGATTTTACATATGCTATATACAAATTTCTGCATCTATTTGATGTATATCTCTGGGTCTACTGATTACCTTTTATATTCTAAATTTAGAAATTAGCTTCACTCAAGCTGAGATATGAACTTCCTAGGTCAGTGGATCTCAACTGGGGATATCTTATTCATTGGGAAACATTTTTGTTTGACATGATCGGAAAAGCATTGCAAATGGTATCTTATGGTTATAGGCCAGGAAAGCTGCAAACCAAACTGGGGTGCACTGGACAACCATCTTCCTCAAAGACTTACTGGTCGTTAAATGCTTGTGTTAGAAAGACCTGATCCAGAAGTTCAAGGACAGCCTTGTCCACATACCAAGGCCTTGTCTTAAAAAAAAAAATTAAATTAAAAACTTTAAGGGAAAGCAAAAACAAAGCCGAGAAACAACTCACTAGCAGAGTATCTGCTTAAAGACAAGCCATAATGTGGCATTTCTCATGGACTCTTAGATTGGAAGCTACTAAATAATCTTTGCTGTAGATGTGCCTCCTGCTATGCTATACTCTTCCTTCATCCCCCTTCTATATAACTCTCCTCTATCATCTGTTCTCTTTTCTAGAGCCTCCCTGTATCCCTAGCAAATGGGGAAACCGGAACTTGCTCTCTGTCTTTATGTGATATCTTATATATTTGTATATTAATTACCAGACACATGTAGTTGGGGCATCAAATTGGAGTTAATTATCTCAAAATATTATTTAGAATTTTGTCTTTAAATTTATGTTTTCACCTATTGTATGAGTTGCTATCAAAGGCAAATTAACTGAAGATACATTGTATTATTATTGAGTAATTACAAAAATAGATTACTTTTATGTGTGTGATTCTTGAAGGCAAAAGATAATCTCTCTTTCCATTGAACTTTCTTTGCAGGGCCTCATTCCCATAGTTCCTCTTCCAGTCTCTTTTTTCTTTAATTTACATGTTAGACACTCAATAAATATAGTACATGCAACAGTAATAGGTAAAAGAAAAATGCACAAGAATTTAAATAATATATTGAGAGAAGTAACTCCTTTTCCTTGCCCTAACTACATGCTTCAGGCAATATTATGCAGATAAGATATCACATTATGTGCTTTAATACTTTCATTAGTATGTGATAGGATAAATCTACTTAATTTTTAAAAGACAACATTAAGTATGATTATCCATTTCAGAAATATTAATAAATATATGCATTTTCTGTACTGCTGAATATAGAACTGATCATTTAGAGCAGTTGTTGGATTAAAGTCAATAGGTAGAAATAGACTTGAAATGTTCTTTTTTAATGCAAGGATATATGATGACTATTGTAATTATCTTCCTTTTGAAATAGAATGACGAGCATATGATTTGCCATATTTTGGATATGAGTGAATTGCTTTTTTTGATAGTCAAGCTAAATATATGCAAAGTATAAAAATACTTCTGAAGTCAAAATTGGTAGTTATTTCTCCAGAGAGGAGCACTTTATGAAAATGAAGATAATAACTTATAGAAAATGTAATGCTAATCTTTGAGATCTAGAAACTTCTCTGTTGAAGCAGGAAGTTAAAGTCTCAATATTGTTCTATAATTTTACTTTTGCTCTTAAAGTTTCAAGATCCCTAAGCTATGAGCAATTCTATCTGGTATGTGTGTGTGTGTTTGTGTGTGTGTGTAATTTTTTTCAACAAGCAATGATAGGCAAAACAAATTCTATGAAATAATTTATTCTTTTTTAGTTTTCTTAAGTGATATTTTTATTTTACATAACAATCCCAGTTCCCCCTCCCTCCCTTCCTCCCATTCTCCCCAACTTTCCCCCCATCCCCATCCACTCCTCAGAGAGAGTGAGGTCGCCATAGTGAGTCATCAAAGTCTGTCATATCACCTTAAGGTAGGACCAAGGGCCTCCCCTCTGTATCTAGGCTGAGAGTAATTAGTTTTAAATGTGAAAAAAAGATTAAGAGAATCCAAACCATGTCTCATTTTATGGCTAAGGATATTTAATACTATATTCCTAACAAAGTCAAGCAAACTGTTGCAGTTCAGTACATATTTACTGAATGTAGGGACTATGGAACAGCTGCTATTCAGTTAAAATTTATACAGGACAAAGAAAAAGAAAATAAAAATGATTTTTATTTAATTTTTTGAGCAATGTAGTTTTAATTGCTGAAAAATACCTAGAAAACAGTTGATAGACTTAGGGCAATTTTTAATTTAAGCATGTTACATATGGAAACATATCTTTTTCTTTTTAGTTACAAGGACCTAAAAATACACTTTGTTATATTTTAATAAGAAAATTAAAAAGTGATTTTAAGAGAATTAAACTGTTTAAAACATGTGAAAGACACTGAGCTAATAAAAAATTAAAAAAAAATTAAGCGAGGTCCAGGCCTCTTCAGTGTTAATGCAGAAATCCTTTCTAACTTACATCTTGTATCAGTCTGTGACAGGACCAAATATGCCCTATTCCCAAGTTCAGTAGCTCACATTGCTCCTGTTAACCCATCACTTTTAATAGCACCAGTGAGTGAGACTTCCCTTTTGTCTCAGCCCTGTACATAAGGCTGATTAATACATGCTCATTTCTGGCTCAAAAATGTTATTTAACTTTGATTTTTATAGGATTAGTTTCTCATGACTACCCAAACTTTTCTGAGTCAGAAAGAAGTGCTTTAATATTTATCTGAATGGCAATCCTGATCATTGTGCTGATATAACTTAGTTATTGAAGGCATTTAATCACTTCTATACCCCCCCTTTTTTTGGTTTAGAATGGATTTAGTGCTAATGTTGGTGTCAGAGAGGTATGAATGTTGATGATAATAAATATTAAAATAACTATTGCACTCATTGTAATTGTGATGACAAAATAAACATGTTGCTATTCATTAAAGGGCATTATGTTTTAAACATGAATATTCTCACATAGGCTTATATTTGAATGCTTGTCTCCAGTTCATATTGTTATTTTGGGAGGCTGCAGAACTTTCAGAGGCTGCGTGATGAAAGTAGGCCACCTGCAGCAGACTTTGGCTGTTACTCCGTTCTCATTACAGCTTAATTTCTGTGCATCCCGGTCTGTGCATTGTAATTATCCTTCATATTCCACTCCCACTACTATGAATTCCATCAAGGCTTCCTTCCAAGACTGGCTGAAATATCTCTGAAACCATGGACCAAAACAAATTTTACTCAATGAGTTTATTCTCGTAGGTATTCTGTAATAGCTATCCAAAAGTTACTATTATAAAGAGAGTACCAGTTTAATGAGTTTACTTCCCTGTAATAGCAAGTAGTGTATTGTGGCATAACCGATATTAGCTTAGGTGGCAAGTTGTATATTTTTCATAATGTATTAATCTTATTGCATGATCCTCAATTTATTTACCTAGTGCTATGTTAAAATATTAATGCTTTTGTTAGAGGATGGGTTAAGCATGTTTGTTGTTTAACCTGTATTAACTACATTCTAATTTTCTAATGTTAATTTCCTGCTAAATATAAAATAAAAAAGCTATATATTATTTTCCCACCAAAAGCTTACAATTTAGTTCTTAATTTTCTCAGTACATAAATCCCTTACAGCTTACTTATTTCCTGTGATGTTTTAAATTAAAGTTTTCTCATTCTATATTATTTTTATATAATAATTCTTGTTAGATGTAAATGTGAAATAAAAGAAACGATGCTGAAGAGAGATATGTGTAGAGGAATACTGAATCAAGCAGATGGCAGAAAACAATAGTACAGTTGTAGCTTTACTTTTTGTTTGTTTGTTATATTCCAAAGAGGAAGAGAAACAATGACAGGCAAACTAGAAAACCTGGCACAGTTCTAGCAACTGACTTGTGTTAAATACACAATTCTTGCCCTAGATGTTTACAATAGGAAATGGCTGGATTGCAAATTGGAAGTACTATCCACATCTGCACCTCCCAATAGTAAAAACAAATATCATGATCATCTCTAGTGCCTTGAGGGAAAGGCAGTGTTTCTGAGGATACTGCTCAGATATGTTGACCAAAATAATTATTCACCCAGGAAACAGACTTTACAAAATAGTGGTAGACATAACAGATGCTTAGGCAGAGATTAGAAAATCTCATCATTGCTGTTTGATTAATTGAATATATTTTTAAATTAAGCATCTGCAGACTTGTCAAATTGATACCTTTTATAAACATTTAATTTATTAAATGATGAGTTATCTCAAAAATGACAGGCAATGTTCTCAGTACTAGCTGCTAACAACTTAACTTAAAAAATACTGTGTCGACTAAGGTGGTTTGATCACGCCAGACCGCCTGAAACAGAGTACAAGCTGATCCTACATTCCAAACAGCTGGACAAAACAGCCCTACAGACTACAGCTAGGATATCTGAATCTTCTTCGAATCCCCCAAGACAGCGCCCCTTACCAGCAGGAAGTAGTTTGGAAAGAACGACGCCCAAATTCCCAAATATTGTGTATAAATGTTTGTTTTCATTTAATTGGACTTTGTTATATAAAATTAAATAAAAAAATAAAAAATATATAAAAAATACTGTGTCACAAACTAAGATTAACCTACCATATTGTCATTCTACTCTATCTACTAACTTACTAATATTGAGGTTATTGTTATGCTTAAATTAGAGCAAATATTCATGGCCTAATTTTGCATTCTGTTGGATGTAATGAGTCAGTTTATTAGTTACAAATCTCTATGCTATCTCTCATTTAAAAGACCTGTCTCTGCCTTTGTATTGCCCAGCCCCAGGGCAGGCAAATCTGAATAATTTTATCTTCTTGATTGACTCATATGTGGCCAAATTGTAAATAGCACCAAGTTTGATTTGCAATCAAAAATGTTATTGAGGGTTACTAGATGGCTCACTGACTTAAAGCACTTTCCATCAAACTTGATGACCAGATTTCAACCTTTGAAACCCACATTGTGGAAAAAGAGCTGATGTCATCAAGTTGTACTCTGACCTCCACATGTGCACCATAGTACACATGCACATATGAATACTCACATAAATAAATACATAAACACATTCAAATAGAAGGGTTTAGTTAAGTTGAACTTTCTGGTGAGTATTGACTATTTGATCTTAGGAGTTAGGAGCCAAACAGGATGATATTAAAACACCCTATTTCTAGCACAGTAGGGTAGCAATTTCAGCAATCAAAGGTTTACAACAGGAGGACTGTCACAAATGCAAAGCTACCTGGGGTTACATAGTGAGTATCTCAACAGCCTGAAATACAATGTGAGACCCTGTAAAAATGTGGAGAAAAAAACCTGTTTCAACAAAATAAACAAAACAAATATATTTCTTTATTAGTTTAGATTACAAACATTTGTTCATACCACGTGGTTATTGTCATTCTGGAAGCCACGTAAGTGGAATGTCAGTTAGAATAGAAAATATTAGACTGAAATTGCATTTTTCTATTCAGCTTAAGTACAACTTTTAAAAATCATACTGATTGCCCTAAAAGATAGTTCTGCATAGGAAGATGTTAGTGGTAATAAAATAGGACATACACTAGCTGTGTGGTAGATTGTTTTTATAAGTTTATCTGTCTAAATTATCAAAGCTATTTGTAAAACAAGCAATTGTATAGATCGTCCCTTTCTAATTCCTTACTGCAAACTAGTTGTCACAAGCTCCATTTGTCTCTGGTCTAGAGACTGGGCATTTTTCTAGTATAAATGCTCCAGATTCTCAAAGGCTGTGTGTGCTTCCCTTCCTGTTCAGTATACCACTTTCCTCTCTGGTTAATTACTATAGTGACCAGAAACAAAGATCGATCATCTATTTTCAGTTTCTTGAGTGAAAAGCTCCACAACTTCAGAGAAATAGCAGATTGAAAGATGACGTGTTCTTTCATGTCAGATGCAGTGTTTTCAGATGCACTCAGTCAACTTTGTGACAACCAGCATCTTCTAAGCAGGGTGGAAACAAAAATGTCATGATTTGTCTCACAACACATTAATAGCCATTTGAAAACTCATCAACCCTCTGTTTTATAGCTTTGTACAATAAAAGTTACATCTCAGAAAATAGTTGTTGATAGATATTTTTTCCTTCACTTCTTACAAGCAGTATCTAACCAAGTACTTCAGGCTGTCTTGCTAGGTAGCTGAGTCTGACCTCTGACTTCAAATTCCCCTGCCTTTCTCCTTTCAAGTATTGGGAATATCATACATTTGGTGTTGTGTGCCATTTTTAAGGAATATTTATTTTGTACTAAAGGTAGAGATGTGAGATCAAGTAATCATGGTTCAGTGAAAATTCTAAAGTAGAAAATAAGTAAGTGGGCAGTTGGCAGCCAGATTCATAGTATGACCGAGATACATAGCAAGAGTTCAGGAGACCTGAGAAGAAACATCTTACTGAAACTTGGTAATTTTTTTTAAGCTTCCTTATAATTGGTCAGATTTGTAGGGTGATCAAGAATTTGTTAGAAAAGAGGACTTAAGGTGAGTTGCAAGAACTAATGCATTAAAATTTAGTCTTTTCTATTTCTATTACCCTTTCAGTGTTATGTCTTGCCATATAATGAGTTAGCTTAAGGATGAAGAGTTCTTCCACATTTTTATGGCTAAAAATGAAAGAAAAATCTACTAAAACTTAATTTCTTTTCTTCAGTTTATTGCTTATTTCCCCTAATTTTAGTGAAGCGTTCACCATTTAAGGATGATAAGATCTGGCTGGAGAGACGGTTCAGAGGTCCTCTTCCAGAGGTCCTGAGTTCAATTCCCAGATCTCATTATAGATGGTGGCTCACAACCCTCTGTAATGAGATCTGTTGCCCTCTTCTGGACTGCAGAGATACATGTATGCAGAATAAATGAATAAATCTTTAAAAACAAAAAGAATGATAAGACCATTTTCAATGTGCATGTGCTGCAATGCTACTTGTATACATGAGGTGAAACAAGTTTTGTAATTTTCAAAACTGACTGTTGAATTATAAAACTGTGATTCAACATGCCATAGTTATATATGGATGCTTATAGTAACCAATAAAACATATTTTATTTTATTATTTCCTTGACAAATATAATTATATCATTTCCTCCTTCCCTTCCATCTCTCTCATATACTTCTTACTCTCTTACAAATTCATGAGAACTAAGAGTACCATAAGCCCATGTAGTGAGATATTCACTTTGTCCACACCTGTGGCATAGACCACGCCCATTGAGGAGTGGAGAGAGGGGTGGATGTTACCTGGGGGAACTAAATCTGAGGATGGGGCTCTGAGAGCTCTCTTGCTTGCAGCACGGGGACAGGAGTACATACATCCGGAGGCACCCTTGGGACCAGAAACCTGCTGGTGTTCATCTGTCTATGTTGTAAGTTATTTCTCCCTGAATAAACATCTATTTGGCCTATTTGTTTCTCCTGATCCTTATTAAAAATCATTAATTCCATGGCTATAATTTTTCTTACATGCCTATAGTATTTTCCTACAGAGTGTATGACTGTCACGTCAAGATAAGCTATAGTACTATACTTTACACTTATGGCTGACTTAACATTTATAATCATCCTACAAAGAATGTCATCAAACTTCAGGAGCATCTTACAAATGGGGAGAGCTCAAGGCACTAAATTGACAAATAATAAAGGAAATATTTGTAAAGCTAATAAAATAATGTTTACATTAAGAAACCATATGGCTAAAAAGTAGTCTCCATTGTAATTTATATTATCTATGAACTGCCTATTTTACTTAGTTGACCAAAAGTGTTTATTTTTCCAAATTTAAATTACTCTGGGAAGCTAATGATGTACTTTAATGGCTGAGTGCTTGCTTTGCAGGCGTTATGCACTGAGTTCTATCCCTAGCACCAGGAGAAAATATTGAAATTGAAATTATACTACAAGTTTTTATAGATCTTATCAATTATCTTTATAAGTTAGGCAAACCTAGTCTTGTCAGCAGGATAATATGAAAATATGTTAGGCACATATCTGTTACAATTAAATAATTAAAAAGAAAACAAAAACTAAGTGATATTTTATAAGCAATATATTACTAAATGCTAAGGCAGAGGTTTTTTGAAAAGGCAGCACAAGACATTCAGACCAAGTATGGTGATATACATCTGTAATCTCTCTGTTTAAGGCTGATGTAGCATGCCCTAGTGTTAAAGGTCAGCCTCGGCTACATAGTCCCAAAAGAAAAGTAATATTAAAAATTTCACATACAATATTTGAAATGGGGATAGATTACTAAACAATAAATGGTGCCCACAACTAATTGTGAAAATACAAACATGTATGAATCAGCATTAAAGAAATTGTTTTCTAAACAATGTCCTTGAAAATTGTTTCCCATATGCAGTCTCTAATTTATGTCTTCTGACATATACTAAGTAAGTGTTCTGTAAAGCATTATTCACAGTGAGTTTTAAACTCTTAGTAGAAGAAAACAGCTGGTGTAAAATATGGGAAAATTCTTTTAAATTTGCAAAGTATTGTCTAATCTTAAATGTGATAAAGTCAATGTTAGTAGCTAGTTTGGCTATAATTTTCAAAATGATAACCACTTCAGCCACTGAGTTTACATACAACATTTTACTTGACTTAAGAAAAGCTCAAGCTATAGAAATTACAAATATTTAAATAATGCAACATGTCCTCAGCTTTTCAAAATTAGAGCAACTTGAATCTTATATGTTTTTATTAGTTTATTTTGTTGGTATGTGAAACATTGTATTATTAGAAAACAACAACTACATAATTTATTTATTTTGTTGTGCTCTTCGGTGAGAAAAAAAAATCTGTTTCTAACCTTACTTAAATGCAATGATAAAACTTGTTTTAATTATATGTAAATATACTGGCTAGAAGTAATATTGGTCAAATTTTCCTTCTTTTCTACCTTTATGGACTTGCCAAGGGGTTTAACCCTATTTTAAACTGTAGATACTTTTAAAAGTTATGTTAAAGTAACAACTTCACAAGACACTCTTCTCATTAACAGTAACAATCCAGGGGCTGGAAGGATGGCTCAAAGTTTAAGAGCACTGGCTGCTTTTCCAGAGGTCCTGGAATTCCCAGCAAATACACGGTAGCTCATAACTATCTGCAATGATATCTGGTCCCCTCTTCTGGTGTGTAAACATACATGCAGAGAGAACATTATATACATAATAGGTAAATAAATCCTTAAGAAAATGAGTGGGTAATGGAATTGGTATGTAAAATGAGAGAAGATCGTTTTTAAAATTAAAAAAGGATTTTAAAAAGTCTATAAACAGAAGGCTCCCTGAGTCAAGAGTGGCATAGTCAGGTATTTTCTTCCATGTTGCCGAGCAAAAGGCCCTAAAGTAAATAAGAACACACACTGCTACCAGGGATATACCCTCAAGATGAGCTAGATGGCATTACTCTTTAGTTTTAAAGCTACAGACTGCCAATCATGAGTATGATATTCAGGACTGTCAGTCCCTAACCCTATCACAGCTCATATAGCTCATCTCAACTATACCTAGTACACAGCTTCCTATGACATACATTTGACCTGCTTCCAGCCCACCAGGAGCTTCTCAATGTCAACATATTTGCTCTGTTTATTGATATTTTAGTTTTTTAAAAGTTCTCTAGTCCCCACAGGGGCCCTGATAGTCACTCCTCTGCCCCTGCTAATCCCACCCTCCCAGCCTTTGCCTTTATCCTCAGTCCTCCAGTCTTAGCACAGATGCATGCTTGTGTTCCCTCAATGGTACAAGACACTAGTTTCTTGGAGTCTTCCAAAGTACTTTGAAACACAGAAAAGAAGTTTATGGAATTACAGTATTTTAATTATAAAATAGGCAAACCTCAAATTGTTCTGTTAAGCTTTTGGTCCATGCTTTAAGCTCAGAGGTTCAAAGCCTAAACAGAACTTGAATTTAAAGTGGTTGTTACCTGGAGATACCCTTAAATCGTTCTGATTATTACTTTATTAGGAACAATTCTGAAATCGCTAAGCATCAACTAATAAAAATTCCCATCTACTTGAACAGTTTCTACAACATCTTCATGGATACAACCAAGTTAAGCAAATTTGTAGTTCCAAGTTCTAGACTTACAAAATGCAGGTAAAGGCAACCTAAAAAATAACAACCTTACTACAGGACATTTTTTGTCCTGAAACTCCAGCCTCTACTGCAGAACAGTCGAATAACATACCATCGGTGGAAACACCTTGAAATCAAGAGTATCATGTACTTCTGAATGAAGGAAAATAGTTTCAAATTGTGTATTTGCTCATGAAAGAAATGTCTACAAATAGATAACCCATGGAGAACTATTTCTGGAATATTCTATATCCCATTTTGGTCATTAGGTTAAATATTGTAGTGTTTTAATCATGCCTAAAGACAATAAGAAACTGAGTTAAGTGTTGAGTACCAATAAAGGAAGTTTCCCATAAGAGTTAGCAAGAATCCTTTCATTTGTATTGTTGCTTTAATGGGAATTTGAACATAATCATAACTGCCTTTTAAAAGGTGGAAAATAATATTATGCAAAATATTTTATTTAATATTCATTTTTTCCTGCATGAAATTAAGCAAGTGGCCTTGGTTCTTTTCATTTCTAAAGTTCGCGGAATCTATGATAATGGTTTTAAACAGTGTTAAACAAATGTACGGTATTAGACAAGATATTTGATGTCTAAGCAATCTAGGAAATAACAGTCTCCCTGGTTAATGGTTTTGTGAATATCAAATTTGTTTGCATTGGGCAAAACAGTTTAATTCTTTAGTGGTGTGTCTTATTAATAATAATAAGTTAAGATTTCACTGATAAATTTATGATCCCCATAGTCAGTCTTATAAGATGCCATAAATGTAGAAGGACTGGCTCAATGGCCGGATTCTTGTAGAACTGATCTTGTGAAAGGTGCAGTATGTTCACATCTCCCTCGTAGACTGTAGTAAAGTCAATTAACTATTCTAGTATCCTTTCCATCACATTAAACTTCATCTAGTTTTTAATTTGTTTCATTAGTATTTTACATGTTTATGGGATATGTAAAAGTCTTGCTTGACTAGCCTTGAAGAAAAATATACAGCTGAAGTTTTTTTTTCTTAAAAGGCCTTTAGGAATTAAAGTTTTAAAGCACAAATTCAGCTATAGCAGTTATTTTTGAAGGTATCTTGTTTTAGTCATTTTTCTACAAAGACATATTTTTGAAACCCTATACTGAGAAATACAATCCTCCCACTACCATTCCTGTTTGTGTAATTTGTTATTTTGAGGAAAACGCTGTAATACTTTATATGCCAAGAGCGCTTTTATACTTATTTTTAGTGTGTTTTTTAAATAGCCTCACAAAATGGAAATTATTTGTGTGCTTCCCATCATAAATATATTTTCCCCTTCCAAGAAATAACAAAAAATATCAAGGTAACTGAAATACAAGTATGCTTTAAGATTTCAAGCCTATAAAATAAGTATTTACAGTTACTACAGTGTGACTTGTAAGAAGAAAATCAAATGTATTACACATCATTCACTTGTCTCCTTGCTGAAAATGATATCCATGGTGAGCTCCCCAGCTCCTCCCCACTGCTAAGCATTATTTCCCTTTGTGAAATACAAACAATTTCAGGACAGGAAATAACGCTGCATAAATAAGGAGTCCTTGCCCTCTGATCCTCCACTTAACTGTCAGCCAGAAATCCTTAAGCAGTTTTTTCGCATAAATAAGGAGTCCTTGCCCTCTGATCCTCCACTTAACTGTCAGCCAGAAATCCTTAAGCAGTTTTTTCTCAGTTAGTGAAGTCTCTAGTTTGAGGAAGCATCTAATTTTATAAAGTATCAGAAGGGATCACAAGACCAAATTCAATTGGCCATTTCAGTGTTTTTTTTTTTTTTTTTTTGGATATTTTTTTCTAATATATTTTTATTTAACTTAGAAACAATCTTATTTTACATATCAATCCCAGTTCCCTCTCTCTCTCTCTCTCTCTCTCTCTCTCTCTCTCTCTCTCTCTCTCTCTCTCTCTCTCTCGTCCTCCCATGCCCCCCACTGATGCCCCCATCACACCCCCATCCACTACCCAGGGAGGGTGAGGCCTTTCATAGCTATCATCAAAGTCTGTCACATCATTTGGGAGTATCCCTCCATGGGGAATGGGCTCCAAAAGCCATTTGTACATTAGATATAAATACTGGCTCTACTGTCAGAGGTCCCATATGCCTGGGCATCCTAACTGAGACCCACATTCAGGGGGCCTGATTCTGTCCTATGCTGATTTTCCAGCTGTCAGACTGGGGTGCTTGAGCTCCTACTTGCTCATTTCAGCTGCTTCTGTGGGTTTCACCAGCATTTTCTTGACCCCTTTGCTCATCCCTCCTCCTTCTCTAGAACTGGAAATCACTGAACTAGTAAATACTCATAATAATTAAAATATTACAATATTGGATGTTACCATTCATGTGAAAGGATTCTTAATAAAAAGCTGCTGGACTGTTACCAGAAGGTATAGGATTTGCATTAATGAGTGTATTTCCTTTTTGCTTTTTTTGGAAAAGAAGTGAGGCTTATAAATTAGGAGACATTTTTGATAGAATGTTGGTATTTTAAAAGATAATTTCATAAACATTTAAATGGACAAAGTATAATTACTAGAAGTCAAATAGTTTGAACATACAGCAAATTCTTTTGCTAGGTTCTCATTGCCTGAGACTCTTGAAACCTTAGTTTTTGCCAAAGCCTAAATTGGATGGATGCTGAATCCCTGTTTCTCTCTCTCCCCAGTATGAGACCTTGGCTTACGTTTGTTAGGGATTTTTTTTTTCAGTGAAGGAAAGATTTAAAAGTCCTTCTGTGGCATTCAGAGACATTTGTGTGTGAGAGTGTTTTATGTTTTTAACTGATATGCAGGCAAAACTGAATAATAGTATAAAGATAAATCATCTCTATTTTAACCTATAATGTTCATTTCTGTTTCAGCATGTGTTATAAGGACCTTCACAGACAGAATATTTGTCTTTTTCATGTTCCATAACCACTGATGGATTAAAACAAGTTTAAAATACAACTTGGCTTTCCAAAGCTGAAATGTTTCATCAGATTTCCAAGAGTGATGTAGAGTTGTGACATCTCCATCATGCTTGGTCTAACTAGGATCAATCATAATTAGATCTCACATTATTACATTCTCATTAGGAATATATTGAATAAGCACCACCACTTGGGCTATCAGCATGGTTATGTATTTTCCAACTTGGCAGAAAGAGGAGCTTATAGGGAAAATTATTTCTTTTCCCCACAAGTTACAGGCACCATCTCATTTCTTATAGGAAAACAAAAGTAAGGAAGCAACTTAGGATGAATCCTCTGATATGCAGTATTTTCTAGATTGCAGAGCCATGAGGAGAAGTTTTGGGGGTTAGGAATATATTAGGGAAATGGGAAGAATGGAGAAGAAATAGATCTTATCTCTAAATGACCTGAAGATGCTTTTTCCTTTCTCCTCCCTAAACCACAAAGCAAATACTTATATTATGAGGAATAATAGGAATTATTTTCTGTAAGTGTTAAGCAGCAGAAAACTCACAAAATATGCTTCTTTCTTTTCTTTCATTTATTTTTGTCACAATGTGGCTTGAGCTCAGTGATATAAACATGCTGCTGTATCAATGAGCTGTGCTTGCAGCCCAAAACATTCCTTTTAGATGTAGAAAAGAAAATCTCAATATAATTCCAAGGGCACAAAGCCTCATTTTATTTTACACTTTGAAATTTACATATATTTCTACACAGATACACAACTATATATATGCATGTAGCAGTAATAATCAAAGGAAAAGGGGTTATCAACTTGATAGTGCAGGGAACATATTAAGTGAGGTAGTTGTCAGGGGCTAAATTGAAGGTGAAACTGATATAATTACTTGTAATTAAAATACATAAAATCTAATGGAGACACATAGATCGCCCTGGGAAGGAAAAATAGATGACATGTCCTGCATAAACTGGGTCTAGGGAGGGGGAGGTAAAGGGGAGGAGATAGATGAGAATATGAGAACAGGATGGTTGAGTTGAGGGAGGGATTGAGTGGGAGAGCAAAGAAGGAGATGTGTTGACAGAGGGAGCCATTATGGAGTTAGGGAGAAACCCAATGCTAGGGAAATTTCCAAGAATCCACAAGGATGACCCTAGGAAGATTTCTAGCAATAAAGGAGAGGTTGTCTAAGCTGGCCTCTCTCTGTCATCAGATTTGTGACTACCCTAATTGGCAGCATAACCTACATCTAGTAAATTAGGGAATCAAATGCAGTAACCCATAGCTAAGCACTGGGCCAAGCTCCTGGAGTTCTGTTAAAGAGAGGGAGGAGGGAGCATATGAAAAAGGGGTATGTGTCAAGAGTAGGATGGGAAAACACAGAGACAGTTGACCCTAGCTAGTGGGAGCTCACTGACTCAGGACTGACAGCTGGGGAAGCTACATGAGACTGAACCTGACATTCTGAATGTGGGTGACAGTTTTGTGATTTGATCTGGGGGGTGGTGAACTGACTTTTAGGAGCCCATTCCCTGTGGTAAGATACCTTGTTCCCCTTTTCTTGATAAAAAATAGTGTAGATATTCAACTCTTGCTGTGTTTTAGATCTTAATTTCCTCACATCTATATCAGGTAAAACATTTAATCTGCTGTCATTCTTTTCATGTTAATCTGATATAGTCTGTGATTGAAGAAGAGCTAAATTCATAACTGCTAAATCATCTACATGTCTGTTATTTATTTTATTTTTGTGTTTAGATATTTATATTTATTTTTGCAGAATTAAGGATCAATCTGAGGAACTTTGCATGCAATTTTATAGAATATATTTTGTTGTTTTCAAGAGTATTTTAAATTAAATATTTAGTTAATATTCAAAATAATGGGTTTCATTATAATTTTAATATACATATATTATTTTGGGAAGACTGATTACACTATATTTCCCATGCTGGGCTAAACTACTGTGCTTAAGATCACTCCCCATTTTTGGCTGATGGGACTATATGCCCAGCTTTTAATATATTGAAACTTTTGGTGTTTTGTTGCTGTTGTTTAGGAGATCCTTGTGAAAATCAACAAAGACATCTTATTTGTTAAGTGAATACAAAGCAACTATTTTTGTTTGTTTGTTTTTAGTTAGAGTATAGCTATGTAGCCTAGACCTTGTAGTCTTCTTGTCTCTATCTTTAAGATCCTGAGATCATAGATGAGTACTACCTAGGCTCTGCTCAAACATAACCTCCTTTTATTGTTGGATTAAATAGATTTTTATTAACTGAGTTCATGTTTTTCATTTATGTACTTAATGAAAATGAAATGTTTTAAGGTTAACATTTTCTAAGTGATGTGGGAGTAGCCTCAAAATCAAGACTTAGGAGACAATGATCTGGAGGATATGAGACAGGTATGAGAAAGACATGGAGTCATCCTTTCCTCTTTTGGAAAAAGTAACAATATTTTCTAACAAGATGTATGGATTTTCACCTCCCTTCCCCAAAATGTCTAATGTATTGTGACTTAGACCAAAAAAATCTAATGTTCCTAGAATCTATAGAACTTTTAAAAAGGCATTCACATTGGTGTCTACCTTGAGACTTCTGAGTCCATAATATTTAGGGCATGAAACAGGTATGGGAAAGAAATCTAATCATCTTTCCTATTCAATAACAAGTTCTGAGGTTCCGTTCTTTCCCTTGAAGGGTCTGACTTCTAATCTGCCAATACCATTATGACAATAGAAGTTGAGTTTCTCTCTAATATTCCCATTATCACTACAAAATCAATACCAACACTGTAAAATTTTGGTTATTACATTTTCTATTTTGAGTTAAGAGAATTGTCATGAGAATTTGTTTGCAATGTCAACAAAATTTAAGATAGTCCATTTCAGTGTTTTCTTATGTGGATTTTACATCAACCTTTATTAAATGTGAATGTATGTATGTGTGTGACCAAATATGCACACTCTCCATCTCATCCAAGCACATTTTGTCTGTTTAACATTTAACTACACAGTCAAGGGAAAATCCTCCTGTTCAAAGTATGTTCATAACATCTATAGATGTCTTGATTTGTGCTGGGGTTTAAAAGTAGCTCAAAGTATAAGAAGAGAATGACTAGTCCTACTAATCAATCTTATATTGTATTAGAAGACATTGCTGGCTGGTCAGAGGTTGCAGCCTCCCCATGGCCTAGCTGCTTATCTCAAAAAGCTCATCAAAATGGAGCTCTAGATAAGGGTTCTAGCAGAACTTCCTGCTTCTATCTGCCCTTATCTGGAAAATGTCTCTGTACCTGGAGGACTGACCTCATCTAAAACAGCTTTCTCTAAACCAGATGCCTAATTCATCTTGACCCTTGGCACAGATCTCTGCTAAGAAGTCTTGTGCTTGGTGTCATGTTATAGTACCCCACGGCCTCATAGGAAGCCTTGTGATAGGAGCATGACACTTAACAAAAATTAAGATTTTCCCCTGGGATTCCCAATCTTATGTTCCTTATACTCTGAAATAAATTTGAGCTGATTCATTGAAATATGTTACTCAGAGGGCTGTCTCTGTTTGAGTTCATGGGCTGCCAAAGCTTTCTGTAGCCTTATCTGCCTCTTTCCTCTTTGGACCTTGTTGATGGTCAACAGGGCAAGGGGGAAATAGGACCCCCACAACATTATAAAATGGTCTCCTTGCAAAACAATACTGAATGACCTCATTTACTACAAGTTCTCCAGGAAATTTTAAACAAAGAGTGTCTTAGAACACTGATTCCTTCAGCCATGCTACAAGATCATTTTGGTGATCTGGAAAGACACAGAAGTTCCATCAGAAATGGAACCAACCATGCATTCATTTTTTCTAACCTTGCATACATGTTTTTGTTTTTTATTTTGTTTTTTTCAAGACGGGTTTTCTGTGCAATAGTCCTGGATGTCTTGGAATTCACTTTGTAGACAAGGCTGGCCTTGAACACACAGAGTCACAGAGATCCACCTGCCTCTGCCTCCCACATACTAGGATTTAAAGGCATTTGCAACCACTGCCAGTGATGTCTTTTTTGCATGAAAATTTTATTAAATCAGACAGAAAATAATTTCAAAACGTTTAGATGCTGGTAATTACTTTTTCTCCTTCATTGGTAACTATTTAAGATTACTCAAGCATAATAAATACCAATATGATATATTATCAATGAGATATTACCTCCTAAACTCTTCAATTGTGAAATTTGCCAAAACTTGTGGTACTATATTGTAAAACATAAGGCTTTGTCCTTAAGAAGATGGCAATGGAAAACAGCATTATAAATTCTTTCCAGTATTCATTGTAACATGGTTAAAATACTAGTCAGTGTTTCATTATTTTCTAGAGCTGAATGCTTTCTAGGTGCTAACTGATGCCTGCTTTCCAAAGAGAAGCCAAAACAGTTATTGCATACATTGGTAATTCCCCAAACAGATTTAAACTCAAGGGTGTGATTATGACAATATCCCCGAGTCAGTCTCTTCTTTTCCATCAAGAGTAGTGGCTCTCAACCTGCCTAATGCTTTGACCCTTTAATATAGTTCCTACTGATGTGGTGACCCCCCTTCACCATAAAATTATTTTCATTGCTTCTTCATAACTGAAATTTTGCTACTGTTATGAGTAGTAATGTAAATACCTGTGTTTTTGATTATCCTAGTTTACCCCTCTGAAAGGGCTATTGAACCAACCCCCAACTGATCATGACCTGCAGGTTGTGAATCTTTCATCTAAATCATTACCAACTTCTTTGTAGATTCCTCATATGTGTTTTCCTTGTCTTATATTCTTACCTGCTGCAAGCTGTTGCAATATTGCTCATAATTTACTTCCTCCAATAGCTCAAGAAACCAGTATTGACAGTGATGACAGAGGAAAATTCAAACTCTGTGGGTCTTCCCCCCCAAAAGCTCAGCATCATACTTCTAATTTCCCTTTCAACAAATTCTGGCCCAATAAACACCACAGACCTCCATATGCCAGTACACATCCAGGTCAGGGCCTTGTGTCCCATGGATGCAGCAGGCAGCTTTCTGCTTCTTCGCCTTCATTTGTATAGAAAGGAAGGAAGATGCAGCTGGTCTGAATTTTAAGGAGTTCAATCACTGAACTGGAGGAAAACTTCAGGGAGCCAAGCATTCCTCTCCTTCAGTCTTTTGGGTTTCAGCTCATCCCCCAGGCCTACTGTTATCTGAGTAATTTTTAGCTCAAAGGCAAACAATTCCAGGGCATTTTTTGATGCTTTTATTAAGTTTTTTTAAATACTGTTTGCAGAGTACATTTATTTGATCTAAAAAGCATGCAAACAAAAATAAGTATCATAGGGCATCACAAGTTATTTTAGCCCTTTGTTTGGCACGTTATTTCCTGCACTCCAACTAATTAATAATTTCAAAGACTAACAAATGTGAGATGAAAACTTTAACTATACTTCAAAAGTTGTTACTCATACATTGTAAGGAATTCTTCCTTTCCAAATAATAATTATCTTTCATTTTTCCCTTTGAAAGTGGGCCATTTCTTACTCCTGAAGGCTGAAATGAAATTTATTTTCTTTTATGGGTTGGGACAATAGTGAAAAACAATCAAAGGTAATTGTATCACAAGATTAAAGAGAATTCTGTATATTGCAGAGGGAGACTTTATGCTAGGCATTTTGGTAGATTAGTTACTTTAGTTTAATGTGGCTTTTATTTCTATATGTGCTAGTCAAACCTTAGCATTACAAACAAGAGTTTTGTCAGGATTGACATTTACATATTTAATATTAGATGTTGTTTCAAGGAGATTCATAAAATATACACTGTATTTCTCAAACACTGAAATAAAATTTCATAATTTAGTCAATGACATAATTTTGTACCTTTGCCTCATGAGGTGATCATAATGTTGAGACCAATGTATTATCTATGCGTGGCATGCTTGGAAGCTAAGGCAACCATTTTAAGCCATCACTTTACTATAGGATGAATCACTTCATTATACTACAGCAAACTCTAGGGAAGTGGAAGATATGGTGTAAATACTAAAGATGCCTAACTTGGAAGAAAAGGATAAAAAATAACCTTTCAACAAGCACATGTGAGGCTAAGTACAACACATGGAAAGAATTTGAGTCTGTGCCCTTCTAAAAGTTTATAGTCTCCTTTCTTCCCTTCTTTTCTTACATCCTTTGGAAACAACTCTTTGATGTGTTTCTCATATTGCAGTATTTCTAGTATCTGGGAGTTACAATATGATTTGAGATAAATGTAGGTTACAGGTACAGTTCAGCGGTAGAATACTTATTTTCCATATGCAAACCTTGAAGTACGTCTCTCTAGAAATGCACACACCTGATACCAAATGCTGGTACCTGTCTACCATGTCCAGAACCATGAATCACAGCCCTACCTACAGCTTCCCATCCCCCTAAAAAAAAGAAAGAAAAAGTGAAGTAATATTAATTAACAGATTATTCATGACTTACTAATTTGCTGATTTTATCGGCATATCAGTCATGGGATAGTGATCCTGAAAAGAGGCAGAGTCCAGGAGCTTTCTTAAAATTTGTCGGGATGGAAAGTCAAAATATAATGACCTGCTGGTAGTAGAGTAGTGAGCATAGCATCCTTCAGAAGTGTAATAACTTTATGTTCCTTAACCTTATTTTTGTAATCTATGTTGGTTTAGAGTAATATCATATTATGTAATATGTATGGATATATAATTAATTGATTCATAGCTTTACCATCAAATTCATTGAAAATGTAGAAAAACAAAACTGCAGATGAGCCATAAACATAAATTAAAAATTTGCATGAATAATTTACTCCTCACTGTGTTCCTAAAAATTCATTATTCAGTATAAAGTTCATACAAAACAAGTTAACTTCTACTTTATTCAAATCATTAAAGTGAGACAGAGATACTAGGTCAATTATACACTTATTGGTAAGCTTAAGAGTTAGATGTCTTCTGTCTCTATGTTAGAGACAGGAGAGAAGTCCTAGTCCCTATTTCAAATGACCTATGAGATCTACATGACCCCACCTGGATGGCATTGCCCTACATGTAGAATTGGGGTGGGGGGATGGGAAGGGAGGGTGGTCAGAGTGCAGGTGAGGGGGCAGAGAGGGTAAAAGGAAGGGAGGAAGAGAGGGTGGGAGGGAGGGAGTGAGAGGGAACTGGGATCGACATGTAAAATAATAAATTAAATAAAAAAAACTACAGTTTAAAAAAAAAGAGTTAGATGTCTTTGGTGATGACGAGATGGCTTATCCTGCAAAAACTTTTTGTGCAACTCTAATGGTCTAAGTTCAACCCAAAAAAACCATGGAGGAAATAGAAAGTTGACTCTGAAAGCTGTCTTCTCACTTCTATACATACTCCATGACATATACTCTATTTCCACAAACACGCACCACCATCACTATCAGCACCACCACCAATGGCAGTAATTAATACTAATAATCAGTAATAATAAATGTTTGTAAATGGTTACATATATTTGAAGTATATATATTTGAAGTATATTTATTTAGCAACAGGGAACAGATTTTGCCCTGAAAAGTTTCTATTTGGCTCGTGAAGAATCATAAAATTTAATGTCTTTCTATGTATTCAAAGGGAAGTAGAAATTTCATTCCTACTAATCTTAAGAATGCATTCAGCTGAACTTCAGGCTATTATCAGTTTGGTTAATATAACTTTTCTAACTGCAGTTGTAATGTTTTTAATAGTGAAAATTTAAATTTAATTAGATTCCAGAAACATGGGCCAAACAGTTCATGTAAATAAAGCAAGCTATAACATTACCACGTGATTTCTATTTCTGCATTTGACTTCAATATATATGTGTATGCAGCTGTTACATTTTCCAGAACTCTACATTAAAAACTACATGATATCTCTATTAGAAAACAACTGTAGCTATTTTAGAGGAAGGTATGTAATTACATTTCATCAGCCAATCTACATTTCATGCTAATATCTGTTGAATAGTTAAGAAATAATTGTTTAATATAAAACTAAATAAATTTCCCAAGATATATAGCTGACATCATCATGGAAATGATTGATGATCAGCATAAGTAAGTGCTTATTTATTTATTAGTGCTTTGTGGTAGTAAAGATTGAACATATAGCCTCCATTGTAGTAAGCAAGCACTTCACTACTCACTTTCTGCTCACATAGGAATTTATTTATTCCAGGAGTGTTATGAAATATTCATTTGAATTTATCCAAGTGCTATGGAGCATTATTTCAAAAACACTTTTCCTTCCAAGTCACCTCACTTTCTGGTTTGACACTTTTCTCTTATAAATCTTCTATTTGGTATGTTTTATTTGTAACAAACCCTAAGAAGCTTTGAAGTCTCTTTATATAAATTGAAATGGCCCTTTTCATTTCTGCTATTGAAATAGAAAGAAAAGTATTTTAGAGCTGTCATTATTCATTTCCTGTGAACATGTCTATGACAAGTTCATATTAGATTCTTTCTCAAGTATGTTGAAAGTGAATATGGCCACTTTCATTTCTAAAGACTAGATTACAATGCTACTTACAATATTTTATTTACTTTCTAATGAACTGGCAACTATGAATAGTGGTAATGTCTCAGCCCATTATTGTGCCCTCCAGTTTCTTAAAAGCATAGTTTCCATAAATAATGTCAATGATTATAGTAGAGATTCTGATGATACATAATTTTGAGGGGCAAGACAGCCTGTAAATAACCAATAGTTGATATATCAAAACCAGCTTTTGTCATTCATTCTCTAAGCAAGAAAAATGTCAAAGATAGAATTTTACTAGATAAGCATTGAATAGGAAGCTGAAATCAGAGATCTCAATAATGATAATTATAATCTGTTCAGTAGCCTAATTTATAATGGCTTTCCTGATTATTTTTATACAATTCATGCCAACTTCAAAATTCTAATTAATAGGCAAAAGTATCTTAATAAGTGTTTGGGTAGTGTTTTATTAATCATGTGGTAATTAAGTTTTGTAAAGGTTTTTACTCTAATGAGTTTGAATGTACCAACTTGCTTATCAAATTAGATGAATATTTTATGTGCTAAGATAATTCTAATTTATTGCCAGGTTTTTTATGTATGAATATAGCTCTGTGCTTAACTTGTGAGATATAAGTTGTCCTGGGATTGCTATCATTATGGGAAGACTTTATAGCATATTATCTATTAAACTGATATTAAGCATCTATTGTTACAAAAATGAAATGCTAAATAAGTTAGTTCTATTCTCTTTTATATGTCAAATATTGAGATAAATATTGAAAATATATCATAAGTAGTATTTTGTATCTTGTATTTGGAGTTTTAGTTATTTTAAAAATATTGTTTGAGTGTTTGTTCATGAGTACATATGTGCATGTCTCAGAGACAGAGACAGAGAGACAGATACACACACATAGAGAAAGAGATAAAGATAGAGATAGAGAGATAGATAGAGAGACAGGGGGTAAGTGTGTAGGTATGCTCAGGGCATGTATGAATATACTGGTTCTGTCTTTCCACTGTGGGTTCCAGAGACCAAACTGTGGAGATGTACTTACTATCACATAAATCTAACTTAGGAGGTTATGGATCAGTGGCAGAGCACACAACCAGCACATTAGAGACCCCAATTTCCATTCTTAGCCATGAACTGCCCAAATGATAACTAATGGAAACATTAATACATTTATACCAAACTCCTTGTGAAGCATGGTGGTAAAGATAGTTCTAAAATGAATGAAACAGTGGGTGGATGGATGAATAAATGAAACAATCCTTTCCTTCATGCTG
Source organism: Phodopus roborovskii (assembly GCF_943737965.1). Lineage (NCBI taxonomy): Eukaryota > Metazoa > Chordata > Mammalia > Rodentia > Cricetidae > Phodopus > Phodopus roborovskii. Next base: position 234,600 of record NW_026125884.1, read on the forward strand.
TGACAATATTCTAGAAAGACTGCTTTGTAAATGCAGAGAATACAGAGACCTAGCAGATTAATTTATAGTAATGTTTCCATTTCCCCTTCCACCTGTATGTACTCTGCTTTGATAATAAGCACTGAGATTAATGGATCACTTACAACCAATAAAGTGAATTCCAAAGGATGATAGGTGATTGTTTGATAAAAAGAGATTGAGAAAAGATGATAGAACCTCTCGGAAAATAAATGTGGATGTTATGTACAGTAACAGTAGCCAAGCAAGTGGATAGGACAGTGAGATAATTCATTTTCTTGCACAGGGTGACCCAAATGAAGATAGGTTGGCTGCAATTACCATGCAAACAAAAATTAATGTGTATCTGAAATGATAATGAAAATATGAAGAAGGCCAGGATGGAAATATTCAAAATAATTGTTCTGTGATTCAGCAAGTTATTTTTGCAACTTTAATTAGCAGGCCAATGCAAATGAGTAGAGTTTTACGGTATTAAAACTGGAGAAGGTACAGAATCTTCCAAAAGAATCCTGTCAAATGTTCTAATGGAATTTAGAATATAGAAAGGCTTTTTACATTGTGCAGGCTATCAACCCATGAAAGGCAACATGCTTCTATCTCCTTCAAGGCTGTTGGGCTGATACTGAGGCAGCTGTGAAATTATTTTTATAGAGGAAGACTTGAGAAGGAAGAAAATAGCTGACAACTATAAAGTGAGTATGTCTAGCAAAAAAATTAGTATAGCTTAGAAGTAAAACTTTCATACAGATCAAAAAGTTGAATGCAGTGTAATTCAGTATGAATAGGAAATTCACTGGTATAGTATATCAGTACATTTTATATTTAACAGTACTCAGTTAGTGTATCTAATGCTTAATTTAAAGCTAAAGGAGCAGTTCAGTGACTACTTGCTGCCCATGTTTTAGTCTTCAGTTCTGTAAGCAGCTGGGTACACACAACTCAAATTGTTGCTTTTTGTTACTTATGCTATGTATATCACTGTTTATGAAAAATCTTTGCCATTATCCACATACCTTATTGCATTAAAGTATTAATTTTGTAACTCGCAGGAATTCTATTAGTAAATGTTGAGTTCATAGTCATATTCCTTACTTGCCACATTTGGGTAAAGTATCTCTTAGTCCCTTTCTCTCTACATCTCCTCTTATATCAGTAATGGATTCTTTGGTTTCCATCAGTACTAAGAACACTCTGTAACTAAGCTGTAATTGTTACCATGTATCCCAGACATTAAATGGCTAAACAATTTGAATATTACCTGGCATGATTGTGTGCACCTGTAATCTGAACACTTGAGAAGTGTGGGCTGAAGTATCAGAATTTAGTGTCATCTCTGGCTACATAAGAACTCCAAAGCCTGCTTGGGTTACACAAGACCCTATGTCAAAAACATATATGTACACAGGCAGACCAATAAATTTTCCACCTTCTCTGAGAATGACATAGATAATCAGAAAAATTATATTCCTCAGAATAAATACTATTGGAAACTTTCCCACTTTTCCCTATTTTTTGTCTTTGAATGAATCATAGTTTCTTAGTCATTGATGGACCTGAACCTATTAGTATAATACCAAGTACTAGCTACTGCATGGAAGGAGTAAAAGAATGATATAGGTGTAAATTATCCTTGCAAGTAATAATAAAATACCTTATTAATAAAAGGCACATTTGTACTCTTGTGAAGATAGACTTGTAATATGAGTATTTTAAACTTGAATAACTTAAAAATAATTTGCATTTTCAATATACCACATTGAAGACTCGAATTCTTCTTCCATTAGTGGTTTTCTTTGCCATGTTTTTCTTTTCTTTTTGGAATTATAATATAATTATATCATTTCTTCTTCTCTCTTACCTTTTATCCCTCCAGACCCATATCCATTCTTGTTATCTTTCAAATTCATTATGCTATTTTTTTCTGAGTTGTTGTTACATGCATATATGTACTCACATAAACACACACACACACACACATATATATATATATATATATACACACACGTTTATATGTATATATATAAAACTGCTCCATCTGTATAACTATTGATAAAACATGCCTTGTACTGAGAACCTAGCCGACTCCCCAGGGCTAGTGAAGGCATGGATCTTCAAGGAGAACCCACAACAACCACTTTACTAACCTAGCATAGTCCCCAACTACATTCTACATATTTGTCCATATATGCACAGATTAGTGTAGTTCTCATCCCTCATCAAGGAAACTTCTCATTACAACAGAGAGAAGTCAATATAGAAAACCACAGCCAGTCAAAATGTAGAGTTCTGGTGCCTGGTCCTAAAAGACACATCTAGTTTGTTTTTAAAGTGGTGCATTTAAATAAGTTCATATTTCTAAAACAGGTGACTATTAATTCAGTCAGCAAATATCTTTATGGATCCACATTCAAGCCCATGCATGTGCAAGTAATTCAGTACAGAATGGTGTACAACATCTGCACTATCTTTGTGTACAGAATGAAAAAGAAAGATGAAAAAATAAGTGGGAAGGAGAGAAGGAGAAATTAAAGGAGGAGGATGAAGAGAAGGGCAGATTTTCCTAGTTTCTGTCTCAAACAAACAAGCATTAAAACTGTAAATAGGTAAATGAACAAATAAATGGAAAAAATGGATTGAGGCTGACTCCCATAAAAAGGTATGTCAGAGCTGATTTATCTTCAAAGTGATCTTTACAAAATTCACAAAATGGAGTAACCGATTTGTTTATCCTAATGTATATCTCTATCCCAATGAAACTGACTTTGTTTAGTACAGATACTCATTAAAAAGACCATAGAAGTAAATTAAATTGGAGAATATTTCATTGTTTGAATGTCTTAGGAAAAGGAGCCTGTTAAATTCATAATCTAAGATGTGTAGACTCACAGCCAAACACTAGCACTAGGCAGAACTAGGTGAACCCCGCAGAATAGGGGAGGAAGGAGTATAGGCGCTAGAGAGTTTGAGGACACCATGAGAACAGGGCCTACGGAATCAAATAAGCTGGGTCCTAGGAACTCACAGAACCTGGAGTAATGAACATAGACCCTGTATGGGTCTGCACTAAGTCGTCTGCTTATATATAATATTTGTGTAGCTTGGTGTATTTTTGGGACATCCAACAGTGTGAGTGGGGGCTATCTCTGACTCCTTTACCTGTGCTTGGGACCATTTTCCTCTTATTGGATTGCATGCTCAGCTGTGATATGAGGGTTTGTGCTCAGTGTTACTGTATCTTGTTATGCTGTATTTGGTTGATATCTCTGGGAGGCCAGCTATTTGACTTTCTTAAGGAAACAGAAGAGGAATTAATCTAAAGGAGAAGGGGCTGGGGAGAAGGACTGGAGGGGTGATAGGAGGGGAATCTTCATTCTGGAAGTAATATATAAGAGAAAAATAAAAGTTGAAAATACATAATATATCACTCTAAATCCTTGATATGAATTTTAAATTTAGAAATAACTAATGTTATTTTCATATTCAAATTTGCATTTTAGTAACTGGCTAGAAGTTAAACCTGAAGAGTAGTAAAATGATGGAGAAGGCACTTAGCAAAACAAAGCACAAAAGCTTACAAGGAACACAAACTGTTTCATACTATGTCAATGGAGAAGCAAATGAAATTTTAATTAATTGATTTTTATAATAGTATTGATTTAGTATTTTTTATATTCACTTAAATTTCTATAATAATGATTTTGCTTCCATAATTCTTCTGAGTCTCAGGTTCAAGTCCCTGAGGATGGGGAATGAACTGGCCATTCTGTGACCTTTTTTAAAGGCATAGCTATTCTTATTACCCACTTCAAAAATGATACTCATTTGTACATCTTCCTTGTATCATTCTCTCTTACATAAGATCAAAAGCTCTGTCTGGTTTGTAGTTTTTTATCCTCCACATAACAGGTGCTCAAATAAGATTTGTTGCTTTATTTATTTTTTCAACAAATACTTATTGAGGACCTGCTATATGCCAGGCATGAAGAAATACAATGTGGTGGATATGTTCTGACATTGTCTTTAAAACTGTTAGACCATAATTTTCAATTTGACAACATTCCAGAAGATACCCTAATATTTCTAATGGGTACTTACTAGATTGTTTTCGCTATAAATGTCTTTTAGGTTTCTATCCAAATATACAGTTGTTGTGTTTCCCTGGCTCATAAACTGTTTCATTTTGGCTCTTGAACTACATTTCTTACCACACTTAGTTTTGTTTTTGTTCCTTATATAAGTAAGAAGATGTCAAACGAATAAGAAATATTTTTTAATTATAAGGAATATATGTGCAAAGATTACCATGCTTTCAAATAAAAATACATCATTCTAATACTCTACAAAAGCCTTTTCCTATTTAAAATGAAGTACATATATCTAGTCATAATATTTGTAGTAATCAATTCCATTATAAGAACAAGAATTTTGGAAAATTTTAAATAGATGAGCTATAAAAATCTCCCATGAGTTTAAGAACAGATGATATATTCACCAATATCACTGTTAAGTATAAATACTCCTCATCTAATGTGTTGTGTCATTAAAGTAACTTTTGACACATGGTCATAATTCTTTAATATGTTTGGTGTTGAGCGAATGTTAGGATGTTTTTAGGAGATTTCTTTCTTCCTTTCTGTCTTTCTGTCTGTCTCTTTTCCCTTTTTTTTTTTTTTTTTTTTTTTTTTTTTTCCTAAGACAGGGATTCTCTGTACCTTTGGAGGCTGTCTTAAAACATACTCAGTAGGAAAAAACCATACTCAGTAGACCATGCTGGCCCTGAACTCACAGAGATCCACCTGCCTCTGCCTCCCAAGTGCTGGGATTAAAGGCATGTATAACAAACACCTGTCTAAGATTTATTTTTATTTAGATATGTGAGTATATATATAAGTGCACTACAGGCATGCAGTGCTGAAGAAGGCCAGCAGAGGGTGTCAGATCCATTGGAGCTAGAGTTAAATACAGTTGGGTGTCACTATGTAGGTGCTGGAAATTGAACCTTGGTCCTCTTCAAGAGCAGCAAGTATTTTTAACTATAACGCTGTCTGTCTAGCTCTTACATGACTTTTTTAAACCTTCACTTTATTAAATCCAACTTTGACTCTCCATGTGAGATTTTAGTGCACCTATATAAAAGAATAGCCAATAACAAATAAAAATAGAAACAATATGTAAAGTTGTGCGTTTCAAATCTATACTGTGGGGTTTGGAGAAAGGGTTAGTAAAAAGCTTAAAAAGTAGAGTTATTTAATATGTACCAAGTACAAAATTATCCTTTAAGAATTCGTGGTTCATCATTCTGGACGTCTTCCAATCTCTATTAAGTTCACACTGCATGTTCTGAGTATTGAATAAAAATCTACACAGCCCATGCAATGAGCACACCCTAGAGACAAGTATCTCCACGATCTGAGGTCCAAAAGTTATTATCTGTTCACCAATTTGTTAGGTAAAAAAAATGTTAAGTACATATGAAATAATTAATTTACAAAGCTTAAAGTTCAGCAAAATCCTAAGTTATATTAGAAATCCAAGAGCTTGGATAGCAATCCCTTACTCTCTAGAGCTACACTGTGCTCTCTTCCAAACCATATTGAGAAGACAAACATCTACTCCAAACAATGTTGATGATAGCTGAGAAACACCTGGGATCACACAGTCATTTATAAACAGATTTGAAATGTCATTACTCGTTACAAATTCCCCACTCTGGTTGTTGAACCCGTGACTAGATAGTTTTGTGAAACAAATATTGGGCATGGGAAGAAGAAAGCATGAATTACACTTCATATTTCTGTGAATTGTATGAATATTTTCATTATTTGGGCCTCCTGTTTATATACCTATAAAATAGGAACAATAGTAACTGAATTTGCTAATTTATTTTGCAAAAGATAAAAAAGTTAAAGAAGGTCAAAGATCTCTGTCAGTTGTAAAAAGTAAGCAAATTAAACTGATTCTTATTCTTACCTGAGCCTTCATTTTCTCCTCCTCATAGGTCTCATTTAATAATTTTATGCTGTTTGTTTCTCTTCTCTGAAATGTTTGTGACATCTGCTATACTATTATTCAGTTCCATGACCCTGAAGTAAATGTTAGTCTTATGTGAGGCCCACTTTTACCACCTATTATTCTTTAATAAACAAGTTTCTTGGAATACAACTGGGAGGAAACAGACGAGGTAATGGCTACAGCCAAGAGAGTTAATAAGAAAGTGAACAAATGAACAAAATAAGAGGAAAACTGCTGTAAAAAAATAAAATAAAACAAATTAAAATGAGAGATAGGGGTTGAATAGTTCAAATGGCTAGTGTACCAGGGCAGATAGATGAGATAATCACATATAACCTAGGACTTCAGCTTCTGAAGACCTGAAAAAATAGTGTTACAGAGAGACCATCAACAGCACATGACTGACTGCCATATGGGTGTGAAACACTGAGGTTGGGGGAAAAATGCCTGAGGACATATCATTGGCATATACATACTGGAGAGTTTTAAGCATAGAATGATGAATGTAGATGAACTTAAAACAATTAAACATTCAATCATGGCTTTGTAGAATTATTTCAGAATCCTATAAATACATTCTACCAAGCATCACTTGAAACCTCACCTGGTAAATGATCTGCAAATTGAGCTTAAGTTTAAAAAGTAATGTAGATTTAGCCCTGTCATTGTCAAGACCAAATATGGAAATTATTTAAATGAAATAACTAGGGGAAAATAGAAGATTACAATGCTTTGCCTCTAAGTTCAGGTATTACTATTCTTTTAGAGTCAAGTTTTGTTAAAATCGAAAGATCTGAAACTGGCATATATTAAGCAACAAATGATCAGTTTCCTAAGACGTCATTGATATGTGATAGTTTCCACTTCCATATGAGAAAAGGGTGAATTGTCAAGTAGTATGTGCAAGAAGTATTATGAGATAGTTAATATCCCATTCATATCTCTGAAAATTAGCCTACAGCTGAATATTGATTTCAAAATACTAATAATATAGCTTATTTATGAAAGGAGAATAAATTTAAAAATGTTGAATAAAGAAATGATGAATTAATACTTTAATTATGGTTAGTTGTCTAGACATTATTTCAATACTATAGTATATTGTAATTTCTTCAAATATTAATCTTCAAGTCATAGATTTTCACAAAACAATCTAATTTCCCAGACTTAACAGATTCTTAAGAACAGGAAGATTATAAAACATGGTGATCATATGCTAACATTCTCAAATGTATTTATTCTTATGCAAGAAATTAGCAGGTTAGATAACATAACTAATGGGTATCAATTCTTTATCAATATGTTTTCTTGTCTTTGGAGCATACAAATTATCATTTTGACATTATGATGTAAAGACAATACATGACTTAAACATTACATCATATTGTTTAGAAGAAATGGTGTGAAGAAACTATCCTGTATTTCAAATCTTTACCTTCCAAAACATTTCTCCTTTGTGCTACCTTGAGTAGTTCAAATCAAATGGAAGGTTGATTACAACCATCTGGAGAATCTTCTATCAGTGAAATCAATCACGGTAACAGCTGCCACTATGGCCTCCTCCATGTATTTCATAAGCATGGAGGAGTACATGTGAGCACCTGCCTCCTAGATTTAGATTGTGTTGGTGCTATGGTAGTGTAACCTTCCAAACAAAGCCAAGAAGTACCTAACAAATCAGTTCATATTTGGTTATGATGCTTTCCTCTAAAACTAAAATTCCTCATGAATTTGTAATTAGAACTTAACAATATTTACAATTTAATCAATCAATGGCATGTAAATAGTTTCTTCCATGTTGTTTTAATATATAAACAGAAATCAAGGAAGATTTGATCAAAATATTTTTCCTCCCAAATATTTGTCATTCATTTTATACTACTACTACTAATTATTATTATTAATGTTTTTCTTCTCCCTCTTTCTTCTATTCCCCTATCAATAACTTCAACCTATGGAGACTACTGTATATGTTTCAAGCCTCTCCACTGTATGATTTTGTTGTTTTATTGTTGTACATTTCTTAGTCCGTGAAACTCATTTCCTCTTATCATTTTACATGAGGCATTTGTTTCTTTGTGTTTTAATGAAATTTTTTTTCATTCCTGTCAAAACTTAATATCTGTAAATATTTTAGAATCCAGCAATTGTTTGTCCTCCCATTTCTATTTGTGTCTTTTCCACCTCAGTATTACAGACATCCTTGCTATTACCTTGCTACCAAATTCCATTTGATCTCCATAAAAACAATAAGTAAAATTATCAAGTGCTCTTTGTCCATGCTTTGGATTGCTTTCATGTTTTATTCCCTCCAAGGCAACCATAGTGAGAAATACTATCCTCATCACTCCAGGTTAAATGAGTTTCATAGAAATTGCTCTGGCCTTATTGAAAGCCTTCCTTTCCTCTCTGTAGGATTAACTAGTACATGTGAAGCCCTCCAGTCACACCCATAGACCAGGCACCGTTTAGTAACAAAGCGTTAAGGATGTAGACCTCTATTAGTATGTTCTCTTGTTTCATTGTTTTTCCTCAATATGTTGCTATCCATTGTTTTAAGACTCTCAAGTCTTAAAAAATGATCATCTACTTCCAAGCCTCTACCTATTCTTTTTGCCTGAAATAGATAAATGAACATCAGAGACAAGGAACCAAAACCTTCAGACTCCTCAAGCACATGATATACTATCTCAATAAACAGTGCAGGATAATTATAGCATCTAATTGTAAAAAAAAAAAAAAACTGACTCAAAAAGGAATCGACAAAGGATGAAGAATGCTGTATTTTTAGTGAATTTCAGCAAAAATAAGGAGGCTCTTGAAGCTCATTACATACTTTTCCATATTCTTAATATGGGACTAAATTCAGCTACATCCATCTTCATAGAAAAACGTGTTTACCTAAATAAATATAAGCTCATACTGATTCCAATTAGTTGCTTCATTTTTTGAACAACCCATGTACTTTCGGGAGGAAAGAAACTGTCAAATCATTTTACTAACTACAGTGCATGTGTGAATACATCATGATGAGCACTAAACTCTTTGACATGCTAGCCTAAGTATTTGAATCAAATATGTACTTTCATTATGCCTGCATGGGGTGAGTAAACTTGTAAGCCTAGCACTTGAGAGCTGAGGCAAACAGATCTGATCTTTAGCTCAAGGACAGCCTAGGCTACAAGTGACTCTTTCACTGTGTCTCCTTCTGCTTCTCCGAGTCTCTATCAGTCTGTCTCTGTCTGTCTGTCTGTCTGTCTGTCTGTCTGTCTGTCTGTCTGTCTGTCTGTCTGTCTGTGCTCTTGTGCTCTATCTTTTTTCATGCTTTGTATCTCTGTCTCTGTCTCTCTCTGCATCTATGCTGCTGAATATAACTCTCTTTGTCAATCTCTGTCTCTTTATCTCTGTCTCTCTGCACATCTGTCTCTCTGTCAGTCTCCCTTACTAGCATCTCTTCAACTCTGTCTCTCTGTCTCCCTCTGAAAAACAAAACAAAACAGGAAATGACCTGAAGTGTAGCCAGCAGACAAAATGTAATTAATAACTGTCAGCCCTTTCAAGTAGTTCATTGTTATAATTAACTTAAACTTTGGTAATTTCCTAGCAAAATACTATCACACTGAATGTTTTATCCTCCTAGAAGTTATTTTTTTTTTTTGGATTATGTAGACAGAAAACCAGTGTTCAAAGCCCTTATGAAGCCATGTCCTGATTCCTTACTGTTCAGATTAAGTCATATAATTTATCTTCAGCTCCTGCTAAATCAAGACTTACATAAATAATATGTGAAGGCTAATAAATCAATATGGCAACAAGTTTGGATAAAACTCCTAGTATACACAACATGTGTCCTAAAATAATACAATAAAGCAATCAATATGGCCACCACAATTTCCTTAAGACAATATTTAATAAGGTCACTTCTAGAGCTCTTGCCAAGAATAAAAGCAGGTTAAGTGCTCTTTAAGATACAAAACTTTTTATTCATGTATCTCAAATGAACCCAAAGGAGACAATGGTAATCTGATGTGACCACAAGCTCATATCTCAGGAGAAAGTAAAACATTCTTTCCCCTTTTGGAAAAATCCAATGCCCTAGTTTAAAAATATTTTCTTAGGTAACTTATTCTCTTTTATAAATTTTTCAATCGTTTTTGATAATATTTTTATTTAAATTTACAACAAGTTTATTTTACATGCCAATCCCAGTTCCCTCACCTTCTCTTCCTCCCCTGTCTCCCTTCCAACCCCCATCCCATCCCCTTTCTGTTCTCCAGGGAGGGTGAGGCCTTCCATTGGGGATCTTCAAAGTCTGTCATACCATTTGGAGCAGGGCCTATATTGGATAAACCCACATAAACAGCTAACATGAACAAGTGGGAGCTCATGATCCCCAATCTGATAGCTGGGAAACCAGCATAGTACTGACCCAGGTCCCCTGAATGTGGGTGTTAGTTAGGAGGACTGGGTAGTCTATGGGACCTCTGGCAGTGGATCAGTATTAATCCATATTATATAAATGGACTTTGGGAGCCCATTCCACATAGAGGGATGCTCTGTTAGCCTAGAAAAATTCTCTTTTACAAACTTCAGTCTTGAGGGTCTTCCCAATGCCATTCCATATCAATTTATTACACTACTAGGAAAATAATGGAAGTTTATTATTGATTCATGATTTGGGGTTAAATTTACTGTTACCTGTATCTACAAGTAGTTAACACAAAGTTCATTATTAGTTTAAGAAGTCTTTTCTGTCTTTTCTTCAAACACTGATTTGTTAACAGCTCATTTCTGGAAAAACTAACATACCCTCAAAGACCTATATTATAATACACATCTTTCTAAAAAAAAAAAAAAAAAAAAAACCGCAAAAGCTAGAAAAGTTGTATATTGTTCAGTTATAGCAACCCTTCCCAAAAAATAAAATCCAAGTAGCAATAATTAAAATCTTGAATAAATGCAAAAAAGTAAATACATTTGCAGGAACTGCCTTTACCTTTTATTAATCTGAATGTCAATGGTATATTTTATGTGTCAAATATGAGTTTGTGAGCTCGTGGAGGAGTTCTTGCCTAGCATTCAGGATGTCCTATGTTCTCTCCTCAGCGTTGCAAATAAATTCTACCCCAAATTTCTATATAAGTATATATCCATACACTGATTTCAAAATGAGATCATGAACCAAGTTTTGAAAACTTGTTTACGTAGGGCTAGGGCCTTGTACACATAATCTACCACTGAGTTACACCCCCAACTACACTTTTTTAAAATTGTTCTAATTTGTGTGGCATAACATATTTTTTTAAGTTCAAGGTTGACCTGGCAAGTTGGATCAGTGGCTAATGGGCTATAGAGCCCTATAACTTGCATAAAGGAAGGAGAGAAATAACTAAACAAAGTTGTTTTTTGATTCCCCATATATATGCATAATAGCAATAAAATAATAATTAGATGCAGACTTATAGAAATTCCTTGATATCAAACCCAGTAATATACATTATGATACAAAGATGCAGGCTGGACATTTAACATCTATATGGGAAATTACAGTTTACTTTATCACTGCCTAAATAAAGATGGTACCCTGATGGAATGTCACACTACTCTTCCTCAATGATTTTTTCAAATGATTATTTGCTGGTAAATATCATCACACTCTTTGTGTTTGAGACTTTAATGAGGAAAATGTTGAAAGAAAATTAACTTTCTCTTGCATGCAGCCAAATTTGGCTAGACAGGATTTTTTTTTTTTGTTGCTGCTGTTACTTAAAATTCTATCCACATCAAAATTGAAAAGGAGTATTGGAGTTAGTCTGAAAATTTCTTTCAGCACTTCACCTGAATTGCTTCTTAACTTTTCAGCGTAAATATACTAACCAAGATCAATGAAGCAGAAAATAAAGTGTCTTATTTTCACATTCTCAAATACAGAGTCTGAACAAAAGCCATCTGGTCTCTTATCAAGAGAAAACATCGAAGACGTTTGAATTTTCTATGTCAACATCATCCAGTGGCATGCATTTATACATGAAATCTGCTCCTAATGAACTTTTAATCTAAGAAATATACAGTAGCAGGGGCTAGAGATGTAGCTGAGTGATGGAATGCTTGCTTTACAATGCAAGTCCTCAAGTTCCATTGTTAGTACTACAAAGACAATAAAAAAAATGTAAAGGAGAGATAGAAATTACCATGGTATAATAGATGCTGTAATTCCAACATTTTAGGAGCAAGGCCCTGCTCCTCATAAGATAGCCAGAATATCCTGTCCATTACATGTAAGAATCTTGAATATAAAGAATATATTTTGTGTTCCTTATATACATGGGGTCTTGTAAATATTAAATCTTCAAGAAATTCCCATTCAGTTGTACATACAGTCTATCAATTCTAAAATGGAATTCAATAATTTAAAAAATAGGAATATTTTGTTTTCAAAAGTGTAGCTCTTAATTTCATATTTCCCTGCTTCATTTTCTCATAGACAATAAGATGAAAAAATTTTGCATCACCTTTATATCTAATGTGAGCTATCAATCTCATAAGACCAAAATATGGATGCAGTTTTTATTGTGCTGCTGCAAGTAAGAGAGTGTAACTAGCAGTTTTTAATGCTCCTATTCTAGTGTCCCAGCTTTATTCTGCAATATTTGGTATCATATAAGAAGTTTGCTGTGATTATACTTACTCAATAGTCCTACATTGTGATAACCTTGTTTCGCATTTTCATTCAAAGTAAGGGAAAAATATACTGAAGTATAGATGTTAAGAGTGATAAAATGTAATTATAGTATTCATGATGCAGAGATGCCTTGTCAACAGTCAGTTAAAGCTAAGCCTATCTCTTTTGCTGGAAGATGTATTGATTACTATCAAGAATAGAATACAAATAAAACATACCCTACATATGTTAGCTGTTGACTCCTGACAGTAGGGGTGGGGTTTCTCTGATTTGTTCCCCTTTCCTTGGAAGCCATTCTCTCCTACTAGTGTTCTTTGACCAGCCTTGATGTGAGAGAGGTTTTGCTTGGTCTTATTGTACCATGTTGTGCCATGTTCAGCTGATATCCCTGGGAGGCCTGCTCTTTTCTGTGGGGAGCTGGCTGAGTGGATCTGGTATGGGAGAATTGGAAGGAGTAGATGGTGCGGAAGCTGCAGTTGATGTACATTGTTTGAAAGGAGAATAAATTTATAAATATTGAATAAAGGAATGATGAATTAATACTTTAATTATGGTTAGTTGTCTAGACATTATTTCAATACTATAGTATATTGTAATTTCTTCAAATATTAATCTTCAAGTCATAGATTTTCACAAAACAATCTAATTTCCCAGACTTAACAGATTCTTAAGAACAGGAAGATTATAAAACATGGTGATCATATGCTAACATTCTCAAGTGTATTTATTCTTATGCAAGAAATTGGCAGTTTAGATAACATAACTAACAAGTACCAATTCTTTGTCACTATGTTTTCTTGTCTTTGGAGCATACAAATTATCATTTTGACATTATGATGTAAAGACAATACATGACTTAAACATTACATCATATTGTTTAGAAGAAATGGTATGAGGAAACTATCCTGTATTTCAAATCTTTACCTTCCAAACATTTCTTTTTTTTGCTACCTTGAGGAGTTCAAATGTAATGGTCTTCCCACTGGAAGGTTGATTACAACCATCTGGAGAATCTTCGATCAGTGAAATCAATCACGGTAACAGCTGCCACTATGGCCTCCTCCATGTATTTCATAAGCATGGAGGAGTACATGTGAGCACCTGCCTCCTAGATTTAGATTGTGTTGGTGCTATGGTAGTGTAACCTTCCAAGCAAAGCCAAGAAGTACCTAACAAATCAGTTCATATTTGGTTATGATGCTTTCCTCCAAAACTAAAATTCCTCATGAATTTGTAATTAGAACTTGACAGTATTTACAATTTAATCAATCAATGGCATGTAAATTGTTTCTTCCATGTTGTTTTAATATATAAACAAAAATCAAAGAAGATTTAACCAAAATATTTGTATGACTTTTATGACAAGAGTAACTATGTGTTTTCCTCTTCATAATAATAACAGTGTACCAAAAAATTCAATTATGGAACTATGAAACAAAAGAAAAACAGGAACTACTAAATATCATTTAAAATATTCATTATTTATATAAAGCATCAATTAAACTGTTGATAAAATGTTGAAAATCATCGTAAAAGATATATCAGTTATATTGTTAAAATGAATAACATACAGGGATTCCAAATGAAATATATTCGACCTATATTTATTAAACTATAGCTCTTGGTAATGAAATATTTCTGTTCTTCAACCCCTATCCTTATATTAATGATGGCCACTTTTCTGTTCAACACAGTATATTTTCTATTATATTAAATCTTATGGATCTGAATAGTTTCATACAAGCTGTTTGTAAATTCTACATAAGTTTATTCAGAAAATCAGTGATTGATGTCATTCACCCCGTTATTTATTCGTAAATTAATATGACAAAATAGTGGTATGGAGGCTTATATATGTAATTTTAGCACTGTGGAGGCTACAACAGGAGAGTAGCAGGTACAAATCCATTATTGGCTGTATTGGTAGACATTGTCTAAAAGATAAGTAAACCTCATCTTTAACTGAAACATAATTCAGTCAGTACCCCTGAACCACAATAGGTTCAAATTTACCTTTATTTTCTTGTTTTGAAATGTTTTATATTTTATCAGGAAAAAAATATCTGCTCACTATTCTATTACAATTAGGCTACCTTCATATAAAAATTATACCCACACTTATTAGGAAATATTGACTTTCTTCTGCAGCTTTTCAGAATTTCTGAGGCTGGTTAAATGCTTCATATATAAATATGAGTTAAGCTCTTAATTTTCCATCATATTCTTGATCCTTGAACAGGCTTGGCAAGGTGTTACAAATCTATAGAAGTTATGGGATGAGGCATAGATTTTGAATTATGCTTTGATTTTCCTAGTACAATGACTGAGCGTGAGCATGCACGCTTGCACACACACACACACACACACACATGCACACACACGCACACATGCACACACTCCTAGATTAGAGTTTTAATTGACTTAAAGTAACCTGAAAAATTAACCTATTAACCACTTTAATTTTGATTTTTTATATTTATACTTTAATAGAGATGTCTGTAGCTTACTAATTCTACACATTGTAAAAAGAATCCATACATTGTTTTGCTTGTTCTCCCTCTACTTCTCTATCATTTAGTCAGTTTTTCAAGTTAGACATGATTTTATAAATTGAATAGGTATAAGGTTTCTGTAGAATAGGGAAAAGTATAGACTTATACCTCGGTATTGTGTATTGAAACAAAGAAACAACAACAAAACAAAAAAAAGCAAGATATTCATTCAGCCATGATTTATAACTCTAGTTGTATTCATTCATCAATTAAGTTTTAGATGTTCGTACCACTACTTGATATTTCATGCTCCTGACTTTCATGCTGCATTTACAAATATAGAAGCAGAACATTATGTATATTCTCAAAAAATTGCCCAGAAAAATTTAAAAATTTGTGATGTGACTATATGAAACCTCTTAACAATTGTTTCCTCTCTTTTGCTTTTCTTCTTTCTTTCCTTCTTTCTTTCTTCCTTCCCTTCTTTCCTTCCTTCTTTCTTTATTAATTTTCTTCCTTCTTTCTCCCCCTCTTTCTTTCTTTCTTCCTTTCTTTCTGTCAATCATTTTTTTTCTCTCTTTCTATTGTTAGAATAAAAGGCCTTTGTATATTCTAGGTAGATCACTAAACTGAAAACCAGTGAACAATACTAAGAATATATTTGAAAGTATATCCATTGCCTTACAATACTTAAAGAGGTACCATGCTAACACACTTACAGGAATGTTTTAAAATGTTCTGTATGCACAAATGAAACAGGGATGTAATAACAAATCTCAAATTAAATATTAACCATTTGCGTTTCTTGTAACCTTTATGATTCAAAATCTATTACAGCTCTTGTTTCATTACTTTAGATTGACTTTTTGTCATATAAAATTTTAAATGTTCTCTGTCTTATTTCCTACAACCAGTATTATGAGCATCAGTATCTATAATCCAAAACAGCATGAATCGGATGTGATCTACACCTGGATTTGAATATTCTGTGGCACTTCTATCCTACCAGAAAACAAGATCTGGTTTTGTTAAGTGACAAATGTAAAATAACTAATGATAACCTTAAACATTTTTTGTACTTGATCTTGGTGTTGTGTTCACTATATTAAGAAAGTCCAATAAATAAATAAATAAATAAATAAATAAGAACGTCCAAAGGTTATACACAGATTAATATATAATTCCTTTTATCCCACCACATTTTAAAAGTACATAAGTGTTAGACAGGTTAAGGCACTGTGCTTTCATCCTCAGATTGCTTTTATTCTAACTCTATCTCTAACTTCTCCAGTTAGTGGAGAGGAGATTCCGTGTGTGTCAAGAGTGATGTATACTCCATTTTGATGGTTTAGGGCCACTTTTCCCACTCCCTGAAATGGAAAAACCTGCCAAGGGAAGTGGGCCTGCAGCCTTGAACCAGCTGGATTCACAGAAGACATCTGAGCTTCTTTGAGTCGACAAGCATTTCTTGCTGTTCAGTGACTCTAACTGCACTCCAGGGAGCAAGGTGTCTCCTGATGGCTGATGAGCTCTGGGAACAAGAACAGTCTTTCTGAAGCTAGAGTAGAACTGGATGTGAGGATCTTCCTCCACTTGTGAGAAATGACAAAGGAGACCCACACAGAGCAATTGTGCATCTCTATGAGCAAGTGGGAGCCTCAGTTACTGCCTGTATCATAACTGAGGTTTTCACCCTGAAAATATGGAAGGCCAATTTTTCCTGGCAGAGATCCCTACAATTGTAAGTACCACCACTATCAGAAGAAATGGAATATGGTCTTTATCCAATTATGAAATAAAGGGTATGTCAAAACATGAATTTAATGCAACAGATGTTTGTTGTTTTCAAGTCAATTCCCTGAAGCAATTTTTTTTAAACAGAGAAACACATGATCCCAAACTGACTGCAATACTATGTCACTGGAAACATACATGAATATAGTGATTGCTGTAAAATTCAGAGGAGGAAATAAATTGACAGGTCATTTACACAGACCCTGTTGATGGTGATATGCAAAATAACCTTACCATTCAAAATCTGGATGAATGAATGAATACAAAGTCAAGAGTGACAAAAGTAGCATAGATCCTAATTCCTTCTCAGTAGAAAATATACATTCCAATGACTTTCTGTGCAGGGTAGATGTAAGAAGATGATATTAGGATCTATAGTTCGAGGGGTCCAATTTTGAAGTTGAAAATACATTTATAATTAAATCTTTCAAAATCTATGTAGATGAATATTGTGATTTTTTTCATTTCTTGCAGAATAAGCTATGGAGGAAAAAGGGACACAAGTAAAGTCTAATGATGAATTTATTCACTACAGTAAAATTTTGTCTGCGTCATACTTGTCTATCTATTATCTATGTATTTATCATCTTCCTGTCTATGTACATATCATTCATCTACATGACATCTTCTATCTCTCCATCCTCCTACACACCTACCTAGCTAGAATGCCTTTGGTAATCATAATATAGTAAAAATAAATCTGGGCATTGATTTATGTCAAAAATAATATAACATTTAGGTTCATTTGCATGTTCCTGCATTTCTGGTTATTGGGGTAGGTGAGGCAGAAAGATGGCTTGAATATAGTCACCCAAGGCCAGCCTCAGTGACCTGGTAGCCTTGTATGAAAACACAACAAAAATATCCATTTTCCTTTGATAACATTGACATACTATCACAGTAATATATATTTGAATGCTTCAATGTATAATAAATAATCAAGTATCTCTGATGGACTAGCACACAGATTCAATTTACTTTGTGCTAAAATGAGTGGTTTGATGATTAAAAATGAACCAAAGCAAAATTAATTTTAAATGCTTGAACAAGGGCAGTTTCACCATCTGGTCCACATCTAAATTTGCTATTTTAACAAAAACCAAACAAACTTATAGGCCATACACTTACTGCAAGACATCAGGAAGGTAAATGTCGCAAAGGAAACAATCCATAGATCAATTAATTGTGTTTCCTTTTGAAAACCACATTCTATAATAAACACACTTCATTCAAATATAGGCAGTTGTCTATACCAAAGACATTCCTAATCTTTGTCAAAAAGTGGTTTCACATCAGGATATTATCTAAATCATCATACTTTTCCATCTACAAAGTTCCAAAGGGATCTAAAGTAGACCACCAGGAAAGAACAAGTAATCAAAAATAATTACAGGGGACACAGCATGCTTCCCTTAGGGAAAAAATGCTTGAGAAAGTCTTAGCTACACAGATGGGCATCTGATACTATCCCTAGACAGTATGATTTTAAGAAATTAAAATTTTTTGAAAAGCCTGACTTCTTGCATCCTATTACACTTGTGATGGTGGGGACATTTAAATATCCCACAGTTAAACTAGAAAGGGGCAGACAATAAAACTGCATTTGAACATATTTGTTCAACCTAGTAAGGTTGGTGGGTCAGTTGAGCACTCTTCTTATTCTTCTAAGGAAAATGATCTGTACTTTTCAAAGGGACCAATTCTCTGGAAACTCAAGAGGGAAATTCATATAAGGAGCACTCTGTGTTCTCTTACTTCATATTACCCTCAAACTTGTAAATATAAATCTTCCTTGCTTCTCTAATACTAATAAAGACGAGAGTATAAAGAACAATACATTTAAAAAATACACTCTGAAATTGTGAAAAGAAAAGCAATCCTGGGTTTATAGTCATTTAATCAGGAAATGTATCATTATCTTAATTAATCTTATGTAGTCTTACTAAGGATTTCAATTTTGTCACAGGTATGTAATATTTTAGTGATGTTTTTCAATTTCATTGTTCCCCAGAGGATAAGATTATAATGAGTTTCAAGTTATGTACATCCTTTAACAATGCTGACTTAGTTAACAGAAAACAAACATTATCCCAAGATAGACTTATGATCCCTATGTACCTTTATGGTGTGGGACCCTACTTTAAAAGTACTTCCTAGAAAGTCATGATTACTATTTACACTGATAAAAGAAAAAAAATGTGAGATCTTCCTTCAGTGTACTTATTTTACATAAACAACTTATCATGGGTTCATTTCCCAATGTTATCTTTACTAGAATTTTTTTGAGACAGGGTTTCTCTGTGTAGCCCTGGATGCCCTAGAACTCACTCTGTAGACCAGGCCCATCACCTGGCTTTTACTACATTATAAATCATTTTGTTTATATGGTCCCAAACTATGACACTCAAAATTCTAGTGCTTGCCTCCATCCACTTCTGCTTACAATAATCAGTGTTTGGATTTGCAGGAAAAATTATATGAGCATACTCATCAATAAATATTCATTGAGGTTATACTTTATGAAACTGACTGCTTTTGGGGCAACAGTTCTAACATGTATGTGAAGATAAACTTGTTACCAAAAATCTCTAATTGTCCACTATGTGCTAGAGTGAGATATTAGTGGAGATCTGAGTATTAGAACATATCTTAAAACTATAAAGGAGCTAGAAATGGATCTTGAAGTAAGAGTTGGAAAGAAAGGGACTTGTCTATATCCAATTCTCTACATCATATACAGGGGTTGAAGAACCCAGAGAAAGCTGATATGTAAGGAATCTAATAAGAGCATGGAACAAACAAAATACAAGGGAGTCATTATCTCTTAGGACAATTGTAGTCTCATTTTCACCATGTCAAAGGAAGAAAATCATGTGTTGTCCTTTCTCAGCAACACTTAATGGACATTTTTGTTAAGAAATTCAAATGATTATATGCCTTCATGAAATTTCCATGAGAACCTCTGGTCATTCCAAGAAGATCAATCATAGTATATGAACTCCAACTCTGAATATTAAAGGGTTTAATGTAAATTGCTAGAACCTGCACATCTGGCAGGGATTAAAATGTTGCCCTAGCATGGACAGCACTGATTATCTGTTATTAACCTGATATGGACATCACTACTTTTACTGAGGTGTAGAGTTCATGCTTTTTACTACCTCACATTTTTCAGGATGGATCCCAGGACCCATTTAGTTTTGTACCCACCTGAATGCGGGAGTAATCCACAGTGTGACTCTCCCAGCTTTTGGAGGGTTTTGGTTTTGCACTGCTCGATGCCCATTTGGTCAATGGAGTGTCCAATGGGTCACTTGCCAGTGCTACACACAGCAAAGCTATTGGATGGGTCATGTGCTCTGTGAAACGAAGCAGCTAGGAGGACAGTGAATAAGGAACCAGAAAGATCTCAGAAACTAACTCAGCAGGTGACTTACAAATCAGGGTCTACTTCAGGGGAAAGGAAATAGGAGTTGAGAAGTAGGTGAGAATTGCAGCATAGTCACTGACTAGTCATAGTACTTTAGAAATATTTTTATCCTTGACTGTTGTTGTGAGAATTATGGGGAAAATGTGCAGTATCCAAGTTTAGTTATTCACCAGATAACACTGTCTGTCATACTTAGATACCTCTCTATTTCTCAAGGATATCTCTCTTATTTTGAATGACTATGCGTGAAATGGAGCTTTTGATTTTTTAATGTTATTTTTATCGCTCTGTGTGTAAGTTCTGGCACGGGCCAGAAGATGGTTGCATATTCCCTGGAGCAGGAGTTAAAAGAGGGTGTGACCTACCTATCTGACTGTGTCCTGTGGAAGAGCAGCATGGACTCGTCAGTGCTGTGTCCTCTTGTGCACCAGGGAATTATCTGTAGTTAATAATTCAACATGATTCCACTCCTTTTATAGTTCACCGCTCTCAAAACAAAGTTGCTTTGTATTCTTTATTTTGACTTAAAGGTTGCGTGACTACTTAAAACTGTGTAATATATTTCCTATAAAAATACATAAATAATTATAGCTGAATTGTACTAATGACAATGCTACATCTTTCTGGTGCACCTGGATAGACCTCAGTTTCTCCTAAATGTACAAAAATAGAACACAGTTCATTTGATGCATCTCCCACTTTTCCTTTCTTGATTATAACTGAAAAAACTGCCACTTGGACATTCATTATATCAGCAAATATTCACTGATAAATATTTATAAAGCAAGCACAACACTAAAATAATAGTATACCAAACAAAAATACACCTACCCAATACCTCTGCACTTCTGTCAGACTGAAAGCCTACTATTGGGTATTCAGCCACCTAAATTCTAAGAGTCTGGCCTCAGTACACACAATGGGATTAATTATAACCCTTAGTGTGTGAATAACTATTATCACTGCAGTACCCATGGCTCTCTTGCTATAATTAATTTGTTATTTAAGATTATGCACTGTGAATATCCAATTTTAGGAGATAATGCCAACATTTTTCCAATTATTTGTACAGATTTGTATATCAGCCAGCAATCTATAATAGACTTACTTGGTTAATATTCTTGTAAAGGCTTGACTTTTCAAACTTTAAATTTTTTTTTTTAATCAGTATAGTCAGTGTGAAATGTTGCTTTTTTACTTTACTTTCTCTTCTTTAAGAGTCTGTTTTCTAACCTCAAAGTGAGGATTATGGTGTTTTTTCTACCTAAACACTAAATGTTTAAGGAAATAATAACAAAAACAATTTAAAAATAAGTATTACCCAATGTAAGAGTATGGAAACAACAGGAATGAAAGTGTAGAAGCTAATACACGACTCATAAAATGTTATTTTCCAGTCTGAAATAATAGAACTGGGTGGCAGTTGGGGGTTCAGAGCAGTCTATAGGGCCACTGACAGTGAACCAGCATTTATCCCTAGTGCACAAATGGGCTTTGGGAGCCCATTCCATACGGAAGGATACTCTAAGACTAAATACACAGAGAGGGCCTAGGCCTCACACTCACTGGGCAGTGGATAGGGGTAGGATGGGTGGGGGCAGTAGGGGGTAAGGGAGGACAGGAGGGAGAGGAAACTGGGATTGGTATGCAAAATAAGATTGTTTTTAATTTAAATAAAAAAATTTAAAAAAATCTGCCTGCCTCTGCCTCCTGAGTGCTGGGATTAAAGGTGTATGCCACCACCACCCGGCTTGTTTATTTCTTTTTATATGCATGATTTAAACACTTAGGGCACACTATTCTTTGTTTGATTCTTGGAACCTGGTCAATATTCACAAATAAAATCCTGAAACCACTGAGACATCAGAGATCATGGTGAACATTTCTTTGTAATCCCATCAATTTCTGATAGTGTTAACAGTATAATAGCTCTCTGTAACTGTTTCAGCATTATTCAAGGCTATGTTTGTATTACTATTCAACTATAATCCTGACACTTTCTACCCATTCTTTATTATAACATTCCTAGGCACAAAGAGAAGGAAAAAAACTGCAATTCAATTAAAAATTACTAAATAATAGTTCTGGAATCTTCTTTCAGTCTGATGTTGGAAACAAATTGTGTGAAAACTTCTGAATAATTTAGAGAAAAAACAGCATATTTTCTTTGTTGAAGGAATGTTTTGATATGTTAATTGGAGTATTTTGCTTTATTTCAAAAGTAGGTCACCTCATTTTTAGCTCTAATGCAAACTTAATGCATTGCCTATTAATATGAAGAGTCAAGTTAAGATATTTAGATTTATATAATTTTTTAAGGAACAATAAACTAAGAATTTTATGATCTCTATAGCATGGATATGTGAAAGTATACTGAAGACAGAGCTGCTGTATCTGTGCTTGCCAATGAGTGTTATCCAAGTGGTCACTGACCTTCCACTAAAGTCTTTATAGAGCCTAGCTATCATTTTCCCTTTCTCTAATTTAGTAAATATCCTGTCTCTAAGCTATAACTCTGCCATAGGAGCTCAAAGTCAGTGTACTGTGGAAGAGAAGTTAAATATTTTAAAGGCCAAAGTTCAATGTTAGTTGGTCACAGTAACACTAAAGAAATTTGGGTTGTGAGCCTAGCCTTTAATGGCTGAGCCATCTCTCCAGACCGACAAAACTAAAGAAACTTGTCTGAAGAAAGGTCATCAATTATAATGTAGGGTACATGAAAACTACATAGAAATCTTATTAATCACTTCAATTTCATTTGCTCTGTTAAAGAACTTAATATATTAATCAGCTCCCTGAACTGTAGTAGGCTGGAGATACAGCTCAGTCTGTTCAAGGACCTGGATACAATCCCTGTCACTCCACACAGGTAAAAAGCAAAATGTGGTCTAGATAGTAAATGAAACAGTGAGTAGACTTGGTTTCTAAACATTGTGTGGAAAAAACCTTGACCCTCCAGCCAATCTCAAACACCTAAAAGCAATCCTAGCAAGATAGCCACCTAGTGGCCAGGAAAATCTGTTACAAGTGTAAACATTATAGAGC
This sequence comes from Phodopus roborovskii, assembly GCF_943737965.1. Classification (NCBI taxonomy): domain Eukaryota; kingdom Metazoa; phylum Chordata; class Mammalia; order Rodentia; family Cricetidae; genus Phodopus; species Phodopus roborovskii. The sequence goes on from NW_026125884.1 coordinate 258,076, forward strand.
CCTCTCTGTACCCAGCAAATTGTCAAAATTATGAGATGCAGATGAGAAATCTCATGCTGCATATCTATGCGTGCCTAGGAGTTTACCTTTGGGGGAGTAACTACACATATTTTCAACTTCCCCTAATCATCATCTTCTTCCTGAAATATTCTCTTGCCTTACCTATTTTATCTTTATTTATCTTAGTTATATAAAAAGCAAGTTCACAGGTCTCATCACCTCTGTTCTCTTCAATAGTTATTAAGAGACCAATCACCTTCTTCCAAAGCCTTTCCTGAGCTCCCACTTAGATACACTTTGAAATACTCTTCCTTCTGGCCTTTCCACTTTCTGAGTTCAATTCTATTCTCAATTTTAATCTCAGAAGCTCTTCCTACACACTATTGCCATTCAAGATATTCTCTCTTTGTTCATCTCTCATTAGTTTCATAGCAACTTTCATGATCTTTCTTTTCAGTAATACGTTTTCAAATAAACATTTCCCTAAAGGCTTAATCACTTTAAAATATATTTTGTTGCAACCATGGTACCTCAAAAACATGACTACCTAAACAAGGCTCAAACAGGTAACAATACCAAAAGACATGCTAACATAGATGGGGAAATATTATAAGACGCTACCCAAAGACAAACATTACATGGCCCTACCCCTACAGGCAACCAAGTGCTGAGAGAAGGAATATTAGTGCTCTGTAGGATGAATTGTCTGATTGTTTATCTAATGCACATTGATATGTCTTGAAATCATACATCTATATCTATCTATATATGCATAACATTAGAGAGAATAAGCACATTGTATTTACACATTGTATGTACACATGCCTATTTGCATATTTATATGTGTAAATATTATGCAACATAATATGTGCAGAGAGTGAGACAAGAGAGATCAATAACAATTGAAAATGAGGTCGTGAATTTAAGAGGAGTGTGTGAGAGTAGTTGGAGGGAGGGAAGTGAAGGTGAAATAATATAATTATATTTTAATTTCAATTTTTTTCATGTATTTGTCTTCACAAATTTGAAGTCTCTGAAATATCAGGGTTTCTTGCTAGAAATACATTCTTTTCCTTTTAGAATGAGTGATAACTGTTACATGATAACATAAAGATCTTTTCACAAAATAAAATTGTGCCTTTCCTTTTAAAGGCAGGAGGAGAACCAGACTCCTCAATGTGAATATTAATTAAAAAGAAGTAATAAGTTACAAATAATGTGAGAAAGTTATGATGCACTTAAATGTTAGCACATCAAGTACCCAAATAAAAATTTAATATACTTGTCAAATGTAGTAGAATAAAGGCAATCATTTGTTTTTTAATATCCAGGAGAACATAATGTGTTTTCTTAAAATCAATTAGCAGATAAGTGTATGTCCAATTTAAAGGAAGCAAAAATCTGCAGAAATGTAAAGATTTTAAAAACAACAAAGAATGCAAATGAGTAATTCATTCACCTTCATCTAACTTTTATTGAAACCATTTATTGAACACTTTCTTGCGGTGGGTAAACATTGCTTAAATTATTGAAAGACAACTGTTAAGGTGGGTTTCCAATTGTAGACTTAATAATATGACGAATAGAATTAGTCCGTTGAGTATTGAGAGGTGCCTGTTGAAATCTTAGAGAGGCAGCATGGTAAAAGGAGTGCAAGGACAGAAGAAAAATTCTCAAGAGAATATGTGTTGTATTTTGCAAACACTTGAAACAATTCATTTTTGTGGACAAGCACTGTTTGCCGGATATAAACAGCACGTTAATTTCCTGCTACATCGATGGTACAAATATGTACCATCTGGTTTGATCATTTTTAAAAAGAAAAGTATTTTTCAAGGAAAAATATGTGTCTTTAGTACAATATCTGTATGTTAAAAATTTCAAGAAGTTCCATTTATTCAATTTCTTTGATAAACTGATTTCCACATGAGGGCTAAGCTAATTGGGATTAAAAGGTACTTAAATCTTTGTAAAAAGCATTCCATTCCTCTGTGTGGAGAGTGGGGAGGGGGCACCTGTGGGAGTCGATTGTTTTCTTCTACGATGTGGTGTCTGATGATTGAACTCAGGCCATCAGTGTTGGCAGTGACCATCTTTACCCACTTTGTCATCTGGCAGACCCAGGATTAAAAGTTTTGCTAAAGATAATTAAATGATAAGAAAGCAACCAATGCTATTTATTTGCTTGCAAGCAGGATGTATTTGATTGTTAATGCTACCAAGTTTACAATAACAGCTTTCATTAGGCAAATACAGAGGAGAATTGTATTGAATGTGGTTAATAAAAACTAGTTTTACTGTGATGTTATGACAATCTTAGGAAATATCATTGATCACATTCAGAATCATGGGGAACATTGACATAGTTTCTATTATATCTATACATAACCTCTCTATTCATTTGATGAGAAACTTAGTCATCTGTCCTTTGAATGTTATGAGCTCACATGTGTGTGCACGCACACACACACACACACACACACACACACACACACACAAGCTAAACAGACAAACAACTCTGTTATTTTCTATGTCTATTATTTGTTACTCTTGATAATTTTCTTTTATAAAATCATGATGCCTTTCCTTTTATCATTAGAATCAATTATGCCTGTAATCCTAAGCGTTTAGGAGGTTAAAGTTTGAGGACTATCCTATGATCAAGGCTAGCCCGAATTACATGTTGTGGTGATTACTAATCTAGGCAGGCCTACAGAGCAAAAGCCCTATTTCCAAACCACAGAACAAACAAATGGTTTCAACATTTCTACCAAAGATTTTATGTAATTTGTTTTGATTTGATGATCAAAGCTGGAGGAAAATATCTCTGATATTAATTGGTAGGAAAACTAAAATGTCCCCAGTGAGGAAGAGTAGAAAGTCCTCTGGAATTTTATTTATAATCCACAGCTGCTGGCAAATTCGGCGCTCAGAATTGCTGGATAGATCAGGTTTTCCCATCTTTCTGTGTATGCTACACAGTGATAAAATTCACCGTTGATTACACTGTTGAATACACTTTTAACAAGTGTCTTGTGTATAGTAGATGCTGTGTAAATTTTCAGTTCCCTTTAGCAATCCAGTGAAGCACACCTTGGAATCGATCTGCTAAGTGACTGGGAAATGGGGGAAGTTGCATGAGATAGAAAATAGGGAGAGAGTCAGAGAGATCTAGAAAGAATTAAGAAATGTGTTAATTTTGTACTTGAGATTTACTTTTTCATCTTTTTACCTCAGGGGTTTTTGTGTATCTATGAGCTATTTTTCCCCCAAAGAAGCTACACCTACATTGAACATTCAAGCAAGGTAGATTAGATGTTGAGATGGTTGATGCCACTGTAGTGGTTAGAATGTTACATTTTTAGACTGAAGTTATTGTTGCCTCTCTTGTCCCTGTGAATCGCCATTTATTTCCTCCACTGTGGATGAGTTAACATGTAACTATTGGGTAAATTCTGTGGAATATATGATCAGACCTCTGACTTCTACTAATTCAAAATTAAAGAATGTCACCAAATTGCATCTAAGGACTATGGGAGGAATGCTCCACTTTGCTGTAGCCCACCTACCTATATATTTGAAAAGTGTTTTGATTAAGGACTTTCTTTGTTCTGATACTGTAAGAGCTTTGTTAAATTGTTAACCTGTTGGAATACAGTATTTGGGAAAACCTTGAATCTGTGTTTCCAGGTCACAGTCCTTGATACTTGGCTCCAGAATAAACTATTTCTTCTTCACTTTTAGGTGTGTGCTGTGTATTTTTGCATCATTCCAGTACTTTACTATCCCCAAAGAATGGCCAGAAACATTTAAAGGACCTGTTACACAAAAGGCATGCCTATTCCTTAGCTTATCAGCAATGTCTAGCAGCCCCTTGGACATTTGTAGAGATCACCTTTTAACTTCTTCACTCTTAAGTTCATAGGAACCTTTTTTTCCCCCTTCAATCTGCTGTGGGCTTTGTAACAATGGAAAAACTGACTTCAGAGGCATGCTTTGCCTGGCTATTCAATGTTCACTTCACATGTCATCAATGAAGTTTTAATGCCAGATGATTTCTACAAATGCTTCCTCAAAGCTTTTATCTCAGAACAGTTTGCAGCCACTTCTAAAGTCCTGACCTTTAGATTGTAGTGCCTCAATCATTTCTAACCCCTTTCTCTCTCACAGCAGAGAAGGCCTTTGTTGAAATTCTAAAATGCAGAATTTAATAGCATTCCCCACTGCTCACTCAGCATGCTCATCTGATACCACTACTCATTCAAGTTTTAAATTATTTAATTTATTTCAATACTCTTATGGGGAATTCCCACCTCATTGAGTTTCATGGCCAAGAATGGATCATATACACTTGTTTTAAATTCTCTCAACAAAATGATGGTCTTCCTCATCTCTTCCTGTTCTCATTACTACTTACTTGTCTAGAAAAGCCTTGTATCTTCAAATCCTAACTCAACTGTAATGTTTCTACAGAGCTCATCTTTATCACATGACCATCCTAAACTGTGGAAATATTATTTGTTAGTACTTTTTGCTCCAGTAAGCTGGTCTGAAAATTACTAGAGATTTCTTTGCTGTAGAAGCCAACAATAAGGCTCAATTTTTAATCAGTTGAAATATAACCAACATATCAATAACATAGCATGGATTGGAAAGGGTACAAGTATTCAGATTTCAATGTCGTATTCATGAGGTTTTTATCTGGACCCAGGTCTACTCTATATGCTTTCCGAGGCTGTCTCTGAGCTATAAAGTCAAAGAGTCTATATGGTTCCCAACATCCAAAGTCTAGACTCTGAGGCTTTTGACAGAGAAAATCTTTTGACTTTTGCTCCCTGACTTTGGCACTCCAAATTTAGATCATGGACACTTGGGATCTTGTTAGAAACAGACTTTTGGACAATCCACTGAACCCAGTGAGTGACAATCTTCAGTATAACAGGATCCCCTGGATGATTCTAGCTACAATAGGGGCCAGAAACACCAGACTATAACTCATCATGCTAGTTTGAAATAGTTTGTCAAAAATTCAACAGGTTTAAAAACAGGAAAATGTGACCAGGTTCACAAAATGTATGGTTCATGGTAAAAACATGAAATAAGGTGAATTTAGGCTACTGTGAAATAGTAAAGGACGATTCAGTAGTACAAAAATAAATTAATGGAAAATTGAAGTAGCTCCAAACTATGGTTGTCTCTAGTGCTTTTGTCTGTTCTGTTTTGTGTTTGAGATAGAATCTTATATAGCCTAGGATGGCCTCAAACTATGTAGCAATGGTTGGTTTTTAACCTTGAGCCACTTGCCTTATTTCTAGTGTGCCTAGTATATGTTTCTGGGAAAAAATGTTTGGTGGTGCTTTATGAATTTAATTAAATATATTTTAAGACTATTATTTTAAAATAATGAAATTTGGGATAGATATTATTGTGTGGAAAACTCTTTGATCATGATAACCACTTTCATGTATGTAGTCACTGAGTTTTGCAGTCACTAAAATTACGACAAACTGTTCAGCTACTTACCTTTCAACATAGTGTGACTTTCACTTATTTTGTAGAAGTTTAAACCTTTTTTTTTTTTTTAGAAAATATGCACTTTAAACCATCATATTAGCCTTGTAAGTTTTTGCTATGGTGCTTCAAGTAAAAATGTATTTGTACTATACATAGTTCTTAAATTTCTAGCTAGGCCAACTAGATTATGTACATTAATTTTCACAAATGCATATTTCAAATTATGTTTCTTCATATTTACAGGGCAACAGGAATTTCTTTAAGAATCTAGACAATCCCATGTTAAGAAGGCTGGCTTAAAAGTTTAGATTACCAAAAACACTGTATACAATGCCAGAGTAGAAAGCCTGAAAACTTGCCGGTGCTTAAAATATATGCGCTTGTTAATTTAAAAAGTATGCTTTATTGTTTCTCTTCTAGAAGTACTATTATTTTATTCTATAAGTTTTATAATTATTTTGAAACTGATGATCAAGTGTATATTGCATGTAATATAGTATGTTCTTACAGGTGACACAAACGTAGTAGCCAACATAGAACGAATGGCATTACATTGCTTAGCCTTGGATTCTTTGCTTCCTTCATACCTTTCTGCTTTTATGTGTGATTTATTCAAATGAAGAGTTGAAGAGTAAATAAATTATACTTCATGAAATACAAGTATTTTAAATATTTTTGAAAAGGACATGTTACAATACAGTGAACAGTAAAATAATGGAACCCCATATATAGTAATATTTCACACACTTTTTCTTTGTAGTTTGCAACCTAGAATTATGAAAGTCATGCATCAGAGAATTCCTATCAAGCAGTTTGTTAAGTGAATTTGTTTCACTTCTAATATCACAGGGCCACATGGTTAAAAATAAAATTTCTTCCATTTTTAATACAAATGTCAAGAGAGTGACAAGTATAAATCCTGTCCTGGAGGTATAGAGGTAACATGTTGGTGTTCTTTCCTCAATACACGAATTACTCAGATTATGACCTTTCAATGCTGTTGTCATGTTACAGGAAAAAAAATGCTAAGCAAACCCTGTTTTACCTTAAATACTTACTGGTGTTATGAACTTTACTCTGCTCAGGCGGAACACAGCTGTCCAGATGAAAATTGTTCAGTTTGAAAAAGGGACATTGAATACCTAACCTAAATCATTACCTTGGAGGAGAATCTTCCCCCAACACCTGCCTTTCTCTCTCTCTTTGTCTCTCTCTCTCTCTCTCTGTATGTGTGTATATTTCTTTGTATATATTAATATGTATGTAAAATATATAGTATATATATATATATATATACATATATATATGGTATTTGATTCTGTATGGCTACAGGGAAGTTATTGCTATCTTTGAAGAATAGCCCAAACAAATCATGTGAACCTCCTCTTGTTTTGTAAAAATTATTAATTACTATAAATTTTAAAATAGTCACAGAAACTCGAAATCCCTGTAGTAGAGTGCTTGCGCAGCATGTGTGGGTCATGTCAAGTTCAACACTGAAAAAAAAACTTGTATGTGTGTAGGTATTACAATAGCACATTTGGTACTCATCTATGCACAATGAATATTAGCATATTAAGAAAATTAGCTACATGATTGCAATAAACAACTAGTTTCTAGCCATTTATAGTAGGTGAGTGGGGGTGTAGTTTTCATGTCACTGGCATGTCCCATCAAGGAGAGCCTCATGCAGAAATGAAGTAGTCCAAAACCTTATATAAAAACATGGTTTTTGAGTCCCATTTTGCCTGGGAGCTCCTTGGGTGAATTTCAGTTTTGGAGAGATGGGATAGAACTTGTCAGTTATTGGTACCTTAAGGTGAATTTGCACATCAAAGATTCTCTAAGAACTGATTAAGTATCAAGGGTCAGGAGGTATGTGCATAAAGAGTGCAAAGGTCAGGGAGAGATGTAGAAAGCCCTCACTGTGGGGTAGTAGATACTTAGTGTATAGAGGTAAAGAGATGTTTTACCAAAGACAGAGCAGCAAAGGTGGAATTGGCTGACTTCATATTGTGGGAAGACTGACCTTGATCTTTATCACTGGACAGGGCATATGCTGTTGATCAACATGAGATGAGCTTGTGTGTGAATACTGTATAAACTTACCTGCACATCCATGTTAACCTATTTCACCAACACAATGAAAACATCTGTGGTACATTTCAGTCTTCATAAACTTACGGTGAGATTCCTCCTGCTGGGTCACTTCACAATTTTACACGTTATACATTTGGAATTTCCCCTAAGGATTGATTTTTTTCCACCACATGAAAAACCAGTAAGAGTAATAGAACCCTTTTAATATATATTAAATACAGCAAGTGCTATGTTTGCTGTCACATTAAATAAGAATGTTCTTAATAACCCGGCAGGACAATTGGATGTTGGTTGTTTTGACGATGGGTACATTTTAATGTAGCCATTTTGATGTACCTGCCATGAGACAAAACTCACTGATTTCCTTCTTTCATTTTTGCAAATCATCAATTATGTGTGTAGCAGACATTCCAATTTCCAACCCTAGAACCTTCTCAATATCTTTTGAAATTTAATAAGCTTACATCTTTCACTCAATTTTGTGTTGGTTAGTTTTTATATGTAATTATATATTTACATTCTACTTAAAGTACACATGGAACTATTGCTATAGTAACGAATTAGATTCTACAATCATCAATTCTTCTTCTAAAACTAAAAATTTAAATTTAATTTGTGGTATTAACTGCACAAATATGACAGTGAGAAATTTAACTGAAAATTGCCTAAGTTGTAATCTATGCATAATCATGGTTTTCTTCCTTCCTTCCTTCCTTCCTTCCTTCCTTCCTTTCTTTCTTTCTCTTCCTTCCTTCCTTACTTCCTTTCCTTTTTCTTTTCCTTTGAGACATGATGTTTTGTGTATCCCTGTTTGTCACGAAACTCACTCTAGCCCATACTGGCCTTGAACTCATAGAGCTCCACCTGTCTGCTTCCTGAATGCTGGGATGAAAGGTATGTGCCAACCAGCCCAGCTTTTATTTTCTGCTTTTCCTCTTTAATAACCTCTTCGGAATTTGTGACCGAAAAAAGGTTCTCACCTTCTCTGTACTTGGCCTGAGAAGGTGGGGGATAACTTTTATTTTGGAGTTGGGGATGGAACGCAGATTCTTCCACTACTCGTCCAAGTGCTGTACTAACTACATCTATCGAAAATGGAGGGCCCCAGGAAGGGAAAAGAGTTAAAATCTCCAGGGAAAACTGGGAGGGGTTAAAAGGGAGGGGATGGGGGAAGGGAACAGGAGGAACTGAGAAGGCTGAGCTGGGGGATGGACTGAGTGGGGGAGCAATGAAAGACACATTTTGATAGATGGAGCCACTATGGGGTTAGGGAGAAAACCTGTGCTAGAGAAATTCCCAGGATGACCCAGGGACGACTCCTAGTGATAGTGGAGAGGGTACCTGAACTGGCCTTTCCCCTATACTCAGATTACTGACTCCCCTAATTGTCATCATAGAGCCATGCACTGGGCTGAGCTCCTGGATGGAATTCAGTTGAAGAGAGGGAGGAGAGATCATATGAACAAGAGAGGTCAAGGCCATAATGGGGGAAACCAGAGAGAGTTGACCTGAGCTAGTGGGAGCTCAGGGACTAAGGACTGACAACAGGGGAACTATATGGAACTGAGCTAGGCCCTCTGCATGTGGTTGATAGTTATGCAATTTGATCTATTGTGCATGATTGCATGTGTGGAGGGGGGTGGCTGTGGGCCCAGGACCTATACTGAGTTCAAGGACTGGCTTTTTGGAGCCCATTCCCTATGGAGGGATACCTTGCTCAGCCTTGATACTGGGAGGGGGGGAAGCTTGGTCCTGTCTTTGTTTGGTATGTCAGACTTTGTTGACTCCCCAAGGAAAGCTTTACCCCCTCTGAGGAATGAATGGGGGATGGGAAGGAGCGAGGTCAGGGATAATAGAAAGGGAGGGAGGGGGAACTGGGGTTGGTATGTAAAATGAAAATAAAGTTTTGAAATAAAAGTAAATAGTATTTAAGGGACTTTGCTTTCTGAAATTTAGCACCAGGAAATAATAGTCTGTTACTATAGGAGGAAATTGTGAGATCATGGCCTTTCAACAGTGACTAAATTTTGCCAACACAAAATCTTATTTTATATTTTCTTACCACAAAGTTGAGATAGTGATTTGTAACTTGGTAAGTGTGTCTGTATCACACATAATTTGATAAACACGTGATTTGACAAAAACAAAATTGTTTTAGGTTGCATCAAAATGTTTTTAATCAATTAAATAATTTTTTCACATGCAGTTGGCTATACATTAATAGTAAATATCTTAATAGTCTAGGGGCAGGCCTAAGTTTTCAAGATAACTAATCACCTATTTTTAATGGTTACATACTAATTCAAAATAAGAGTCTCAAGGCATGCTTATGGGTATACTCACAATTAATTTGGAGAAACAGTGTTCGTTGGCCTATGCTTGCAGGTATTGTTTGAGAACCCTGAAAGTAAACATGAAGAAAAAAGTACTATAAGTACTGTAATTAAGGGTTTAGTCAAGATACCTATGCAATTTTCTTTGGTAAGGCTAGTCATGTGTTCCACATGTAAATCATAGTTTTCCAAATGCAGCACACTGCAGGTGTACCAATGTTTGTCTTTCTGCTAAAGAAGAAATCCTATGTCCGTTTGGCATTTTACATGAAACAGAAAAATTCTACATCAAATGTTGGGTTGAACAATGATTTCACATAAGACAATTTCTAGAGCTGCAGTTAAATGGTTTTGATCCACAGACCCTATGATGATTTTAGCCCCTGGGAAACAAAATAACACTTGACAATCATCATTTAAATGTCCATTATCATAACAGTATCAAATTTCTACCCATTTATTTTGGAATGCAAGGTCAAATATTAGGTAAATTTTTGGACCAGAACAAACTTTTAATAATATTAATATTTTTATTTTGAAAAAGAAAAGATTTTCCAAACACTACAAACATGACCAAGATATTTAAACACAGGCATTTTCTTAAAATACACAGTAAACATTTTTGGATAGCTAAGTAAAATATAGTAAAGTAGACATCATTAGAATTATGGAAAATATATAGAAAACATCTTTCTATGATTTGAGATTATTTAAATAATTTAATTAACTCATAGACTGATCAAGATAAGTTGACATGATTAATGTAATATAAAACACAAATTTGGTGAATTTTAAAGTCACTATTTAAATAATTTGATGTGATTATATTTCACATTTTCCAAGATATAATGTATTATACTGATAATTTACTGTATTTCTGATTCCTTATGTCAGTACAATAAAATAGTAGTGAGTTAAAATAGGAGAGAAACAAATAAAATTTGAATTTAATTAATTAAATTAATATTAATTAATTAATACACTTAATATTTATAAATCTGTATGACCACATTTTGTCACTTTTAGTAGTGTAAAGATTCTTTGCAAGGACTGTGAAAATAAATGTCCAAATGGAAACTTAAAAATACTCAATTTCTGTAGGAGAAAGGTGCATAAAGCTTTTTCTACCTAACACATTTCAGTAGGCAGAGATCCAAAATCACTAGCTATTTTCTACTACGTGTAAAAGTCCCTTACATGTGGAGTGGGAAGGGGGAGGAGAGGGTGGTCTGAGGGTATGGGAGGGAGAGGAAACTGGGATCAATATGTAAAATAAAATAAAAAAAGAAATATTAAAAGAGTTCTAGCTTAGTGAAGGTGAACTTGCAATGCTGTTATCAATTAACCTGATACAAACTACAGTTGCATTGCAACAAAGCGTATTATCTCACTACACTGTGGTAATCTACTCTACCTGTTGCAGCATCTGTTAAAATTAATTTTACCTAATTGTACAGTACCCATGGAGGGAATAAATCTGTTTTTGGCCACAGAATCATAGCAAAAAAAGAATTGAGGCCCCCTAGTGGTCACATGTGACTACTGCAGCCAAAACAATGTATGCTGTGATGTCACTGTTAGGATTTGATATTTTCCAGTAGATTGAGATATCTTATAATGAAGCATTTCTGTTCGTCCATGACCAAAAACAAAACAAAACAACAAAACGAAAAAGCAGTCTTGTAAGTTTTAAAAATATTTCTCTGAAACTTAACAAGCAAAAATATTTTCTGATGTTTAATGTTTTAGAGTAGATTTTAAAAAAGTTAATTCTGAAAAAAAAAGAGGACTTCCTTCACTAAAATTAATGGTTTTTTGAGTGTGTCCTTCCAGCCTTATTATGACATTTTTTTTTTTGTATACTATCAGTTCAAGTCTTTGATCTCTCTTACCTTACTGAACTACTACTATATTGAATTCCCACAGTAAGTCTGATTTCTCTCTTTGTGCATGTGTGTGTGTGTGTGTGTGTGTGTGTGTGTGTGGTAGTGCCCCAAGACAGCAAAAAGGTCCTGAGCACAACTGTATTTTATATATTAATACAAGTACACATTTAAATTATTATTTTTGATATGGCTTATAATTGATTTACACAGTGATATTGAGGATAATGTTGTGATTATTTATGGATTATATTCAATATTACACAAATTACTGGTATTTTATTCCTAGACTATTCTAATAAATCTATTATACAAGTGTAGTTTCAATTCAAAATTGTCTTGTAAAGTGCCTAAGAAGACAGTATTTTGTTCTCAAATATCATTCAAATGCCAATATTGAGGCCTAAGCCAGTTCATATTGACATCACAAGAGAAACGAAAATACTTCTCTGGGCATTCACAGATTAACAGAGTCCTTTACTTAGGATTAATGCAAGACCACAAATAGACTGAAGGGTTACTTTTCCTGCTTATTTGAGTTTTCAAGGAATCTTTACAGAAGTATTACTAATATGTGATAAAATGTGCTCGTTCTGAAAGTAGTTTACTCAGTTTGGGGAAGTGCTTCCACATCCACGAAAGTGCAAACCATTTCTATCCCGCTGGAGTTGCTATCAATTCTAGCATAAAGTGGCTCGTATTGTCTCAGTTGCTTCCACACTGTTCGAAACATTTTTGTTATTTAAACACGGAGGTTATTTTCTGCTTTATTGTGTTGCATTGTTGCTTTATATTTTCTTATATTTCACCTTACATTTGCATGCAGTCTTTGCTATTCTGATATAATATTGCCTTTTAAACTCATTGTGTCTTTACCAAGAGAACAATAGAATGGACTGTCAGTGGCACTTGCAACAATGATGAACAGTTCAATAGGACCTGAACAACCAAAGGAAAACTCGTTGTTTGAGTTGTTTAAATTTCATCATCTCTAGTGCAACCACCACCACCATCATAATCATTATCATCATAATATCAGCATTATTATCCTTATTATTTGTATGTGTGATGTATGTGTGTTGGCAGGTATGTGGCAAAATGCACATGTGAAAGTCAGATAACTTTCAGGGATGGGTTTTGAACTCTGGTCCTCACACTTGTGTGAGAAGTGCCTTATCGTCTGAACAAACATCTCCCCAGTGTGAAACGAGTACATTTGTTAAAAATAGCTCCTTTTGTTAAAAAGCATTTACAAGACAATGAAAGAAGTAAAAAGTCTGATATTTCTATTGTCACTTTTTGTGACAATAAATCATTGTTCTAACATTTTTGCCACCTTGGATTCCAAGAAGAATAAAACCTTATGTGACAGACCTCTACCCAATATATACCATCGTGCCCAATTTTCCATCCACTTATCATTGATAAATAGTGTTTCCCCCACTTTTAGAAGTGAACAGAGCTGTTTAAGGATTCACCCATTCTTGATTTGGAGAAGACATCATACAATATCTATCTCCTGTCTTGTGTTCCAACTCAGGCCTGGATGAGAATGGCAAGTCTGAACAGGTATTGTACTCAGAGTACATTTTGTGCATTAAGTATGTGACACATACTGAATTGGTAGGCTGTTTGTTACTCAAGGAACCATAGAGTGCTTGTAGCCTTTGTAGTTTGAGTCCTGACTTAGCTCTTTATCAGCTTCTCTCCATTTCTATTTTCTGGAGCTTTCCCGTCCTTACTTTTTCACTAACTCCTTCCTGCCATGTGGCTGTTTATTTGCCATGTGTCTTATGTGCATGCCAGCCTAAAGGGCATGGTCTTTTTTTCTTTTCTCCTAAACTGTCTCCCCTTGTGCAGCTGCTACAGTTTTACAGTTTGGAATTTTACATTTACATTCTACTAAAAGTTTCCTTTGTGCTTTCATCTGAGTCCATTCTTAAATTGTTTTACTAATGAGACTAAAATACCCAAAAGGAGACATGATTTCCCCACTATAAATATAATTATGCATGAAATAATGTTTCACTATAGTTTCAAACCCATCCCCTATATGAAAGTTTCTCACACAAAATGATTGGTAAAATAGTCATAGAAGGAAACATTTCATTTTACAAAGCTATTTTTTTTTTACCTGAGTTCATTGAGTGTTCATGGTGTGATTGCATATTTCTCATACTGTTGCTCAGAGTCATTGTCTTTAAAATGACTGAAGGTCACTGGTTTGTTTTCTTATGGAAATGACATAATGGTTTAAAGATGGACTTCTGAAGCTAGTGACTCATTCTTGCATTTGTACATTTTTAAGGGATGTAATTTATAGAGTAAGCATTCAGCCTTGAGATGTTTCAGATGTCAGTTGCTCAAAATAAGAAATCAAAGCTAACATAAATAAGTGTATGTGGCCAATTGACTGAAGAGTCTAATATAAGCCTCAAAAATCACTCTTCTGTTGTGAATGTGCATGCATATGATATATAACACAAAAATAATTACATCTTCTATGTTAATGTCAGTAATAGTAAAAGTCACAGTCTTCAAGGTATTCACATATTGGTACTAAGCTTACAATTTTGAGCCAAGAATGCAAATGTGCTTTCTGTTCATTCTGAATTTATTAAGCATGACATGATTCTCAAGGACAGTATGATGTAGTCAAAATTTTAAAAGCATTCTCTTATTATGCTACATAGCTTTCAAGAGGCAATAGACTATGTGGGAAAAGAACCCAAATTCAGAGTCAGAAGACTAGAATTACCTCTATGGCTTCATCCCTAACAATATGCACGTTACCAACACTTTGTCAAGAACTGTCTCTTAACCATATTTTAGCCATCTTTAAATCACAATCAGTAATGGCCAAAAAGTTGTTTCCATGGGTAAAGTTCATGCAGCAGAGGCCAGCTAACCTGAGGCCACTTCCTGAAGAACAGGCCAGCTAACCTAAGGCCACTTTCTATAGCCCACATATAGAAGGAAGTAGAGGAATGAAGGCAGAACATTATCCCCTTACCTCAATGAATGCTTAGACCCTGTCACCAACAAATCTCTCTCTCTCTCTCCTTTGTCTCTTTTTCTTACTTCCCTTCCTCCCTCTTAATTCACAGTCACTTTCACAACATCATCTATACCTAGAAAAATTATGAAGTACCTTGTTAATATTACTAAACATAATCTAATAAAAATAAATAGCCTTTTAATATTGGAGAATAACAATTATGTTATCATCAGACAACTGATTATATCATAGTCAAATGTACAGCGTATTATTTATGTGCATACTCATACTCTTTCCTAATTGTACGCACGACATCTATTTAATACTTCTTTACAGTGTAATTTCTTGGTTTTTGTTGTATAACAATATAATTTATGGTAGTGATTTTAGAAAATGGTAAATGGCCATCAAATTCTGCTTTGACAGTTACATGACTCTAAGCACAGGTGCTATATTTTTTGCCACATTCTTAGGGCCTGAAATAAACCAGGCCTCAAAAGCTTTGTCTCCATTGATGATTCTAGAAATCTGCCAGATTCCTAAAACAGATCAAGGAGGGGCCTGGATGCCACACTTTAAGATCTTTGTACAGAAACTTGAATGCTTACTTTGAAAATATTTTACAGGAACAAAAATAGTACAATTTCAAATTCATTAAAAATGGTGAAAAGACATCTGGGTATGCTTTTCATGGGAAAGCAATTAGAAATCAAAAGGGAGCCCTGACAGGAGTCATGGAAAACTATAAATGGCCTTTCCTTCCCTTCTTTCTAGTGTCTAAAGTCGCCCCGCCACATACACACACAAAGAATCAAAGCCACCCTGAATACAAAACTAGAAATCTTCTAATATGGGGGTCAGAGAAGGTTGCATGGATGTAGTAATGTCCTCTAGTTAGTTGAACAGGTTCCCATGACCTTCTTTGTCCTGTAAAGACTTTACACACTAATCACCTATGTGTCCCATATAAATCTAAGAATATATTTAATGAACCAGGCAATTTCTAGTCATGACATTTAATCTTAGAGTGGAAGTGAGCAACACTGATGTTAAGCAATATGTCAGTGAATTCCTATTGGGAATTCTACACTGAAAAGTGATGTTGGAATAAAATAATATATTTTGATTTTTACTAGTTTTCCCTGGAAAGAAAGGAAGGTTTAAACCTTAGGTTCAGTGTTATGTATATTATTATAACAACATGTAACAAGTGTTTAGAATGTGATATTGTAAAATATTGAAAACATCACAATAGGGATAATGGGTATTAGAAAAAACTAGTAAGTTAAAGCATTTCAGAAAATTAGAAGAGGAAATCACGATAGCCTAATTGACTTTCAAGAAACCTTGCTTGGCTAAAGTACAATGAGATGGCTGCGTCCCAACTGATTTTACAGAAAGTGATTTGGTTTTTATTAAGGATTTTATCAAAGACATATTGCTCATCAATCAGCAATGTGTATATAACCTTTGACCACATTTAAATGAATGCCTGCTCTTTTGCAGAAACATATTTATCATTTATTTTAATCATTACTATTATCTTCTCTCTCTCACACACACACACACACATCTCTATGTACCATACAATTTCTTAATTGTGTCATTTATTTGTCAGCACAACCAATATTTCTATAAAGCTATACATAACATAGAAGGTACAGGGACTACTGGAAGGCTTGTGTTATCTTGAGTGAGAAAGCATAGTATTGTTTCAATCGGGTTATACAATCAAGTGTGTGACCATGAATACACTATTTCAACTTATTTGCTATTAGGTGCCTCATTTACATAAATGATGCTAAAATGTCGGTTCTAATTACTTTGTAGTTAAATTGAACATGAAGTAAGAGAAATAACCAGATGTAAATGAAATGAAAAGGGAAAGTTCATTTGGTTCATTTATCTTTTACCTTTTTGCTTTCTGTGTGTTTATAAGGCATTTCCAAAACTTAAAAAGGTTTTTAAAGCCACCGATTTCTCTTCCTGAAGAATGGTCATGTTATATACACAATTAAAATGGCTAGAATTTGTGTGTGTGTGTGTGTGTGTGTGTATACAGTATCATGTAACCTAGGCTATTGAACACACTATGTAGTCAAAGATGATTCTGAAACTTCTGATCCTCTTGCTTACTCTTCTCAAGTTCCGGGCCTTAAAGACAGGGCCATTACACCCAGCTGTGAATATTTAGTTATAAATTCTACTAAGGAAAACCAATTATTTAACTAACAATTATATGCCTTAAAGAAGTTGGTAGGTGATATACCAACCTTTATGGTTTTTGACATTAAACAAATCCACTTTATAAGGTTTGGGCCTGAACTCCTATTGAATTTAGCCTTAATTATATTAGTTTTGTTCCTGCTAGTAAGAATTCCTTACGTTCTCTTTAAGCAGTAAAATAAAAACAAGACATTTCCACTTAATTGCACCGAAAAGCAATTATAGGGCATTGGAGTGAATGGGACAATTACAGGTTCAAGACCAGAGGTGAGCACTGACTTTTGCTTGTGTAACAATTTCTTGTGTGCTTGAAGAATTATAGGTGTTATTTTCTAAGATACAAAAAATCTTCTATCTCCCCATTATTATTTGAAGATAGTTTTCAGAACTAGAAAATTTTTGAAGTCTTTCTTAAGTTTATAGTATTTTTTAGGGTACTAGTAACCACCCAGTTTAATTTCTTTTTTTTTCTCCCAATGCTGAAGAATGAACCGAAGACCTTAATGTGTACTAGCTAAGTGCTCTCTACTGATCTGCTTAGGATTTCCTCTTTGACTAGCAAAGAATACACAGGCAGATAAAAGATTAGAACTCAAGTCATTTAACTCTTAACTTTGTAGCTTAAAAACCTTTCTATAGTGCCCTATTTTTATATATTCAATACTCAGAAAAAAACATATTCAAGTAAACCATAATATATAATGGCATATGCATACACAAATGAATAAGATGCACTCTTTACCTGTGAATATTTGTCCTAATAATAGCTAGTACTCAACTTAAAATCCAAGACAATGCTTATAAAAATCTGTGATATCACGCCTGGCACATAGAAACACTGAACTTTAAACAATTAAGTAAAAATAACTGAACAAAAAATAAATTAAAACACAATATGCTAAGTGCCAGGTAAAATTAAAAAGAAAAAATTGATAATTTTATGTATGAAATTTGATGATTTTTTTAGTGTGTTCAGTGACTTGTTCTATAGTGCATACATAAAAGTGTAAAGCATTTGCATTTTAAGCAGTATTTCTTATTTTATTTGTGTTTGTTTCGAGATAGGATCTTGCGATGTACTTCATAACAACTTTAGCTGTAACACAGGCTGGCCTCAAATGCACTATTCTCCTACCTCAACATTGTGATTACAGGCATGCCTGACTTTTGCATATTGACTTTATAGTCAGAAAAATAGCTTTCTTCTTTACTCTTTGTGGCAAAACTGTACATTCCCCACCCCTGAACTAAACATGAGAATGAGCCTGCTGCCATTCCCAAAGACCTACCTTACCAGAGGCTCATTACAACTTACCTGGTACTCTATTTATTTTTGGTGTTTTTGAACTAGTTCATCATTCTACTGCTATCAACCTTGTAAATATTATGAATTATTTGTGCATTGTGATCAAATTAGGAGTGGAGACATTTTCTGCAGCGAACTAGCAGTAAGAGTCTACAATTACAACGGAAATGAGAAAAGGAAGTGGTACATCGGAGGAAAATGGGTCATTTATTCTGAGGGGAAAATAGAAGAGAATTGTCTTTTCTGAACAGTCATTTCTTTTGGGAAGTTTTATATAATATGCATGTTAGCTTCTATCAGTCATTTAAAATAGCATTGGAACTACACCAATCCCTTAAATAATACTTGATGTATTTCCATTATTCTTATGGGTTATTTGTCTTATGATTGACTAATTTGAAATATATATTTGATGAATATGGACAGTATATTTAATAGATTTAATTAAATAAAATTTAGAAAATTTGTTGAGGTTCAGTATAGATGTTTTGAAAAATGAGATAGACTGTTATTCAATGAAAGGAGGGAAATAATACAACAATCTAATAAATCTACTATATTGGCTACTTAAATAAGTTTTGGAAGAATAAGAATCATGGTATCAATAAATATTTTACTTCATAATTATATTATATATTGCCATTTGTTTTCCATTTGCAATGATTTTAAAGTAGATATGTGATGAAAGGATAAAGAAATGTCTCTCAATAAACCTATTCACTTTTGCTATAAAAAATATTGCTAGAATATGGCCACATACTTTGGATTTACTTCACACGTGAATAAAATCATCAAATTTCCTTTGAACTTCTTTTAGGTCAGATGTTAAAGTGTTAAACATCGAGGAGTCAATGACTAATCCTAAAATAGAAAGATTTGCCAACAATCTATAAATCATAAAGTTAACTTTACATGTTTCAAATTACAAAACCTACACATTTATGATCTTATCATTGTAAGCAATTTAAGACTAGTAGCTTCTGATATCCCGGAATTAGAAAAGAGAAACAATTAGAATTGCCCAAGCATATCACAAAAGAGTTGTGGATCACTGAGTTAACTGGTTAAAGCTAAAATGAGAGCAAAGTTACAGAATAGGCCTAGAATGTGAAACTGGCCCTACACATAAAGCACATGTTTATCATCACCTAACAAGTAGTCAACCAAATGGTTAAACACACACACACACACACACACACACACACACACACACACACACACACACACGAGAGAGAGAGAGAGAAAGAGAAAGAGAGAGAGAGGCATTTGCATATTTCTGTGACATAGAAAATAAAACTGTGTATTGTATTTTTGGACTAAACTTTAGCTAATCTAAGAATTGTAAATCTTTGTATGAAATTATGCTTAGGGAGATAATTGTGCTAGATACTTGAGCTCTTGGAGATACAAAACATTAAGTTCCTTCAGTTAGCATAGTCAACCTAAATTTGCTAATTGGTTACAGTTTTTAGAGAAGGACTTTGTTATATATAAGTTATATATAAGTACCACTTGCTGCAGGTGGTGGGTGGGATATGAACCATACCTGGAAGACCACATAGGCCTGAGGAATTTTTGGTAGGATGAGAGCCATACCACAGTCTATCAATATTTTCTAATGTTTCTCCACTATTTCTAGCAACCTTCTGTTATTCTAGTTATGCGTTTTCCTAACTCCAAATTTCCTGTTTGAATCGCAAGTACCCAGCTTTCTAAAAATGACCAAATAGGTTTGTTCTTTGTTGCAGTGACAGCAAGTATAAACCATATTCGAGTATACATAGCTGTAGTAGGCCCTGCCCCTGTGTGCTTATCTCTATATATGCTATTTCCCTGATATTTTTCACTATTTTTGGCAATTCTGTAACTCCCATTAACTTTGCTTTCTTTTTTTTTTTTCACTTTTTGAGACAGAGACTTACTATTTTTGAGTAAGAGTCTTGCTGTGTGGACTAGGAAGGCTTCAAACTTAACACCACCTTAGTTGCATGCTGCTATTAAGACCTCTGGCTCCACGCCATCTTTCTTTCACTCAACTGCTTACCTCCCAGTCCGCCAGCATCAATGTTTCTAAATTATGTGATCTGTTTTTTTTAATTGATAGCAAAATCTACATGAAGTGTTACATTCCCATTTTATTGCTTTGACAGGTGTTAAAGGAGATTGCCAATCATGTCTTCATATATGTATCCACCTGTTCAAAGCCTGGTGGTAATAGTATAAAACAATGCCTAAACATAAGCAAGAGAGCTTACTGTGTAAACTGGATTAAAAAGTGCCTGCTTTCAGGCCTGAGATTGTTCATTACAGATGAATAGATTATTTTACCTGCTTGCATGTCTCAGTATACAAACTGTGACTAATACTATGACCTTCTCATGGGATATTTGTGAGGATTAAATGAAAAGACATATATAAACCTCTTATTCATGTGTACAAGGTTTCATGCAACAATTTTCAATGAATCATGGCTACTGTTACCATCATGCTTTATTATATTCTTGAGAGAAATAACTACTTGCTAACTTTATCAAGTCTTCTTGATTTGATTGTAGGGAGCTGTACATAAAAACATTGAATAAGTCTTGGTTCCTCATCTAAAATAGGAGATATGTGAGTTTAAAATGAACTTTTAAAAAGATGCGAACATAAGACATTTAGTCAAAGGCATTTCACTAATGACATTAAAGAAAAAATATGTTTTCATGAATAATGAAATGACATGACCACTGTAGCTATTTAATTTACTGATACTTTTGTCTGGACATTTTTGACATGGCTTCATACTATTTAGTAGTTTTTAGTGTTTATACACTATGCGTACCCCAAAGCCTGCCATTACTGAAAAATATGCCTTGGAACACTCACTCTCCATTCTGGATTGCCAGTCCAACTGCCTCATCTTCCATAGAACACCAAACATCCCATCCACATTCCTTCCTCTAAGGCTTGGTTACCTACCTAGCGCAACGTTTTTGGTTGCATCTTAGGAGACTTCAATTCATTTTCCTATTCTCACTTGTTTGCTACTTTGATCAGAAACATACTGTCTTTCTTATTCTCCAGAAAACATCATCTACTAACCCTCCTGAGTAAGGAGAATGTTTAGAAAATTGGGGCAGATTAAATGATTGAACATCAATATGTTTTCAGTGTTTCTCTTTGTTCCAAAAGAAACTCAGTGTTAGGTGATTTTTATTTATGAATTCATAAGGACACATTTTTGCATGAAATTTAGCATACAACTTATAGCTGCTGCATTATATTGCAGATCTCATAGCTTTCTCATAACTATAGTTATGCTTTATTAATAGGCAAAATGAAATTTAGCCCTTGAAATGGACATTTGTGCTTCAAGAGGACACTACTAAAAGTAAAGAAAAATATTCCTGAATGTAGTATTTCAAGTGACGCAAAGGGCCATGAAGGCAATTTGTGGTTTAAAGGGTCGTTCTTGTTCATTTCAAATGGATAGCCTTAATTATAATACCAAATGACAACTAGATGTATGCATGTGCCATAACTTTTAAGTATCTTTAGCACAGTGTAGATGGCACAGTCTTAACCATAGGTGGAAAGAGGAATCAGCAGAGAGACAAAGCAGAGGTAGGTTCTGGATAGTCGAACACAAACTCAACTCTAGCTCTTGTACATCTTATTTGAAATTCTGCTCATACTATTCTATTTGTGTATTAAAACCCTGCTAGTGGCCGGGTTAATGGTAGCGCAGCTTAAAGTCTTTGTTGGTTGCAATGCTGAGTGGGCAAAATAGAGATTACTAGGATGTTCTGCAGCTATGTTCTCTGTATTTGAAGAAATATTAAAATGTTCAATCTAAGGCAGGGACAGATTGAACATTCATTAGGCTGATGATTGGTGATTTTCCTTTGAGATTCAACAGTCCAATGCATAGAAAAAATAAAACAGAGGTATTTTATAATGATGGCAAATGATAACATAAAATACTGCCTTGTGAAATCATTAAAAAAATCAAAGTATGTTATAATGTTTCACAATTTATTACACTGCTAGATATTATATTACTGTATATCATTATATTACAATAATATCTTATTGACACCAATACATAGTCAAGTTTTCACAGTCGGCTTATTGCTACTTAGTTAATGAGCCAACTAAGAATTTATTTCATTAGACATTAATCTTTCAAGGATGCTCTACTAAAATAATCTCAACACAAGTATTATATATCTCTGTTTCTTGAAGGATTCCACTGCTATATAAGTGAAGTGGCAAGACACATGTTAATGATACTAACCAAATAGTCTGGAGACTAAGGAGCCATTAGATCCTGAAACTTAATTATTGTTTTGCAGCAGGGCTCAGCAAACTGCAACCTTCAGTCTCCAGCTTGGAAGAATTTAAGCCCAACTGAAGACACTTCATGTTGGTTGCTGATAATCTCTACCCTAAATTCTGTTTGTTTTTGTGCTTTCTTCATTTGGAAACATACGTGGCTCTTATGTGGAGAAACTAGAATGAAATAGAGAAATACAATTATTCATTTATTTTTTCAGACTATTAATGAGGTTTCTTGTTTGTTTTGCCAATTGAAGAAATATTCCTAAATAGTTAAATTCCAAAGAATATTGAGAACACTGCAAACCTAATACAAAATTTTAGAAGAAGGGAAATCTTCTGTAGTGTTGGTGCTTATAGTTTTTAAATTCTTAGGATATTGATGGCATATTGTCACAGATATCCAGCTTAAATTCAGAGAAATTTATTTTTTATTTATTTATTTATTTATTTTATTTTATTTTATTTATTTATTTATTTATTTTTTTTTTTTTTTGCAGTGCTGGAGACCGAAGGTAATGTTTCGTACGTGCTAGGTAAGTGCTCAATTGCAGCCCAGGACCTTCAGTTTTTATTTCTGTCGCTGGGAAATAAAATAGATTTGTTTTTCTCAAGTAACCTTGCAGGCACAAAAAAGTACTTTGTGTTTCTTTGTCTTAATCTATGACGGAATCTTTGGAAATTGGAAAGAAAATTGGTTAGTATCAATAACATTTGACATAAGATTTTTCTAGTCATAATGACGTCATGAAGATATTATGAACTGAGGCATATATGCAATACTATTGAATACCTGCCTGGCATCCAGGAGGTTCTCAAAAATATCAGTTCTCATGCTCTTCTTTTTCCTGTGAATTAAAACTGCACCAAAGGCTGTCATGTCATTACCTGAAAAAGTCATCACTTTCATCCATAACAACTCTACATGGCAGAAAAAAGACAAATCCAAATGACAATAGATGAAGGGTTAAATGGGCCTCCATCTGCAGTGCAGATAGAAAACTCCTGTTGGTGTTGATGTAAACACCCAGGTCCTACCTGGCCATTGCAACCACAGCCTTATCCACCTTCCGATATGCAGGGCTTGAGTTACGCTTGCTGCAGCAGATGATAGGTGCTATTAGGAGAGAAATGATGTACACAGAGCAATATTTTTTTTACTTCCCAAGAGGACCAGAAGAACAAAATTTAGTGAATGAAATAAGTACCCTCTGGTCTACCTCCTCAAAGTGTGTGTGTGGGGGGGTGGGGGTGGCAAGAGCCCCTTCTTATAGCATGGAGTGGTACATGATTTCCCAAAAGAAAGGTGCTAAAAATTATACCCCTCTTAAAGGGCAATATGTGTGTGTGTGTGTGTGTGTGTGTGTGTGTGTGTGTGTGTGTATGAGAGACCCGAGAGAGAGAGAGAGAGAGAGAGAGAGAGAGAGAGAGAGAGAGAGAAGGGGGGCTG
Organism: Phodopus roborovskii; assembly: GCF_943737965.1. Classification (NCBI taxonomy): domain Eukaryota; kingdom Metazoa; phylum Chordata; class Mammalia; order Rodentia; family Cricetidae; genus Phodopus; species Phodopus roborovskii. The sequence goes on from NW_026125884.1 coordinate 282,206, forward strand.
CAAAAGAAATAATTTTCTGTGGTGCATGCTAATTGCCCATTCTGATTGTCATGGCATAGTCAACTCCAGGTGACAGTTTATGTATACTGCATTAATGTTTTGTTTATCAGTGTATGATTTATATACACATGTGTGTATGTATGTGTGTGTGTGTGCATGTCGTATATATAATGTTCTAAATGAAAAAAAATAAAATGTCTTGATACATCCTTTTCCATCACTGTTTATGTGAGGTCACGATTGTCTGCAACAAACTGGGAGTGCAGATTACTCACTGCGCAACATTTTCTCCCCCCCCCCTCCCTGCAACATTTCAGTTCAAACCCATTTCCACACCAATAGCTACTTTCCATGTTTAGCTTATTTAAAAGGTATATGGTAAGTGACATATATGTTAAAGGAATCAACTAAAGCTTCCTTGAATGGGGCTTACACTGGTGAATATTAATGAAGAACCTGCCAGGTACTGGCAGTGATTCTGAGCTAAATTAAATATCCTCTAACTGCTGAATGTCACCTTGTGTGCTTCTTGGAGGGCTCTATCACTTAAAATAAGGGGTCTCGAACATAGTGCTGAGTGTTTGACACCTTAGTCTCCTACTAGCATCTATTACGAAGCAAGTCGCATAGGGCTCGGCGCAGAAAATAAACAGACACAGAGACATGTTTTGCAATGACGAACTTTATGTTGCATCAGGAACCAGCAACCTGTTCATGTTTAGCATTTCCGTGGTATGCAGTTAACACTGCTGGTCAGGTTAAGCTGAGCAAAGAGGCAGGATAAGAGGCAGCCTTGGAGCCTTTTCCAAATATAAAACCGTCGCCAAATGACTTAGGTAAGCTAATGAAAAGGCTCCCTGGATACCCCAATACTATCCTCTTAAACTTACGTGACCATCAGCAACGCAGTTCAAATTCAGCCAGCAGCTGTTAGACCAAGACACAGATCCGCAGTGTGTTATCTCCCAGAGTTACTTGTGTTCACTGAGACCCATGGAAAATGAGGGTCGGTTTCAAGGAGAACATAATAAAGATCATTTGCCCCCGCCCCAGCCCCACTCCCATTACTTCAAGCCCTGAGCCCCCATCCCACTTTGCCCGAGTCCGATATCTTAATAAGGTGAACAATTGGTATCCCCCTACTCGATTGCACCTTCCTCAGCCCAACCCCTCGACCAGAGAAACCCCGCGTTCAGTTTTACTCCTCCTCCTTCCCACCCCTCCCCAGCCTCCTCCCCCTCCCCTTACTTCTAGAGACCCCACCCCAGTCTTACTCTCACAGCTTTCCCTGAGCGCGAGGGTCCCTAGATCCTTGCCTCCCTCTAGCGCCTACATTTCGAGTCAGGTTCTCCAACCTCCTCAAGACTCCCAGTGCTGTCTCTTACAGAGACCCCAGCCTCCCAGCGATCTGAGCGCTCTGAGTCGCTCCAACCATCCTCCCGAACCAGTGCGGTCCTGAAGGCTGCAACCATCCGGGATCTGTCTATGCTCCCCTACCTCATTCTCCGCCCAAACCAAGAGGGTCTCAGCTAGCAATGCTGCCCGGGGGCTCCAACTTACCGCTAGCGTCCGGGAAGAAGACTAGGCAGGTCGCCGCGGCGGCAGCTAGACGAGAAACGGACCCGGCTGCAATCGCCCAGCGGAGCCCGCGGCAGTCAGTGCGCTGCTCTTCACTGCGCGCCGCAACCTCGCGTCTCAGTAGACGGAGAGAAGGATGGAGGGAGCTCGGCGCGAAGGACAGCGCCGGCAAGTCGACCTCCTGTGGGCAACCTGCGCCCCCCGGAAAGGTTTGGCTGGTATTGTTGCACTATCCTATTCTAGCATAGTAACTGACACCTCCAGCATCTCCGCGCCAATCGCTTCTTCTTTCTTCTTTGAAGGCCCCTAACTAACTACACTATTCTAAGCGGACGAAGACCACCACCGGAGCACCACGACGATCTCCACGACGCCGACGACAAACGATGTTCAGAACGAAGGAAAGTTCATATGCAATAGCAAGGTAAGGGATAGAGAGGCCAAAGGAGCAACCAAGATTAACAATCTTGCTGCTCCAAGGGCTCTGTCAATAAGATTGGTGCACCCGAGGAAGATTCCTCGGTGAGCACCAGAGCGCCTACCCAGAGATGGTGAGGCTGCACCGGGCTCTTAGGCAAAACCAGGGATGAGGGGAGGAGCCAACGAGGAGCCAAGACGAGCCAATCAGTGCTCAGGGTTACACTGCTCCAGGCCTGTTTGGACCAGAATCTTAGTGCGTCTCTAATCTGCTGGCAGGGAACCATGAGACCCTGTGGCGTGGGTGGGGAAGTGATTAACTTGATTCATAAGGTACAGGAGCTCAGGGAAACTGAGGTCATCTGTGGCACCAGATAGGGGACAGGGAAAGTCTCAAAATTCGAACATCAAAGGTTCAAACTTTAAACACAGACTGCAGAGAGAGAGAGAGAGAGAGAGAGAGAGAGAGAGAGAGAGAGAGAGAGAGAGAGAGAGAGAGAGAGAGAGAGGTAAGGAGGGAGGGAGGGAGGGAGAAAGAATAAGACAGAGAGAAAGACAGACAGCCAGAGACGACACAGACGCGGAGACACAGAGACAGTGAAACACCCAGAAAGGCACAGAGAGACACGCAGATACAGAGGCAGACAGACACACAGAGAAAAAGACAGTGAGACACACAGAGACAGAAAGACAGAGATACACAAAGAGATAGAGACAGACAGAAAAAAAAGAGGCAAAGAGAATAGAGGCAGAGAGGCAGACACACACACACAGAGAGACAGAGATAGCTAGACAGACCGACAGAGATAGCTGGACAGACAGGCTTTAGTTCCTATAACACACTTTAAAGTCCTATAACTTTCACTAATTCTTGAAACTCCTGAGGGTCTCCATTCTGACCCTCACTCTTCCCTCCATCAGGAACAGCAGACACATTGCCAGTATCAAACATTAAAGGACACAACCGTTTGATGGCTGCTTCCTAACCCTTGCCCCTACTCTTAAATTCAAAGCAAGAAGAGGAAAACCCTGTCTTTCAAGGTCTAAGAAGGCAGTTTTTAATTCCTTCTTGATGCCACCCCACACACCCTGCTACGAGCTTAGACCTTGAAGGTAGTTCATTAGGCTTTCTCGGGGTGCTGAAAGTATCTCCAACAGAGTTTAGGGGGCACAGTTAGTAGCTGAACCTCTGCAAAGGCTATCGATGCATAAAAATAAATGTAAGGACAGGGAAGGAAAAAAAAAAAAAGGAAAAGCAGCAGCAACAACAAAACCTCCCTTCTGAGATCTGCCTGTACACTCATCCCAACTCTTCCCAGTTAGCTCTCAAGTGCCGAGATCAGGCAGGTGCCTGCTACGTTCAGGCTGCAGGGCAGAGGTTCATCCACCTGGCCAAGATGCCCCAGGAACATCAAAACCAAGCCTAGGAGTGGAGATATTCCCACAGAGAAAAGAGGCTAGAACAGAACAGAACACAGGGAGTAAATAGAGATGGTGTGTGTATGGGGAGGGGGGTATGTCTATCTTCAGCATGGACAGCTGCTTGGAGAAATTTAGACTTGTTTCCTCACTGCTCAGTAGTGGCTGGATCAGAGCAATAGACTGAGATCAGTACAAATACTTGGGACCCAAGGGCAAAGCGGTGATTATAAAGAAGAGAAAGCAAAGGGTCTGTGCAGTAGATTGAAGGATAAAACCCAGGGGGGGAAATGCTGAAAGGAAGGCCATCAGTCTGCAGCCTGGGGACTGTTGACCCCAGTAGCTATAGAAGCTGAAGATGGAGGAAGTGTTGGAAGAAAAGAGTTAGGCCTCCTCTTTCTTCAGGATGCCCCAATGCCGATATTTCTCTTCCTGCCTCAAGATTTGTGAAAAGGAGATCTAACTGTATTGTAAGAATTGCGCCCGAGGATTGAGATCCTATCTTTAATAAATGCAAACATTTTGAAAGGCCTTGAAATTTAATTTGGCAATGAACATACTGTCCACCACACACTTTTTTTTTTAACCCAACGCAAGAAAAAAAAGTCGCAGTTTGCTTGAAGCATCTGTTGAATGTTCCTGTATGATGCTTGCCACACAGGTGGCGGCGATAGCGCTGCCAAGTCCGCAGACTGCACCACACTTGCATCTGTAGAATCGCTTTGTTAGTGAAAAGTATTTTATAAATACAAAGAGAAAACGTATGTCTTCTCTTTAAATAAGCAAGCACTCATCTTTTAAAAGTACCCACGCGTCTTTTTTTTTTTTTTTTATTTTTTTTTTTTTTTTTTTTTTTTAATGCTCGCGAATGTGGAATGCTATCATACTTTCCTTTCCAGCGCGACTTCTGGTGACTGTGTCGGAGGCTGGAGACGTTTGTACTATTTCACAATTGTAAATATGATTCCCTAAAAACATTTACTACGGAAAAATAGCTCACTGAGGCCTGGGGGAAAGATACCATCAACCAAAACTGTGTCTCTTTTTGCCAGTTCCCGACGAAACCGGCTAGGGGAAATTGACCACAACAAACCAGCAAACGTTGTTATTAGGACAAGGACAAAAAGGGTGATAGTTATTCTTTTTATTCCATATTTCACTCTTTAGGCTATTCTTTCCATCTTAGGAAAATGCAAAAGTCTGGAAGAGATAATTAGTGAAGCCCACCCTGTGATGGGATGGATAGAAAGTTCGCTATCAGGGCACTGTGCTGAAAGAGCTCTCAGGCGCAGGAGTTTGAGTAGCTTGACACTCTCAGACAAGCTTGCCTTTGAGCGGCGCTCTCGCCAAGGCCAGGAGCTGGGGATGCTGAGCCTGAGCAGGATGCAGCTGGATTCTGGGCGCTGATTTCAGCCAGGAACAGCTTTTCCACTTTCTTAGCAACTGCAGTACATTCCTCCAGTCTGACTTCTCTAAGGCAGCTGCTTAGCGGCAAGTTGCTGATCCGAGGAGCTTTGGCGATTTGGGAACACTGGCTAGGGAGAATAAATACATTGGGGGGGGGAATATAGTTAGGACACAGGTGAAATTTGGAGAAGTAAATTCTATACAAGCTCTTTCAGGTGCCTCAGTTGAAGAGACATTTTCAAGCACCCTAGGCTAGGGAGGGATTAGCCTGAGTTTTCATTGTATTCCTTACACTTCTTTAAGTTGTTTTGGAAGAAAAAAGAGAGTCATTCAGAATAAATTCCTCCACTTTGATGCAAATACTGACTGATCGGGAGAACAGGAAGGCACCCAATCCTCACCACTGGGTTTTTTCCCAGGAGGAGTTCTTCTGTCCACTATGCTTATCTTCCCAAAATTCTTGGTTTAGAAATTCAGGAAGAATGTAATGAAATTTGTTATTAAGTAGGAAAAAGTCTTTCATCATATGAGGTTTTGATGATTTCCAGCCACGGACAGATTGCTAGTCAGTATTTTATGGCGCCCCTTGACTGGAGAGCCCTAGATTGCAAACACATCCCAAAAGATTATGAGACAGATTTCAAAATGAGCATACCAGTTGTAGCAAAATACTCCAAGGTAAATACTTCCTCGGAACCGAAGAAGTCAAACAAAATTCATCTGGGCAGTATTTGTAATTACCTTGTTTACCAGAGGATATAATGCAAGGGATCCTGATAACCCTTTTACCCACATATATTCTGTGCTTTAAAGCCAATTTTGATAGCTAGATCTTTTTAATTCTGTAACTGTATTAAACAGGATGTTTGTCATTTCTTTTTTTTTTCTTAACCACCCCCCAAGAAAATCGAGCATCAGACCCCTTATTGGATCATGAATTTCTAAAGATAATCTTTTGTAGTATTTAACATAGCAAATGTCTCTTATGTTTTACCCATGCAGAGTAACTGAATGATGAAATATACCATTCACAGACAGGTTATTATACTGGAAGACTTAAATTTTGCTTAAGATTTTTTTTTTAATAAAAGAAGCAGTGGTGCTCTATTGCTATGTAGGAAGGCAGGGGGCAGTCTCCGATCATCTCAGTCTTTCTTTGTGTGCAGCTGCCTTTTAGTCAGATCCTCAGTTTAAGAGAAAAGCAACAATCGACTCTGGTTCTGTGACACACTCACTAAATGGAGGGGAAAAATCTAAAAGCCTTTTGAGTGGAGTGGGAAGGTCTCATCACATATGTTTTCCATTTCTCAGACAAAACCAAAAGGTGCCATGGTTAAAAATCTGTGTTCCCTTCTTCCCAGAAAATCTTACTGAATGGATTTAACCTTATCTAATGTTTTTCTATTAGTCAAATACCTAATGGTATTTTATTTTACTTCGTTCTAAAGACTGGGGTTCATGTCGCCCAGGCTGGCCTCAGTATTGCTGTGCAACAAAGGATGATCTTGGGCTTCTGATTCTCTTGCCTCAACACATATTTTTTAAAATGAGAAATCATGCATTCAAGTTTGAAGGTAAAAATCTAGAAACTCCAAGGACAAAAAGCCAGAAACTACTTCGCTGTCAGTTCCCTGGAGAAATATGCATTCTTTTGTAGCAATTCATGTTACGATGCCTGCATTTTATATTATGGACATAGACTTTACCATAATCTACTAGGATAAGAAAGATAGTAATTAACAATCTTATTTAAATGAAAAATGCAAGGTGTTAGTGATTTGCCTTTCAGCCCTTCCTGTTGAGGACCATTTGTGCTACCTCTACATTCTATTTGACTCTCTCAGGAGAATTTGATTTCTAATTTCAATTCCTGCATTAATTGGGCATTTTCCCATTCAACCAAAGGTTGGGCAATTATCTGTAGAGTGATGCATTTCTCTTTCTTCATCTGTAACTGATGCCATTACATTATTTCAAATGAAGTACGCCTTCCTTGTTTTTTCTTCCCCTTTACCCTTCCCTCCCTCCCACACTCCTCCCTTCCTTCTTCACTCCTGTCTTCTCTCTTCTCTTCTCTCCTGCTCCCTTCCTCTCCCAATCTTAAGAACTGACATGTAACCATACCTTTTATTCTTCTCCTTTCCCCAAAATATATTCTGGCACTGGGTGCAAAGGACATAAACAAGGATAACTGCTAATCAGGAGTTAGTATTGAAATGTACAACTTGAAATTCACAATAACATGAATACAAAGACTCAAAGCAGTTTGACAAATTGGCCCATTATAACAGAAGGTTATGTCAGCTTGGACTGACCAAAATGAAACTTAGTAGGGGTAGATGTGAAATGCTATATGGTACTGAGATTCTATGCACCAATTTGGGTCCCAGAATTTGGAAACATGCTTTTAAAAATACGGATTGTTAGATGGCATGGAGGTCAAGATGGTGTTGTTGTATGGTGACTCTGAATCTTAATTTGTCCTTACTTTAGCAATTTTTGTGGAAAGTGTCAGGGTACAACTGCACTTTATGTGTTTCCAGGGACATTAAAAGTGACTTCAGAAGATAAGAGTTCATTCAAAAGAAGGTTCAAGGCAGTGAAGTTCTGGGATAAGTTATATGAGGAATTGGGTGTCATGATTCCTTATTGTTAGGTGACCATATATTTGGAGGTTTGTCTTACCTACAAGGAACTTATTTGTTTTGCAATGTCACTATTAATTTCATTTATAGCTTATCCCGTAGTTCTTAAGACAGTGCCTGTCACAAAGCCAGCATTAAAGAGCATAAAACTGGAATTAGTGGTGAAATCTAGGTTTTGGCTCAATTGGAATTGTTTTTTCATTCATAATTGACTTTGAATAGCTCTAACTGGATGCAGTGAATTTTTTAATATCAGCATGTCCCACCCTAACATGGCCAATCTTTAAGGGAATGTGTTACAGTGGAGAATTATATGAGAGTTAAAAAAAAGCACATGATTAATGAATAAAAAATTTATGCTTATCCTGATCCTAAATTTTGGAATATCAATAAGGAGATTTCAGTTTGCTCTTAAATATCTCAACCAGTATGCTTTCTGTAAAATGAAGATCAATGAAATTATGCATTTTGTCTTGGCTATAGATTTGGCATTGCTAAAGGAAAAAGAAGATCACCTTCTAGCCAATCTCTGGAACACTGTTGTTGAGCTTCATGAACTCAGTAGATACTGACTTCTACAGAAAATGAGATCTTAGAAGCTTGGTGCCATGGAAACAAAATGTATTATGTTAAGATATCATCACTTTTTAGAAGTCTAGGATACTCTATAAAAATGATCAAATCCAAACTACTAGTTTACGATGAAAATACATAACAGAACATTACTATGGAGGATTTGATGCACACAGAGTGAATGTTAGCTTAAAACCAGTGGCTCTCAACCTATGGGCTGTGTGGCATCATAGGGGTCACCTAAGGCCACTGGAAAACATGGATATTTATATGGCAATTCATAAACAAAGTAAAGTTATAGTAGTGAAGTGGCAACGAAAAAAAATTTATGGTTGGTGCTCACCACAACATGAGGAACTTTGTGTATTAAAGGGTCACAGCACTAAGAAGGCTGAGAAACTTCAAAAATAAAAGGAAAGTTCACTTTTGTTAAACTGTGTAATGTGTGTCTGTGAAATTAGGATTATTCAGTAACTTTGTCTAAGACTTGAAATTGGACAAAGATGTGTTCCAACACTGAGAACTGAAAGAGAGATTCAACTGAAGCACAAGTAAAAATGTGTTGGGCAGCTTTTGTTTTGCAGCTAATAATCATTTTGTGTGACTTACAAATTGGCAGGGGTTTCACACTAAAGACAAAGGCAGCTTTGAACCAAGTCCTAATTGTACTATTGGTTTCTGTCAGAAGTGCTACAATTCACCAAGATATGATAAATTGGAGTGAAGAATAAGTTACAGAGTATGTTCAGGTCAAGTTTAGAAAATATGGTTAAGTTGTGAAATTATGTACTCGTCATGCTGCCTTTGTATAGGTGAGTGAATTGCTTTTATTTACTTGACTCTATTTTTTCATTAAAAATTTCTCAAGAGTCATTATTCTTTGGGCCTGGGAAGATGGCTCAGTCGGGAAGAACATTATTGCACAGGTATGAGGACTCTAGTTTGAATATTAGCACCTACACCCAAAAGTTGGCATGTATGCCTGTAACCCCAGTTCTATGACTGACCCGTGGGACTTCCTAGCTACCAGTTCAAGTCCAGATTTGATGATAGACTCTGTCCCAAGAGAATATGGTGAGAGTGAAAGACAACATGATGCCTTCCTCCAGCTTCTGCAAATGCAGCTGCCCACAAGAGTGCACACACCATACAAATATACAGCACACTGACACACATGAATAAATTTAATAGAGTACTTATCATTCATTATTCATTCAGTGTTACAAGATTTTTAAAACATAGACTTTAAACTAAGATTTAAAAAATAACTTCTACAAGTTAATAAGCAGTTTTATCACAACATAAAGCTGAGTTACAGTAGGTAAAGCCAATTTTTCAGAGTGATGCAGAGTTAAACTTAGTTCAGAGAGCTGTTGTTTCTTGATTTCCCCAAGGCTGCAATGAGCACACTGAACGTTAAGCAGACACATTTTGTAACTCCACTACACATGGGAATCTAAAACATCTCAAAGGTGATAAAGAGCTCTTTAAACAAGAATTTGTAATTTAAATAGGAAAAAATCAGCTTAAATATTAAAATCAGATTGAATGTTAAAATCACCTTTGAATAACATTAACAGTTACCTTATAATAGATGGGATAACAAAGGCAAAAGTGGATTTAGCTTGCCACTAATGCTTGCAGTGTAGAGTGAGTTTTCTACCCCTAAAATATCCTCGGTTGAGAATTTTTGAAAAAGTTGCTTTCCTTCTAATATATTCATTAGATAGGAGCATAAAAAAGGAAGCCTACATTTCATTTCATTGCAAAATGCTACCTAACAAAAATCTTGAGCGTAAAAATGTAAACAATAATCACCAAACTCACCTAGATAAGTCATTTTCTTCTTTGTTGATATGTAAACTTTACATGGTAAATAACATAAGCAAATGAGCCGAGCTAATCCACTTGGTTAATGTGGATTACAAACTCCATATCTCATAGAGATATCTGTATAGAGGTGAGGGTTTTTTCAGAGGCCATCATACCTAGCATCTCTTAAAAATCAGTATATTGGAAGATTATGGATAGATCAAAACAATCAAACTACTGTTAAAAACATACTACCACCAGTGCCTTAAACACCAAAACAACCTCATCATTTAGGCCATCATCTTTAGGATTCTAACCAATAGGAAATATTTAGCTGATTAACAAGCACCGATTTCTTGCTTTAGTGACAGAAATATTAATCATTTTACCAGATGTTCTTTCTGTTTCTTTTTATCATGGCATATTTTCATAGAATTTAGATTTGTATTATTCTTCAGCCCCAAACCATCAGTTTATTGACTTCTGGTAGATTATTGCAAATGGGCTAAACTAAGGGAAAAATTTCCATTCTCAGTTTGCATATGTTTCAATGAGGTTGAAATACCAAACCAATTTTAATAGTACAAACTGATCTTTATCCCTCACCAATGAATGCAAAGTGCTCCATCTCCTCAGGATTCAAAGGTAGAAGAATGTTTAGTCACTATGATACCTGTAAAGCAACTTATAGAAAGTGTTTTGTGTTAATATATTCCACTACCAAAAAAAAAATCTGTGAATATACCTAGAATTTCTTCATCTCTACAAGTAGAACTTTATTTGAAGCAAAAACTCACAAACCAATGACTGTATATTACCATCCAGTAACAGTCCAATGTTAAACTAGAATGTTCCGAGTCAAACTTTATTATATTTTCATTTAATTAAACAAATCCCCATCATTTTCTTTCACTTTGTTTATTTGTGGTTGCTTTGTTCCACACTTGATTCTAATTTCTTCAGTTTTCTTTCTTTTTCCTGTTCTCTCCTTCCTTCCTCTTTGTTCTTGCTGATCCCCTACTTCCTCTAAATAGTCCCCTTTCCCCAACCTTTTAGACCTTTGCTTCCATTTCTTACCTATACTTCTACTATTTGGCAGATACATAGATAGATAGATAGATAGAAAAGTAAATAAGTAAATATAAATAAATAAGTAAAAATAGATTGGTGATGTCTTTATTATGAGGTATTTTTTAGAAAGTCTTGACCAATGAACACATCTTAAAGTGCTTTGCCTTTTGGTTTCTTTATCAGTTTCAGATCTTGCATTAAGGTATTTGACTTTTTAAATTTAATTTGATGTGTAGTGACAAAAATGAAAACAGTATATAGGATTGAATCTCTAGATTGCTTTCAGTAATATAGGTACTTTCACAGCTGTTATTTTCAATCAATGACCGTAGGCTTTCTATCATACATTGTCTTCTTCAACTACCTATTACAATGTTTTCAAATTTTCATTGTTAATATGTTTCATACCTTTGATTATGCCTATTGTTAACCATTTTATTTTATTTTGTGAAGCTATTGTGAAGAGGTAGATCTTCCTGAGCCCAGAAATTCCAACAACATTCATCAAAGAAATAGAAAGAAAAGCAAAGACAATCCTAAAGCTCATATAAAAGCATCAACAATCCCAAAGCAATCCTAAGCAGAAGAAATAGTGGAGACATCATAATACCTGATGAGGAGGTTAAGTGACAATAGAAATATGGTTGTGGTGCGAAGTTGCGTGCACAGATGAAACAGAATAGAGGACAGAAAAATAAATTCATATAGCTTTGTACACCAAAACTTGGATAAAGGTGTCATTAACTTGCATTGGTGAAAAGGCAGCCTCGTCAACAAACAGTATTAGATAACAGCCACAGTTTATATAGATTATAAAGGAATTGCTTTCAGTTTCTTCTCATTTAGTATAAAGTTGGCTATGGACTTATATTATGTTGGCTGATGTCTTATTCTTTTATTTCTAGTTTCTTCAAGGGTTTATTATTTATTTATTTATATAGTCATTTGTTTTACCATAAAAAGATGTTGACTTTGTTAATGACTTTACTACGGCTCTTTACTTTTGAAGATTATATATATATATTATTATATATATTAATTAATACAGAAACTGACCAACAATTTTGATTTGACAATGTTGGTTTGTTGGTTGTATTTGGAATCAAAGTGAACCTTAGTATGAAAGTATAACACTGTATTAATAAAAAAGGCATTTTCTCTGGAGATTGCATCTCTGTTTTTTTGTTGCTGTTGTTTTGCTTTTGATGACAGGCCACTATGAATCAATGATCTCTATACTGAACAAATGTGGCTTGTGCATTAATTTTTTTGAAGTTCATTAATATACTCGTTTGGGAGGTGCACACCACAACATGCATGTGAAAGTCAGAGGACAGTGTTCAGGAATCAGTCTTCTTCTCCTGTGCAAGAACTGAGTTTCAGCTCAAGTTTCCATGTTAGGCAGCAAGCACTGTGCCTGCTGAGCCATCTTGCTGGCACCACATTGTTTGTTCTTTATTTATTACTATTATTTTAGAACTTCATGAATGATAATGTATTTGCATCACTTCTACCTCAAAGTCTCCTCCCTCCAACTCATCCTCTCAATCTTCCATCTCTCAAGTTCTAATGAACTTTAATTATTTTTCTTTAATTATTTTCTTTAATTATTATTCTTTAAGTGTTCATTTTCACCCCTAATAGTTGACTTTGTACGTGTGAACTTCATTCAGTTTTCTTCGCTTCAAGATGCTTCCTGCTAAAGTCAAAAGTGGACGTTGAAATAGCTCAAAAATGGTTTTATAGATTTTTATCACTAAGTAATATGCTAGATGTGTGTGGCTGGAGAGATGGCTCAGAGGTTGAGAACACTGGTTGCTCTTCAAGAGGTCCTGAGTTCAAATCCCAGCAATCACTTGATGGCTCACAACCCTCTGTAATGAGATCTGGTGCCCTCTTCTGGCCTGCAGGTATACATGCAGACAGAGCACTATACATGAAAAACAAATCTTAAAAAAATAAATGTTAAAGGTTAATTAAAAACAAAACAAAAAGAAAACATAAAATATGCTAGATGTGTGCATTACATAGATTCATTTATTGAATTCCTCCCTTACCTAATTGAGTGTGTGTGTGTGTGTGTTTAACAATGTTGAATTTTGCCAACTAATTTTGTCTGAGAAAACATGAATTTTGTCATTATTTTAATGTGTTATACCACACTAATAGATCCATGCATATTGCATCATCCAAGCAACCCATGGTGTTTTGCTGTCATGAATTTCCCTTTTAGTACAGGTTCTCCTAGATTTTGCTATGCTTTATGTTTGCTTTTGTGTATTTTGGTGAGAAATCTTTGAAAGTATGGTTGTTTAAGAGTGTCTGGGGGACAGATTATTGGTAGAATGCTTGCCTAATGTGTGGTAGGTGCTGTATTTACTTCATAGAACATAAAAAAAAGATAATTTTGCCTACCTACTGTAAGTTTCATTTTTTTCATTTCCTTTTTTTTCCCCCTGAGACAAGATATTACTACATAGCTCTGGCTGGCCTTGACCTCACAAGTGATAGTGATAGGATTAAAGGTATGTACAATGAGCAGCCTCAATTTGCCTTTTAAAAAGTTATTCATATTTCCTTTCCCCTTTTTTATTTAAATTTGAAACAAGGTTGTTTTACATGTTAATCCCAGTTCCCTTACACTGTCATCCTCCTCACCAAACTCCAGCCCATCCCCTTTCTTCTCCCCAGGGAGGGTGAGGCCTTCCATGGGGAGTCTTCAAAGTCTGTGATATCATTTGGAGCAGGGCCCAGGCCCTCCCCCATGAGTCTAGGCTGAGGGAGTATCCCTCTACATGGAATGGGCTCCCAAAGTCCATTCATATACTAGGGATAAATACTGATCCGTTACAGTTCAACTTTCAAGTTAGAGCTGTTAGACTTGATATCTTTGTTTTGAGTATAATCCAATGGACTGGTGTAGGTATAGAATTATAGGTGCCTCTGTTACTAAAAGTCAGCACTAAACAAAAATTAAAAAAGTAGTGTCTTGTTTGTATTCTGTTGATTGGAACATAAATCACACAATTAACTTTCCAAGATTTATCATCAGTGATGTTGTTGGAGGGAAAAAGTATCTGTAGTGCCATATAATCAACTGTGGTAACTGAACTTACTGACATTTTGTCTTCAAAGAGGCCAAGGAAGTTCAACACTTAGAGAGTGTAGAATTAACATAACATCATTCTTTGTCGAATTTTAAATCCTTTAAGTTCCTTAGTATAGGTAAAGGCTATAAAATGTAATTTCTCAGCTAAGGAATATTTATCAGAAAATAATCATACAGCATAAGGATATTTTTGAGTTTTCCCTAAAGGTCTAAAACCTTGGTATGCTTGATACCACCACCCATGAGACACTCTCTAACAATCAAGGCCCAAATCAAAGTCTGACCAAACTTGATAGTCAGAATCTTAAACATATGAAACTTTAAATATATTGCTGTATAAATTGTAGCAGGTGGGGATGCATGTGTCAAAATTTCCACAGGACAAAGACCATTCTTCTTAGAAGGAGCAGAATGCTAATTTTTTTTGCTATATTTTCAGGTTAGATAGCATGAGACTGTTCATAGTATCATAACATTTGAGATTGACTCAAGGAAGTGGAAATGGTGGTTTGCATTTGAAATGGAAACTCCTGATGGGATCCCCCACTTTCCATTTCATTCTTTTCTTGCTTTCTTAAACTTTCCAGTGTCTACCTTTGCATTGCACTTTCAAGGGATTTGTACAATTTCTGTATTTTTTCTAGTTTCACATCTAAAATTAGAATATTATTAGTAGGAAGAGCTCTGGATTCAAAATTTGTAGATGCAATTTATGTTCATTGGTTAGTTTGTGTTAATTATTTCACATTATATGTGTTTATCAAATATTATGATCTATGACCTGAATACATACACTATCATTTGTCAATTATATTTTAATATGGTTGGGAAGAGGAAATTAAAATCAAAGTTAAGTAAAAATAAAATTAAGGTAAAACATGGAAGTTTTAGGAAAGCTAATTTTAAACTAAAGATTTTAAAAATTCTTTGAGAATTTGATACAATGTATTTTGATTATACGCATCTCATTCTTCCAATGCCTCTCAGTTTTTCCTACTCACCTAATCCCTTCAACCTGCTTGGAATCCAGTTTTATTTTCTAACTACAGATAGGAGTGGCAACTGCCCTGATGTGTGGTCAATACACCGGCAGGCACACCATGAAAGAGAACTGATTTTTCCTCATCCCCCAGCAATCAAATTTCTACACTTCTCAGTAGCTGGGGTGGGACTTGACTCCCATCTTTCCTCCTCCACGCAGGAATTTTGTCTGTCTTGAGCTCGTGCAGTGTCTGTGCATGCTGCCACAATTGTGATGGGTCCATCTGTGCATCTATCTTGTTGTCTAGGTCAATTTCCTTGACGCCATCTACTACCTCTGCCCCTTACAATACTTTCATTTCTTCTTCAGTATAGATCCCTAAATCTTGAGGGGAGGAATGTTATATAGATAATCTATTTAAAGTTAAAAACTCAGAAGTCTCTTACTCTTTACACATTCCTCAGTTGCATGTCTCTATGTTAACTGACATTTTCTTCAAGGAGAAATTTTTATGATGAGAGATGAGTGATGTAATAAAAAATATACAGGGGATAGCAGTAAGTAATTAAGAGTCATTTTATTGCCATTTAACTAAACCAGATTAGTAGGTTTTTCCCAGAGCCCTGGACCGTTCTGGACACAAGATCTTGACCTCATTGACAGTGTCAGTTTTGTGTTCCATCTCATGGAGCAGTCCTTAGCTCCAATCAAAAAGTAGAGGTTACTCCCATAACATTTGTGTTGTTGTATCAGTTAGAATGTCTTGTCTGGAAGGTTATTAATTATTGTAATTTGCAGGGTCCAAAACTGAGTGATATTATTTTTCTCCTCTGGCAATACTGTGAAAAATATCCAGTAGGGTTGCAGCTTCTAGGCCAGTACAGCCTTAATTTTGCCATACTTTCTGACTCAAGTATGTGGTGTCTGCAGCAATAGGACTATTTTATAAAAGGGAAAATGTTGGTAGATAAATAAGGACTTCATTGAAACGTTGTGTTTAGCTAGGTAGTTGTGTATGATTGATATGGAGGTACTTCAAATATGTGACTAATGAACATAAGAAAACTACAGTCACAATGGGACAGTAATAAATGGAATACTAAACAATACTACTAAACAATAATGAAAACGAACCTGATTTGCATGTAATGTGGTTTATAAGACTGAATATAGCTATACTACTTTAGCATTACGTGCCAGAGATTTGATTTGTACTTTAACATTTAGATAGCATTCAGCTTGACAAACAGGACTTCAGTATCAGACTTTTGTGGGTGACAAGACCAAATATCAAAATAATTTGTGACTTCACTAGGACCAGTAATGGAAGATATCATAGAACCTGGTTTATATGCCCAGTTCTGTCTTTCTTCAGGATTGAAATTCACAGACATGTTTTAAGTCATTTACATAGTAGAGCTGATTCAGTGAGTTCTTAGGAAGGAGAGTTTATGCAGAGGTCTAGAAATACATGCAGCAGACATTTTATTCTTTGGTGTGCTTTTAATGATGTATTTATTTATTTTACTTCTGGGCCACAATATCCCCCTTCTCCTATTCTCCCTCCACTCAACCCACTCTGTTCCCACCCCCAATCCTGTCTACCTCCATTTATGTTCAGAAAAGGGCAGGTCTCCCATGAGTATCAACAACACATGGCATATCAAGTTGCAGTAAGACCAAGCACCTCCCCATGAATTAAGGTGGGATTTTTGTTTGTTTGTCTGGTTTTGACTCCCCTTTATTTCTCACACATGAAATAAATGTTCAGATAGAAATAATTGTATGCACACAGTTTAGAAACACCAGTGATATGTACATATATTCATTTATATTTTATAAGGGCATTTGATTTATAGGACATTTTTGTGAGAAATGTGTTTACTAACTAAACTATAGTTTGATCTACTTACAACACTGTAATTATATTCTAAATATGAAAATATGCAAAATTATTTTCTTTCAAATGGAAGAGCCTTAAAATTTATGTGCTCTTGTAAACCACATTTGGATTTAAAGAAAGTAAGAAGTTGGAAATGCCCAGCTTGAGTCAACAATAACCAGTTATCTGGAAGTTTTTAGACAAAACTGATTCTGAAAATAATAAGTATTTTAGTTCAAATTGAATTAGTCAATGTTTTTTTTTCTTTAAACTCTTTAATTTTGACTTTACAATGAATTAGTCAATGTTAGTAATAGAGAACAAATTATATTGGCATTAATCATCTTTTTCCTTCATTTCTTTAATTTTAAATTATGCATTGCTGACATCAGTAGGTTTTAGTAGATTTTTCAGGACTATAAAAATTGTGATAATTACTCCTTGGAACTATATAAAATGGTTACAATGTTATTATTGCATTTTTAAATACATGTAAATCTTCGATACATACTATACTTGAATACAGTATTGAATAACATGGGTGATCAATATTGAATCTAGGAATGCAAATAAAATGTATTTTCCTATTGTCATATTTATGAGTTCTAGTTGGATAGAAGTAGTTTGAGATAAATTTTCCCCAAAGTTCCATAATGTTAAAATGCATAAAATTTAATTTAAGGACAGAGCTTTGAGCTTTTAATGTTGCAAATCACGAACACTATTTTATGACACCTCCTTAGGGTTGCAAACATGCTAAGATGAATCTAAATTGTACTTGCCTAATTTAAATTCATAAATATTGCCAGGATTTCCAGGTTCATAATTCAGTAAAAATCTGAAGTGTGTATTCAACAAAACTACATTTGCTGATACTGTCATTACCATTAAACAGCTGTTCTTTATTTCCACGAGAGTAAGAACAGTAAGAAGGAACTGTCCTTGTAGAATCATCTTCCTAGAGGCTAAGGAAGATGCTTCTGCACCGTATCAAGGGAATTGTTGATAATTTATCTCAGAGATTTTTAATGAAGTTAATGGTGTTTCTGAGAATGCATTGGGTGCAGTTTTAATTCAAAATAAAAAGAAGGGGATAATAATTCCTGAAGTTCCTTTAAGCCATATAATTCGATGTACATTTTATCATAATAAATACACTGCTTAATTGCAATATGCCATCACCAGAAATGGGAAATGGATAAGGATAGCAAATTAATATGTATTACAGCCACTTGAGTTCACCATTACTGGATAATTAAGAAAGTTTTTACAGGGAGATGTGAAAACTCTAGATCTATAATTCTGACTTCTATTGAGACACATGAGTGATTGACAGGATTCTCTAAATCTCAAAAAGAATTAAAAAACCAAACTAAATTATAAGGCTCTCCAAACAGTTGAGTATCTCAAATTACTTCCTGCCCCACCCACTTGTTTAAGAGATAAAAAAGTAATGTGTCCATTACACCATCCTAATTTCCTTTGCTCTATCATCATCACAAGTTTTCCCTTGTTTTACAAATCCTACCTGAGAAATCACTACATGAATTTGTTTTCCTCTTTGCCTCCAGTGTTAATGTTCTACAGCTATAACCTGTTCCATTTCATCAAGAATGTCACATTGACTAGAATCTAAACATCTCCCCTAGCTGCCGTGTCAACTTAATCATCAAGTTGATTCTGAAACACTGAAACAATCTTTGAAATGTAGGATTTGTGTGTGTGTGTGTGTGTGTGTGTGTGTGTGTGCATACCTTTTTCTTCCTTAAAGTCTGGCAAATGAGATAATGTTATAAATTATAATTGTTTAAAAGTAACTTCTTACATAGTTTTGGACTACAACTTTCTTTTTCGATAGTTATCTGTTTTTATTCTATGAGTATTGGTGTTTTGCCCTCATGTATATCTGTTCACCACCACATGCATGCAGTGTCTGAGCAGGCCAGAAAAAGCATCAGATCATCTGGGGGAGGAACCTCCAGATGCTAGAACCTAACCTGGGTCTTTTTATATTTCATATTAATATTTATGTTTGTCCAAAGATTGACATGTAGAATAAGTTAACCCAACTATAGCAACACGTTTAGGTTAATCCTAGAAGTCAATTAATTTTGCTGTGGTTTTGGACAAGTTTACTGTCTAAAATTTAACATATCTCCTACAAACCAAGGCTGAATTATCCTGGACAAACTTGTTAGAATTATAAAGTAAATACATTTTAAAATTTTTGAAGACAGAGAACTAAATACTTTGGTATTGAGAATGGATCACAGGGCTTCATGCATGATAGGCAAGAATTCACCTACAAACACAGACTTGTTTTTTTACTTTCTATTTTAATACAGGGTCTCACTAAGTTGCCCAGGCTGGCCTCAAACCAACTCCTTCTGTAACCCATGTGTTGGACTTTTGATCGAACTCCCATAATTTAAGGAGCATCTTGGATTTCAGGTCTTCATCACCAGGTCCCATAACAACTAAACTTTCTAAGAGTCAGGTGTGCAGGAGTGTACCTACAATCCCAGCACTCTGGTGTTTCCAGGAACTTGAGACTAGTCAGAAATATATAATTAGTACAGCATATTAGCCAGGGTTCTCTAAAGTAACAGAAATTATGGAATGAATCTAACTTTATATAGATAAAAGGAGATTTATTAGACTGACACAGGCTGCAGTTCAATTAGTCCAGTTGGCTGTGAAATGAAAGTTCAATCATCCAGTAGTTGCTGAGTCACAAGGCTAGATGTCTAAGCTGGTCTTCAGTTTATGTTGTACTCCAAACAGAGTAGACTCCAATGACACAGAAGGAATAAATGTGATGGGAGATGTCATTCTGTAAATATGTTTCTCATACTGGTTTATGAATAAAGCACTGTTGGCCAATAGGAAAGGAAGATAGGAGGGACTAGGAGACAAGGAGGAAAGAGGAAGTAGTAAGGAGGAGTCAAGACGGAAGACTGAGAGAGCAGAGCGCCGGTGGGCTCTCTCTTTGGTAAGATAAGACCCCGTGGAGATTAATAGAAATGGGTTAATACTTAAGACAGAGCTAGACGATAACAAACAAGTAACTGGCCAACAGCATTATATCAAATACAGAGTCTCTGTGTATTATTTGGGGCTGGCGCAGCAGAGGGACCAGACCAGTGGCAGGAGGAAAAGACCTTACTCCATACATAAATGTGCTATCAAGACAGGGCAAGCAAGAAAAGAACAAAAGAGTTCTGCATCCATGTCCTTATATAGGATTCTACAAGAAGGTGTGGCCCAGATAAAAGGTATATCTTCCTGCTTCAAGATCCAAATCAAAGGCATCTATCTGTCTTCCCACCTAGAGATCCATATCAAGTGTCCTCTATTTCTGGATCTTATTTCATTCCAAATACAGTAAAGTTGGCAACCAAGAATACCCATCACACCAGGCCTGCCTGTCTGAATTATACTATAACTGGGCATGGTGGCACATGCTTATAATCTCAACACACCACAAAAGAAAGTAAGACGATCAAAAGTTCAAAGCCATCATTGAGGTCAGCATGGGCTAGAGAATGTGTCTCAGAAAAAATTCAAATTTAAAGAAATAAGTACATTGTTAATTATGTGATTTACCTGTGAGATCATGAACCATGACCTATAAAGAAATTTGTATAATATGTGATTTTACTAAAATAGGCATACGGATTGAACAGAAATGATGTTACAATGGAAATCTATTCTTACCACTAATGTTTCTTTTGTATTAGCTCTTTCGTCCCCATTTTCCTTTACATATATTCTACAGAGATTTTTGCTTGTCTGTGCCATTAGGATTGTATTTAACCTTCTAAATTTATAGCAGTCTACTTTTAAATTTATACTATTTTTTTAATTTCAGTAAACCACAAAACTATGCTTCATTGCTCATGTTGTTCTTATATTGATATTAAAATTATTATCTGCATATTATGCTCACCAAACCATAAACTGATGATTTAAATGCATTTGTTTCTCATATTATAATAAAAATATGCAATTGCCAACTAAAATGACAATAATTTTAGTTTAATCTTTAAACTGTAGTTTTGCAGTGTATTAAAAAAGCAGAAGGTGAGGATGTAAACCATTGTTGAAGTAATTCTGGCCCATGTATTTAACTCCATTGAGATCTTTGTTGTAGGTTTAAGCTAGTTTATAATGCCAATATTTGTAGAGCATATCTAGTAGCAACAATGTGCCACAGAGTCTGTTTATCTGGGAATGTCATAATGACTTATTTCGTTTTGAATAAATCTTCCCAATTTGTGATGGGAAGTCTTGGTTGTCAACATGACTGCAACTGCAATCAACCAAAATGCAAACCTGGGTATTCTTGTAAACAAATTTCTTTTTTTCCCCCTCTAGGTCACAAGTTATTATTTTTTCTTTTTATTTTTTTAAATTTATTTTATATAACAAAGTCCATTTAAATGAAAACAAACATTTATAGACAATATTTCTTTTGAATTAGATTATTTGAAGCATGAAGTTACACCCTACATTTGGGAGTCACTTTCAATGGAAGCCCAAACATAAGGACACCAAAGAAGGAAACTTTTTTGCTATTTGGCTTTCCCTCATCATCCTTAAGCATTCCTTCAAAGATAACATTGTTGGTTGGTTGTCAAGGTGACACACCTAGGGAGAAGTAACCTAAATTAAGGAATTGCCTCCCTCAGATTGGCCCATGTTCATGTCTTTGAGGCATTTTCTTAATTGATAGTTGATAGAGAAGGACATAGTCCACTGTGGGTGACAACACCCCTGAGAGGTGAGACTGCGTTTTATAAGGAAGCTGCATTTGTCACATTATATTATTACTTTGATTGCCTTGTGATTATTGTTAGTGAAAGTGGACAGTTGGATGCAATAATGTAGTAATTGTGAAAAATCAGATTCTTTCCCTTCCTTAGGGTTTTTTTATCTTTTTGCTTTTAAATGATTATAAGCTATTCCTATGTCAAGGATAAGGCTGAGATCTGAGCTCATGGCATTCTTAAGTCTATGGTGAGACTATTACTTTCTCTGGTGACTTTTTTATATTTTACTGTACATGCAGTTTTTATTTTAGGTTTCCCAAAAGGGGAATAAGAGAAAAATGAGGAGATGAAAAGAGTGTTAGTCTTTTAAATCTCCTGGAAGTCACTTCATCCAGAATGAGAGGTACAACAGTGGGGGTGGGATGTGACAAAATGCCTCCTAGTTTGTCTGAATCTATGTGATCAGAAGCAGCATCCAACTGATCATCGATATTTGGAGGATAGCGTCCTTTCCTCTATCTTGCTTTCTACAAATTGTGTGCAGTCAGTCTGAGCACATATATATTGCATGTCTTGGGGATGGGAAGCTGCTACTGTTCTAAAATTGAAATTGATGAGAAGTATCCAATTTATCTTCTTCTAGAAGGTGCACATTTTTAGCAGACACTAACACTTTGAAATACGTAACTCTGGTTCTAGCAACTTGCCTAAATTGATGGGTTCTGTTGATACTTTCTACTATCTACCTGGAATCCTTCTTGTCACAGAGTGCAACTTTAATTTAACCTTAGAAAGGATTCTGAAATTCCTATAGACAAAGTTCGTATGATATTACCTGGAATTGTGTGCTGCAATCCTGTATATAGCTCTATGAACTTTCCTTATTTTAAACAGCAATCATGTCTCATTTTTATTAAATCATGGCAGCTCTGATGGATGGTCTTTTAGTTCCAGTTAGATCACAGTGATCAGTGTTATAACACTAATTATCCCAGAAAGCAGCCTTTTATTTGGCTTACACGTTTGATTTTCATGTTTTATCACTCTGAGGCGACAATTCTTTCTGGTTTGTCTTCTGTAGCCGTATGAATCACATTTCTTTTCCCATATGGTAATGACTATGTGACGATGGACATAAAATATTCCTTGCTTCTTTTCTTTAGACTACATCGTGTGGCTTTGGTTTCTCTCAGAATATTGACTGCCCGACTCTTGAAATATTCACTTTGAAAATACAGAGTTAAAATTGAATTAAACCATAATGGTGAACTCAGCCCCTATTGGAGTGAGACTGTGGGAAAATGACATATTTTATGTATGTGACCAAGGCCCAATTCTGCATTAATAGTTGGTGATCATGTGAATGTTTCAGAAGGAATAGCTGAATACAACTTGGTTTATACATGGAAATGTAGGTCAGGTTCACTCCATTTCAATTTGAATTTCTTCCACACTTTCCTACAGAAGGTTCCCTTAAATCTGAAACTAATTAATTTCCACTGTTGCAAGTTCTGACTGTTTTAATCTCCTCCCAAAGCTCACTTTAAATCTCCTTTTTGATGAATTTCCCCTCTCTTTTCACTAGTGCTTGCCATTATTTTAAGCAGTTTTTGAAGTTTGCCTGCTGAGTCAGCACCCTGTCAAAACTTTCCCATTATGGTATCAGAAACCTGGGTAAATAAGTAAAGGAGCTTACGATAAGCAAAGAAGAATTTAAATGTCCAATAATAGCAAGCAAATAGCAGGCATGTAAAGCATTATCAGAAAGGAATTTTGCTTTCTTAATTAATAATAGAATGAAATGTAACAACCTCCTAGGTTCAAGAAAATGTCATGAGGCAGTTCACCTCTTCAGTAGAAACACAATGCTAATTGAATAATTAACTTAAAATATTGTGATGAAAATGTTTGCATACATCACAGGAAATAGGAGTATCTGGACATACTACTTCAAGTTCTCGGGCACAATTCAATTCAACCATTTCTATTTAAAAATATAATGCTTTGCGTGCTAATCTTAACTGATTTGAGAACAAGGCAGGACACGACTTACCAATAATTAATTATTTGGCTTTACCAAACAGTCCACCTCATGCTTTATGTTGCCTTTCAAAAATTACATGTACATAATATTCATTCATGTATTTATTTATGTATTTGTGTTTGTGTGTGTAAGACAGAGAACAACTTTTGAAAATTTGTTCTAACTTTTCAGTGTGAGTCCCAGGGACTCAACTCAGGTTTGGTTGCAGGTACCTTCCCCTGCTGAGTCATCCAACCTCTTGGTTTTGAAGAATAAGAATAAAAAAGAAAAAAGTCTGCATGTTTAGTTTCCCATCTAACACTCAACCCAAGAGGTATTTCATATATCCCATTCAGCCAATAAAGGCCGGTTTATGTTGATTATTATCAGCTGTATTAGATTCTGGCTCTGCTTGTTAAATGCTGAAAACACAGAAGAGAAGGCAGTGACTGTTAATTGAAAATATCTTGTTTAAAATTTCAGTAATGCAAATATTCAAGAGTGGTGTATACTTTTATTGAAGTATGTTATGAAAAAAATGCCTTGCCTTATTTGTAAGTTGCCTCTTGCCTTTTATATTATGCTATGAATTTTTAAACTTCATTAACACATCAGTGGGAAATGGAATTTAAAGATCGTGTTTTTCACATAGCACTTTTCATTATTTTTCTGGCAGTTCTGAAATGAAATATGAACTTTGGTAATGCTAAAATATCAAAACATGGTGGTCTCTTTCAGTACAGCATTGAAGGCCTTTTTCTTTCTCTTTAATTGGCATGTGACAAATCTATTTATCAAAGGCATTTTTCTACTACATGCAGAAAATTGTTAACCTGTGGGAGTGACAGATGATTTTGAGAATGTGTAATTTTAATTGTTACTTCTTTTGTCACTGGGTTTCAAGACCTTGTTAGACAATGGCAGTGCTTTTCTTTGTGACATTTCAACCTTCTGTCAACGTTTCTATAATAATCTCTCTTATCAAAAAAGTCAGCCTTATTAGCTGAATATGTTTAGTATAAATTACAGCTTACCATAAAAGACAGTTTTGGTAATTACATTTCAGTTTTCCATTGAAACTGGATTTTTATTGTGTTAATCTTCCCCTTAAATGTTTACAAGCTTTAATTAACATTTGCAAGGCGAAACTATTTTCTAGTACATTGCTTTGAGATAGGCAATGAGATCTTGATATCCATGTTGTTTTATAAGCTTGTGGATCTGTTCCTTGTAAGTAGGAGAAGCCTAGTAAATCATGATGACATATAGGACAAGAAATATCCTCTTCCAGATTCAGATAGATTTTGGTGTTCCAGTCTCTCCATCTTTTTACTACTTCTCTAATACTTCTGTATTCTTCAAATATATGTTAAAATTCATTCTCAAATAAGAAAGTGTTCATACTTACAGATTCTCCTCTCTCTAGACAATGGTTGCTATTCATTATATATAATTGATTTACTATGTATGATTTTCTTTTGAAAAATTAAATGTTCAAAGTAACATTTTAAATCAAACAATTAAAAAATTAAATCAAACAATTCAACACAAATATTTCCAAGTAGTAATTAACTTTTTTCTAAACAGTAGGTAAGAAATAATAATTTTCGAGTTATGTTTAGTTAAGATAGTAACACTTCTTTGTTAAGAATTCAAAATCACTTTATTTTAAATTAAGCTGAGTTTTCATTCCTTTACTTAAAAAGAAGAAATTTAAGTTAAGAGATTTGGACCTGAATAATTTTAGGTCAATGAATATTCAATTGAGCGCCATCTAAATACACAACCATAGGACTTACTATCAATTTTCAATTAGTTTCCATCTGTAAGGGAAAGCAAAGTAGTAAGTTCTACCCTGAAAGAGTGCATAGATGATGTGAAAGACTATATAGGGATAGCTTCTTGCTGGAGAGGACAGAAGTTAAATAAGCATCCATGAGATGAGTCTATTTCTAGTATGTGAAAAGAAATGGAGAAACATTCCAGTGGAGTGCAATATCATAATCAGGGGCAAACCTCAAGGACATAATCTTGATTTATTAGACAGAACATAATTCAGGTTGTGCTCCAGAAAAAAATTTATCTCATAACAGTCTATAAAATGGAGTGAATTTGAAAAGTCAAACTGATTTATTAGTCAATGATAATATAACATTTCATATTTGTGTTGACACTATGTGACAATGTCCAAGATGACAAGAAACAATGGCAATTTGAAGACTTGTGTGTGGTAATGACTTGCAAACTGATTCTGGAAACTAAAGAAGTAAAACCAAAGCTTTATTGACATTCAATTTATTACATGTCATGCTTCAGAGATGATAAGTGACAGAGTATACAGGAATTTTAGAGTTTGGAGCTTAGGAGATGGCTAAGTGACTAAAAACACTTGCAGTGAAAGGAAGAAGTCCCAAGTTCAAATCCCCAGCATCCTGCACATACCAGAAACTCTAGCATTGAGGGGAGTTGGGAAGATTCTGGGAAATTTCCTGGCCAGCCATCTTAGCTGAGAGAATGAGATTCAGACTCAGTGAGAGTACTTGTTTAAAAAAAGAAAGAAAGAAAGAATACACAAAGCAAAAGAGGAAGGTGCCAGATGTTGCCAACTGTTCTTCTCTGGCTTTTACATGTGCGCTGAAAACATACCTGGGCACACAAACATACACACGCACTCATGCACATATATGCACAAGTTCAATTTCTTGCTATGTTGGTATCCTTAAAAGTAAATTGTGATTTCTGATATCCTATCTTACTAACCGTTCCTATAGGTTCATTGGCTTGCAATGTATTATTATCCTAAAAGGAAATCATAGTATAAAAGTTTTGACTGGCAAAGCTGTGAATTACTGACAGAAATAGATGAATGCTACAAGACCCTCAACTATATACCATGTAGGAGGCACAGTGAGAGAAATCTTTATAGCTATAAGGTGCACACAAAGCATTATTTATTGAGTTGCTAATTAAATAGAAATTTAATTCATAGCATACGACTTTCTTTACAGAACAATTAAGATATCGGACTCAGGTCACAAACCACACTTTGTGCATAACATCATTACTTGCATGTATTCTCCTGAGAGGTAGTTATGTGTACCTGCAGCCAACAGGAGAAGGGCCAAAACAATTCCAAGGCCATGTGCCATGTTCTGAATCAGGCTGTGTATGACTCTAGGCAGGCAATTTTCTTCATTTCATGTGAGGCCTGTAGATATTATTGCAGTTTATTTGACTGTAGAGTAAATTTAGTTTACCAAAAGATAAGTTTGACACTTTCATTTGTACCTATACAGCCAGTGAATACACAATGTTTTTTTCCGCATCACCTAGTCTCCTTGATGCAAAGTCGCTCAGTGAGGAGATTTTTTTGTTTCTCAATCAATTTTCTCTCTGCCGGTGGGAGTTTTCCTGCCCTCACTGCAGATTCAAACCCACTATATTTTTACATGGTGGCATGTTTTTCAAGGCAGTTGATAAGAAAAAAATAAAGGCTGCCCAAATAATCATGTCATACATTCCAGAGACAAGAGTAATTGCTACTAAGATACTTTTCAATTTATCTACATATCAAAATTCATTTCATACATAAAAGCAAAAAGTACACAGAAGAGCATTTTAAACATTTTTCTTTGAGATCAGTTTTTTTATAGTGCTGTCAAAAATTTTATTTTATCCTCTCCTACTTCCACACATTAAAATAACATTTGGAAAATACCGTGTCTAAGACTTACTTTGATAACTATGCTATTTTATTTAAAATAATTGAATTATATGTCAATATAAAATACTGAAAACTTTATGAGAAGCCAGCAGTGAGTGTGTCTTGAATTACAGAACTTTCAAGTCTTCATCTGTTTTCATGTACCAATTTCTCCATTATACATCTTATTCTCTTATATTAGGGAGTTTTCCACAGCCTTTCATGGTGAATAAATACTAATCAAAAGTGTCATAGAAAATTTACACATCCATCTACAAACATAAATATATTACTTGCCAAGCTCTGGGTAATAACTACTGACAGCCGTTGTGGTGAATTAGATTTATTCTCAGACTTCTATTTGAGATAAGATACTCCTCTCTTCAAGGCATAGCAAGCTAGTGCTTCCATTTCAGACTGTGCCTTTCCTCTATAATCTATGCTTAATCTATGAATGCAGTCATCATGGTAGTTCATCAAACAAAATCAAATGCAATGGATATACATTTGGCAGTGGTGTTAATTACTAAGACCCAAAACAAATAGTCTACTTAGGAGTTTAAATTCCAAAGGTTTCATAGAAAAAGCTCTTCAGATAATAAGGTTATTAGCGCTGATCTATAATAGAGTATCACTTGCTAAAAAGACTAACAAGGAACTTTAAAGCTCTTAAAACTTCCATTATGTGACATAACAGACTTTGAAGACTCCCCATGGAAGGCCTCTCCCTCCCTGGGGAGCAGAAAATGGATGGAATGGGGTTTGGTGGAGGTATTAGGGGAGGATGAGAGGGTGAGGGAATTCGGATTGACATGTAAAACAACCTTTTCTTTTTCAAATTTAAATAAAAACCCCTTCCATTATGCAATCCCTGCCTTGTTACAGATGAGGTACTTGGCTACAGGAACATTATATGTAACTCTGTGTGGTAGTTTGAATGAGAATGGCCTCTATTAGCTCACATGTTTGAATATTGGCTTCCCAGTTGATGGAACTCTTGGGGAACAATTAGGATTAGCAGGTCTAGCCTTATTGAAGGAGGTGTGCCATTTAGGAGAATTCAATGTTTCAGAACACTCCTTCCATTTCCAGTCTCTTTCCTCTCTCTATCTCTGTCTCAGAAGAGAGCATCATATCAGATAGCAGAGACAGAGTGAGAGACAGAGAAAGACAGACAATGAGAGACAGAGGCAGAGACACTATGGATCAAGATGTTAACTCTCAGATATACCTTTTGCTCTGCTATCAGACACCATCTGAAACTATAAATCCCTCATTTAAATGCTTCCTTTGGCAAGTTAAATTGATTATAGTGTTTTATTATTGTAATATAAAAGTAACAAAGAAGGGCTGGAGAGATGAGATGGCTCAGTGGTTAAGAGCACTGGCTGCTCTTCCACATGTCCTGAGTTCAATTCCCAGAACCCACATATTGGTTTACAACCATCTATAATGTGATCTGATGCCCTCTTCTGGCATTTGGGCATACAGAGCACTCAAAACTAAAAATAAATAAATAAATACATAAATTAATACAATTTTATAAACGTTTTTAAAGGGTAACAAAGAAGCTGGGCGTTGGTGGCACATGCCTTTACTCCCAGCAATTGAGAGGCAGAGGCAGGTGAATCTATGTGAGTTCGAGGCCAACATGGTCTACAGAGTGAGTTTCAGGACAGGCTCCAAAGCAGCACAAAGAAACCCTGTCTCAAAAACCAAAACAAATAAACAAAAGGTAACAAAGAACCCCATAACTTGGCACATAGAGTATTTCTTCATTAAAAGGATAACTTAGCTATAAAGGCATTAAGTATGAAGTTCAGTACTCCATTAAATGAAAATGAAATGAATTATAAGTCATTTAAATTAGTCCTTTAGTCACAAATAATTTTTAAGGACATGTTGCACATATTCTTCTTAGCAACTATGTCTCCTTGACTCTGTTTCTGTGCATTCACAAGAATACTACCATAATTATTTTGCTTAGAACAAGAAAACTGAAGTCCAAAATATAGAAAATTTTGTACAAAATGCTATTCAAGGCAGAAAAGGATTATTGTCACATTGCATGCATACTTGTGGGTGTCTTTAAAGCATCATGGAAAAGAAAAGTTCTCCAGTTGGTGAGACTCTAAGCATGTCTCAAAAGTTCCAGTTTGTTTTGAGGAGCAAATAATCTCAAGAGTGAATCTACAATAATTCATAGGCAGTAGCTATTTTCATGATCAATGACTGAACATGATTATAAAACTGAAAAAAAATCAAATTTAGATGGAATTCCTAGAATGGTATCAAGTTTGTGACTTTTTGTATCTTGTCTGAATTCTCATCAAAAAGCACTTAATATAATCATCTTTTATGCAAGTCACGTCTGTAGTAACTATTAAAATTATTCAAGTAAATATTGCCTTGATGACAAATGCAAATGATGTGTGTGCACAAGTAGCCCACGTTCCCATATTACCTGCTGACTATTAACTGAGTTGATTCTGTAGTCAGTCAATAGGAGAGACTACTCCTTAGTACCTTCTATGTCTCAGAAAATCTGTGAGCTCCACCAATATGGAGAGGGATTAGACAGTGTATTTGTTGCAATATTTACATATTTTAGATGTGATGTTTGCATTATTGGCCTTCTATATTTTTGAAAGAATCACTATATAGGAACTCAGAAGTATGCTCACCATTCAATACTGATTTTTAGTGGGGAATGAGCTGACATTCTGAAGATACTTTCCATGTGCCATCGCTCCAAAGATTGTTCCCCAGCTGCTGTGTAATTTCAAGTATTTAAACAAAGTTTTGAATTTCCATCTTTGTGTTTTGTATCATGTAATTCCATGCACATTTACTGTATTTTGTTTTCTGTCAAATGTCTGTGTTTTTTAAACCAACCTCAATCAAAAATCTTGCTCCATTGAACCTCATTGGTATTTTGCTGCCATCTCTCTGTTGATATTTAATCTAATCAATGTTTTGCTGTATTCATTTACCACTTGTCCCATCAATTTACTGAATTGTATCACCTACACTATACATTTTTATGCCCCCCATGGATCCTCTTACACAGTTTTCAGTGAATACTTATTAAACCATATTATATTTAATGATGCATTTGCAATAATGAAAGAGAAGAAAACAGAAACAATTTTAATATTAACTAGTGTAATATTTCTGTTTTTTATTTATAATTTCTTTATTTAATTTTATATAACAAAGTCCAATTAAATGAAAACAAACATTTATACACACTATTTGGGAATTTGGGCGTCGTTCTTTCCAAACTACTTCCTGCTGGTAAGGGGCTCTGTCTTGGGAGATTCGAAAAAGATTCAGATATCCTAGCTGTAGTCTGTAGGGCTGTTTTGTCCAGCTGTTTTAAATGTAGGATCAGCTTGTACTCTGTTTCAAGTGGTCTGGCGTGATCAAACCACTTTAGTCTGGAAGGAATCCACATCTTTTCATTTTCTGTGGAAACAAAAATAGAAATCCTTTTCCCCAGTAACTTGTTCTTCAAGTTAAATTTTGGAGTGAAAGCATTTTTTTTTTAATTTATTATTTGACATGTCGATCCCAGTTCCCTCTCCCTCTCTCCCTCCCACCCTCCCTCCCTCCCTCCCCTTTATAATGAGTGTTAATAACACTTCCCCCCATACACATTGAAGAATCAGAAAAGAACTTCCTCATTTCTTATTTAGCTTTCAAAACTTGTGCGGAGGTCTAGAAAGGTGTTAGTAGACTCCTTTCTGTGAAAAGTGACTAAAATTTCCATGATGTGTAAACCAAACAAATAGCTGTTCAATGCTATAGAAAAAAAAATGTATAGATTAGAAAGATAAATTTCATCAGGAAATTAGAGTGAAAATTCTTATATGTAAATATATAGATACCATATACATATTTCTTTATATATATATTAGTAACAATAGTTAGTCAAGTCTTGCAGAAGATAAAACCAGCCAAAATGTAAGCATGCATGGAGGAGCTCATGAATTCCACCCCTACTTGAGGAAGCTGATGGAGGGTTCAATTAGTCTTCAGGGATACTGGCCCAGAGAGGCTACCCATACTCAGGGGATAATTCCATGCACATACAGAGAACACTAAATGGTCTCAGTAGGGGAAATGGTGGAAGATATGTTAAGAATTGGAGGGTAGGGAATGGAAAGTGAATTTAATCTACACACATTATATTCATGTGTGAATATTAAATATGAGCAAGGTTCATTTTTGCCAATACCAGAACAAGAAGGATTTTAGTTTGTGGTCCCATTATCTAAGGTTACATATAAATTTTGTCACATAGAACAATTGAAACCTCTTATTAACTTACTTAATTTTCAATATCTTAAATGCTTCTTGTTTTTATGACATGACAGAATTTATTGGAAATTTCTCCAATTTGTATTAATTCTTGAGTTGAACATAAACAGAAAGTTAAAAGCACTTAATGTCCCAAATTATTCAAAAATCAACAGAATTAAAGCTAGCTATGTAATATACTATGGGACTAAATTCATTTGCACCATAGTGACAGCTTCCTCCAAATATGTCAAAAACCACAGTGATATTTTGTTTTCTAGAGTATCTGGTAGGAAACTCATCCTGTGACAATTGACTTCACCTGAGTGAATTATAGTTTCAGCTTTGTAGAAGGTGGATTCTTTCTAAATATATGTATGGTAGAGCTGGAGAGATGACTCTAGTGTAGAGGATCTGGGTTCAGTTCCCATCACCCATCCACCTGGCAGCTCACAACTGTCTGTAACTCTAATTCCAGGAATCCAACACACACAGAAGACATACATAAAAGCATAACACACACACACACACACACACACACACACACACACACACACACACACATATATATATATAAATCACTTAAATGTGTGTGACTATTATTTGATAAACAGGGCAAGATGAATGTGTTTATGTGCATCATAGATGTATATTAGCTGAATGACTATGGAAAAATTGCATAGAGAAGGCATTTAAGGTGCTGATGAACTATTAACATGACTGAATGATACCCTATGTTACCATAGGAAATATAAAGCAGAAAACTATGAGCTGATAATTTTTGCCGGTCATCCCTGAATTCTGTGGGATAAAGCAGGGCAATCATGATTTCAAGTCCAACCTGGGCCACATAGGGTATAGCAACAAATAAACAAGAAAACAAAAAATTGTATGAAAGTGTGCTCAGGTTTCTGACTGTGATGGTGCACACCTTTAATCTCAACACTCAGGAGGCAGGGGAAGGTGGATCTCTGTGACTTTGAGGCCAGCCTGATGTACAGAATTATTTCTAGGACAGCCATGTTTACACAAAGAAACCCTGTTTCGATAAACAAAAGGAAATAAAAAAAGTATGCCCAGTCGTGCCAAAGATTCATGTATGTTTCTTTTTTCTTGTCTTTCTTTTCACTTTCTCTATGTAAGCTTTGTTGGTTTTGTTTTGGTTTTTGCCCTTTTAAGTTTGAACTCAGAGGGTTGGAATTGCTAAGCAAGTGCTGCACCATCAAACTGTACACCCAAGTTCCAAGATTTATCTTAACACATTTATTAAGAATGATATGATTGATTGCTGTAGCGTGTGTGTGTGTGTGTGTGTGTGTGTGTGTGTGTGTGTGTGTGTGTGTGGACAGTCTGCTTTCACTCTACAATTTAGGTTCTATAGATCATTCTGCTCTCATTAACCTTGGTGGCAAGTGCCTTTACTTTATAAGACATATTGTGATCTGGCTCATTTTTGTAATGTTATTCAGAAAGCTGAAAATTATTAATGTAAATTTGATGCAATGTTGCAGAATGAGAAAGAATCTGAAGGCAAGGATTCAAGTATGTTGGCCAGACAGATTGCTTAATCAATAGTTTTCAAGGCTCCTATAATTCACAGTTTGACACAGATATCTAATTTATTAGCTTAAATTACCCATTAGCATCAATTTTGTTAACTGAAAAACAATCACTGTTATTTATAAGTTAAGATAAAGTATCACAGCAAAAAACGATGTTTCTCTTCGAACAGTCAAGTTAGAAAGTATAACTGAATCTGATGCTCATAAGAGAGAATGTTGGGCAAGGTGATAATCAAATAACTACCCTAAAATTTTTCTGGAAATATAATATGTTTTTTAAACATTAGGCAGGATATATAATTTTTGTTTTACATATCGATCCAATTCCCTCTCCCTCCCTCTTTCCCTCTCTCCCACCTTATCATGGAAGGGGACCATCCTCCCCTTCCATCCTGCCCCCAACTCCACATGTAGGGTGATGCCCTCCAGGAGGGGTCATCTAAATCTGTCAAGTCATTTGGAGTAGGGACTGGGACTTCTCTCTGAGGCAGGAGTTTTTTGGCCATAATATTTTGTCTTTATCATTGATGCCTAGGGTGCAGTGTTCTCATGAATATGGTGCAATGGGAGATAGAATGATGATTTAAAGCAAATATTTGAATGATGTAGTACCATAAAACATGCTTTAAGGGATCACAGAGATTGGAGTGTGAATTTCCATATCAGCTGGACTCAGGTTTATCTGTGGTTTATGTTTATTTCAATACGTCTGTCAATAGTTGTAATTTCTGCACGGCCTCTCTCATTTTATAACATAAAATCATTAAATATTGATTAAGGCCTTATAACTTAATGCTAAGTAAAACACATAAAACTATATCACAAAAATGCTAAGTAGGTAGAATGCATACTGTGCTTTTAAGCAGTACAGTTACAGAGATATGACATATGCATAACACTATAACAGCTATTGGTCATGTAAGTGCAAATACTTTGGCAGTTCTAAACTGCACATCCAGTTAAAACTTTACAGAGAAGCACTAAGTAGTAAGCAAAAAGATTTTTGGTGTGATAAATACAAATATTATATTGTTCTTGGTAAACAAACTAACTGGTCATGTTCACCTGAGAGAGGATTGCTTTGTTTCTTAACTTCTGGAAGAAAATCATTAGTTGACATTGTAAAATGTTCAGTTTCTTTTCCTTAAGTTCTTGGGCTGGTTTTCAAAGCACACAAGAACCTCAGTCCCTTTCATACTCTACTCTGATGTGGCTATCCAGGTTCCTATGCCTTTGTTTCATAACGATTTTTTGGTTGCTGATGATTGAAGTGCTTTCCTTGATAAGTTGCTTTATACTTCCCTTTAGCCATTTTTTTCTCTCCGTAAAGCCCAGTTGGACTGTTCTGTTATGTCTTTTTTAATTTTATACTTTTGAATTAGCTAATCGGTTTAAGGATTAGTACCTGTATTTCCTGGAGACAACAAAAGATCTCACTTAGGAGCTGTTGAGCAACAGAGAACCTGAGGCCCATATCACAGACTCTTCACTGAAGATCCAAATCTTCTTCTCTGGTCTAAGGATAATACCAATTCCTTCCGATTTTATACTCCTTTTCTTCTTTTGATTCTTAGGTTTGGAATTGGCTTTTCTTGGTTGTGAACCTAGCCTTTAACAGCTTGACCATCTCTCCAGCCCACTCCTCATTCCTCAAACAACCTTATTCTCATCCTGGCCTTCCCTCTTTCAAGGATCCCCAAATGAGTCACCTTTATGACTGAGGTATAGTTCAGGTGATTATAATGACTTTTTATGCCCTAAGTGCCTGTTAGGATATTTTGTTTCTAATAATAAATACTAAATAAAGAAGTCATTGAATATATAACTTAGATATACTGTTCTGATAGTAAAATTATCCTTAAGATTTCATTCTAAGGTGACTTTTTATCATTCAGTTTAGTTGGTGTTGTGACACAAATCATAACATATTTACTCCTAATAAAAAACTAGTTTGCATTTTCAGTTATAGTTCAACAATGTCTGCATGTGTCAAAGAGGCATTGATTAAAATGAATTATGTGAAGCTTTTCATTCAGTAGTACACAAAATCAATTAAAATGGATTTTTACTAGTAACAGTAATATATGTGCTTATTATTTCCCTATGTGACTAGAAGATTGAGAATAGGAAATTTAGGTAAAATTAAAGTGGTATATATGAACACAAAAGTAGTGGTTATTTTGGAAGGAGTTGACAGAGAAATGAAATGTGACATGGGTAAGTAGAAGAAAAATGCCACTTGACAATTTTGAACTGTTCCACCATTGTCTAGGATACAATGAAAATTGGAGTGGCTTGCACACATTTCCTTAGAACTTAATGTCAAGAAGACACTAAGGCAGACAGCAAATGTTTCATGGCATGAATTTCATCTGTGCACATAGAATTTTGTTTGAAACATTTTCTGCAGTTTTTGCCCAAGATGTCCTTGATGACAGGAAAAGCAATGTTATTAATTGAATAGTAACAGTGCTTATACTTTTGAAATCATGAACTTACTCTAAAGTTTGACATAATTGTTGCCTTCCAGCAATGAAGAGTTGCAGGTGGTATTGGTGAACTGAACAAGTGTATAGATCCATGCACAAGTGAGAAGAGACAAAATGAACCATATGTGTACATGACCAGAAATGTTTTGTTAAGCCTAAAAATCTAAGCATTAGCAATTTGGTATATTTTTTACTGCATGAAAATATATGTGAACTGTTCCATAATCTGTCTATGATGGAACACAATAAGATTTTATAGTATGCTATCATCTACTTAGTACTTCTTTTCTTGCTTCAGCCTCTTTTGTCTATTTAATTCTGTTCTTAGACAGTGTTTATGTTCTCCTTTTAGCTGGGAAACCAGCATTGGACCAACCCATACCCCCAGAATGTGGGTCTCAGTTACAAGGCCTAGGCAGTCTAATGTTTCTCTGACAGTGGAACCAGGATGTATCCCTGGTGCACAAAAGGACTTTGGGAGCACATTCTCCATGGAGGGATACATAGCCTAGAGGCAGGAGGGAGGGCCTAGTCCCCACTCCAAATGACTTGACAGATTTTGTTGATCCCTTCTGGAAGGCATCACCCTCCCTGTGAAGTGTAGGGGGAATGGGATGGGAGGGGTATATGGGGGGCATGGGAGGATGGGAGGGTGAGGGAACTGGGATGATATGTAAAATAATAAAAATAATAAAAATGGATTAATAATAATAAAATAAAAATATAATAAATAAAGAGACAGAATTCCCTCTAAACCTTGAAAAAAGTATGATCCTTTATAAAATATTAAGTCAGACATTTCGAATTTTAGTAGCAGGAAAAACATGGAAGGAAAAAATGAATGGTCTACCTAGTGAAACTGTGTTTTCAACCTTCACAGAGTTATGCAATCATTACCATTAATCCTATTTTATTTCAGTTTTTGAAGAGAAATGGAGGAGTGGATCTGGGGAGAGGAAAGGTGGGAACTGTGGTTGTGATGTAATGTATGAGAGGAGAAAAAAAATCACTGTGAATGGAACTCCATACTTACTATCAAACATAGCCAATATCTAATGCAATTTCTGCCTCTATTTTCATATTCATGAAAACATGCACTGTGTTGTATTTGGTGACTATATTCTTTTCCTCAATACACTTTATTAAGCATTCATCCACACTGCACTGTGTATCGCTATGTGAGGTTTTATGGTAGAAAATGATTTTGTTTTATGGATATGTCATATGGGTATTTCATATTGATGGTTTGATGGACTTTGCACTCTTGGATACTGTAAATATTGCTACTATGAGCATTTATATACAATCATTTTAATTTTTCTTGTATATACACACATTAGTAGGACTTTGGTTACTAATACTTTGAGTAAACTTTTAGAGATACTTTATTATACTCATCATAAGCAGAATATTACTTTTCCAATTTATCAATATTGTCACTTTACCTTAAAAATCATAGATACTTTAGTTTATGGGCAATTTTCTCTATTGAAATTCAAGATCAGATTGCTAATATCTACAAAAAGGCTATAGAATTTTCAGAGAGATTCTATTGGTTATTGGTTTTCTTAATTAATTTGGGCTGAATTACCTTTTTTAAACAGTATCAAATTTACCAATTAATGACTATAGTACTTTTTTAATTGTCTTCATTTTAATATTGTCATCTATATAAATTTGTTCCCAATGTTTACACTTTTTTATTTATTTATTTTATATAACCAAGTCCATTTAAATGAAAACAAACATTTATAGACAATATTTGAATGACTATAGATTTGTCAATTTTTAATATTCATTTACTTTTCAGTGTAATATTTTAGTCTTTCTTGTTTAAATTTATACCCATATTTTTCTCATACTAATGTTAATCACTTGTTTTCTTTTTAAACATTTTACCTGAATCAAAATGTAACTGCATCTCTTTTCCTTTCTTCTTTCAAGGCTTTGCCATGCTGCCCTCCCCCTAAGTTCCTCTCAAATTCATGGCCCCATTTTCTTTGTTATTGTTTAACTCATCGACTCAAACACATGCACTCATTCATGCACGCACACACACACACACACATACACACACACACACACACACTTAAATATAGCCTCTGTCAGTTTAATAGTGCCTGTATGTATACAATTTCAGGGCTAACTGCTTGGCATTGGATAGGCAATTCAGGAGCTCATCTATGGGAAAGGCTCTGTCTCTTAGCATTCCTTAGTTGCATATAGTTATTTGTCTAGAAGTGGAACCATGTATGACTTCACCCTTCCATGCCAGTATGTCTATTGTTGCTGTCCTTGTTCATGCCTTATTATGGCAGGCATAATTTTTGAGGTGGAGCTTTCTTGTCAATTAGAGAAATGCTATAGCCATCTTATAGTGTAATTCCTGGATCTCTGTATTTTGTTGTTTTACTCCTTCTTCTGTTATGTTCCCTGAGCCTTAGGAAAGACACACTCAACAGGTAGAAATCATTTCTGTTACTAGAAATGCAGCCAGTTACCCAGTGTTAGAGAGTCCATGAATCTTAGTGAATTGGTTTCTTATTTTCACTGTCAGTTGGTTATTATGCTATTGAATACTATTGATCTTTATTTACTGAGTTGGAAATTGATCCTTTATCCTGAATATTTTGCATGATACATTTTAACAGTTCCAGTAAAATATCAGAGGAGATCCTGTTATTTTTTTCTACATAGGAGGTTATATTATCTATAGAAGATTCTTCTTCTCTAATGTTGTTTTTTTTTTTCTATAAGCTTTATACTTTCTTTTTCTTTCCTTACTTACCAGATTAGAACCTACAGAACCACAGATATTCTTGGGTTGTTTGTGCTCACACAGGGGGATTATCTAGCATTTCACATTTAACTATGATGTGAGCTGTACATTTTGCATGGATATACCTCGTGTGATATAAAAAGACCACCACAGTTCTTATACATTTAAATTTTCTTAGTATGAGATGGTTTTGAATTATCATAGCATTTTCATATTTTCATTGTATTGGGTGAAATGTTCTGAAGTGATGGTTGTGTATAGTTCACTTTCAGTATAAATTTGTCTTTTTCTTTGTGGATCTTCATTAACTGTTATAGAAATTGGACAATGAAGCTTTTAACTACACTCATTGTACCCCCTTTGTGTATTTCATATATATTAGTTATTATTTCATATGTTTTGGGTCTTTGATATAGAATTATATGCATATTTCTATATTCCTCTTATTAACACATTTTTCACAAAATTTTTGTCTTATCATCTTTTTGGTTACTTTTTACTGACATTGGGTTTTACAGTTTCAGAGGATTATAGTTCAGAATGGCTGAGAAAAGGCATGGTGCTGGAGCAGTAGCTGAGAGCTTACATCTTAATCTACAAGTTAGATGCAGAAAGTAAGGGGGCATAAGGTTTTTGAAACCTCAGAGCCATCCCCAGTGACATACCTCCTCCAACAAGGCCATACCCCTAATCCTTCCTAAGAAGTTCAACCAACTGGGGACGAAGCCCTCAAATACATGAGATTATGGTGGACATTCTCTTTTTAACCCAACATACATAGTACTTTTAATATTTATTTGGATTTATGTAAGTAAACTACAGATTTCTTGTGATTAATACTTGCGTGAATTATCTTTTTCTCAAGAAACATTCTCAGTATGTTTCTTGAAAATAAAATATGTTTTCTGTTGATAACAGATAGACCCATCTCCCCAAAGCCCAATCTGACAATATCTGCTTTGTGAATGAAGTGTTTACATGTTCATATTTGATATCATTTATATAATTGGATATGTGTCAATCATTTTTATATGCTCCATTTTTTTAAAATCTTGCTTTACATCTCAGGCTTGGTTTGTATTAAGTTAGTATTTTCTTAAGGTCTTAAAAATTATTTAGCTATATTTTTTAGTTACTTTCTTAGAAATTGTTCTGGAGCTCATGAGATACATGTTTTTATTAAATAATTTAGGTCAGATTTGTACTTACTAATTCATGTATCATATATAAGCCTTACTGTTATCTAGATGTATATTCTTTTGCTAGTGCAATCTTTTTTATCTACTTTACAAACTGTATATCTTGCTATCATTACACTATTTTTCTTGTGCAACTCTTGAAGCTCGGATTTGAATGAAGAACGTATGTATTTATAGTTTGTTGTATTATTTTTGTGAGTGCATTATATTTTATATGGATAAAATATATTTTATCTGAGTAAAATATATTTATAAGCATTTTTAAATGAAAAGTTGTATTGTTATCAATTAAGAAAGATTATAAACATTACCTACAATGATTTATATACTTACCTCTATGACTACATTTAATAGTAATTTCTTGATTTGAGGAAATATTTACCTTAGTTATTTTATTGCTGTCAGAAAACAGTATGACCAAGGAAACTTGTAGAAGGAAAGGTTTATTTAGGGCTTACAGATCCAGAGAGATCACTGCAGGGAGCATAGCAGCTGGAAAGCTGCATGGCTTAGGAGCAGAAGCTGTGAGCTAGCTTCCTGTTGTGGGTACCAGAAGCAGAAAATGCTCTGTGGAAGATAGGAGGCTTCTGTAATCTTAAACCTGCCTGCCTCCAATGACATATCTCTTCCTACAAGACCACACTTCGTAATTCTTCTTAAATGCCTGAGATAGAGAGGGAGCATTTCATTCAAACCACCTCAGTATTTTATTTAATTTGAGATCTCTTGATTTCATATGTCAGATTTAATAGCACTTGAGCTGGATTTTGGGAACCTATTCCCCATGCTGTGTTGCCTCTCCTAGCCTTTATGCAGGTGGAGGCACTTGGTCATGCCTCAACTTGATGTGCCATGCTTTGTTGACTCCTATGGGAGGCTGTCTGTTTCTGAGATTGAGGAGCAATTAATTGATGGGAGGGTAAAGAGGAGCCTGGGGGAAGGGATGGGGAGGAGAGTCTGGAGGGTAAACTGCAATCATGATCCAAAAATTGAGAATATTTAATTAATAAAAAAGAGAAAAATATTTATCACTGTGGAAAGAGATATATTGACATAGAAAGTCTTTTAATCTGCTTTTCATATCTTAAGCATTTTATTATGATTGCGTTTATTCACATATCAATGTGGTTATCTTGATATTTGAATTTTTTTATTATTTATGTAGCAGTACATGGACACTTACTATTAATAATGTAAGTTTTTCCTTTGCTTAGACTTTCCCTAGGTAGTTCTTATAACTTATATTAACTCATATTTTAAAATCTACATTCTGTCCTGTCCTGTGGTTCATTGTCTCATTTCCAGACTTACCATCCTGCTTCTTTTGCATCTGATGCGGATTCCACCATTCTTCTTCTCACAATTCTCTCTGCCTGGACATCCCACCTATACCTTCTGTCTAGCTATTGGTGATTCAATTTTTTATTACTCCAATCACAGCAATACATCTTCTCACAGTATACAAATATCCCATACCATGTTTAGATTAATATTTCTTACTTTTATTTTCAAAGCAACTAGGTAAAATTTTGCATAGATGCAATGGAAAGTAATCTTTTGTCAAAATTAGTTTAGGTTATTACCCTAATGTAAGAGGGGAAAATAATATTCATGGTTCTAATGCACAGCAAGTATAGTGTTTTCAATTCTTAACATGCTTAATTCATTAATCAATTGGCTAACGAAATAGGAAAAATCCTATGCATTCTATAAAATCAGTGTAATGGCAATTTGCACACAGTTACTTAATCATTAAGTGTTTTATGTAATACACAATCTGGACATTTTCTGATTCATGCTGAACTTTCAAGACTTCACAGTAAGTTCTATTATTTATCAAATACTCCTGGGTTTAATAATTCTCTGTGCTATGCTTTCCTCAGCTGATAATGAGGATAAATAATAATTCCATTCCTTAAAGTTTGCTATAGGGAATTGACTAAGCAATGTGGATAAAAGCCTTTATAAAGTGATATGCAAATATGAGGAACCACAACCATATTTCTGTGTATAAAACAACACCATGACTTAGAATTTGTTCCTATTAAAAGGACTTTATTGTATAATCTTTTTAGTAGACTAAAAACATAGTTTCATGCTTAAATAATCTGCTCTTATAGTTGAACCCCATTTTGTCTTTAAAATATACATGAACTTGTAGGAGTACTAGCTTGAAGGCACATATAAGGTAATTTTTTTTAATCATAGCAAATGCTAGTTACATACTGCTTGAGAGAATGTGTGTGTGTGTGTGTGTGTGTGTGTGTGTGTGTGAGAGAGAGAGAGAGAGAGAGAGAGAGAGAGAGAAAGAGAGAGAGAGAGAATAATATTTAATATGGTACATCATGGACTATATTCCTTTTCATATCTTTTAAAAATAAAGCCAATTTACCACTAGCACCCATACAATTATTCCTTCTTCTTGCAATGTATCCAGTTGTTTTAAGCTCCTACTG
This sequence comes from Phodopus roborovskii, assembly GCF_943737965.1. Lineage (NCBI taxonomy): Eukaryota > Metazoa > Chordata > Mammalia > Rodentia > Cricetidae > Phodopus > Phodopus roborovskii. The sequence goes on from NW_026125884.1 coordinate 324,386, forward strand.
CTTTGATTTCTCTTGTGGTGGACTGAACCTGGAACTGTGTATTTAAATAAGCCTTGGGTCCATTAAGTTACTTTTATCAGTGATGGTAAAAGAAACAAAACAGCTACTGGACTGAGTTCTCAGAGTAGGAAAAAAATAAAATAGTTCTTAAAATTCTAATAATTTGAGAACATGCAAATGCTTAAATAGAAATAATATATGATATTGTTGTGTGAGTTTTGATTTTTAGAGCATTTATGTTTCAGTAAATGAAACAAACTTGAATTTTTAAATTATTTTTCACAAACTGTAAAACAGTATGGCTTTGCTAGGAAAAATTAACTACTTGAGATATAATTTTACTACCTTTGAAATGGAAAAAAATAACACCTCAAGGGCTGTTGTGAGGCATCAGAGAAATGATCAAATGATAAAATTACTTTGTAAACTGTAGACTCCTAGTCAATGCGATTTAGTGCAATTATTACCAAACTGTGGATAGAATATAATACATGTCATACTCTGTGACTTAGTCTAGAATAACACATATTAAACCAAAGTTCTTGTGATAATAATGCCTATTCTGTGCTTGCTGTTTGACTACAGGACTGAACAATAGATGTTATAGAAAAGAAGACACAGTGGCATAATTGAGGTGATGCAGTGACAAGATGCAAGTTACCTATTAAGAGATATGGGTGCCAGTGAGGCCTTAATTTCTTCTTGTATGTCTGTATAATGAGATTCATTATGGCCTTTCCCCAGTTCTTTGTTCTTATCCACCCCAGTCGTAGTTCTCTTCCTTGTTAACCTTCCCCATGCTTGTTGGCACTCTTCTGTCTCCTGCTTGTAAATCAGTTACTGCATTAGTCTCCTCCCTCTTATGATCACACCTTCTATCTCATAGTTCCCTGTCTAATCTCATTAACCATTTCTCCCACTTCCCTTCCAATATTTGCAAATTTAAATCTCTCTTTGGTATATGACAAAAGCACTTGCTATTTGTCTTTCTGAGTCTGACTTCCTCCACTTACCCTAATGTTTTCCTTTATTTTCCAGTAACATAGAACTTGCTTTGATGCTGTGCTCATTTTTTAAAAAGTACTTTAACAATAATCAGTTAAAGTAATAATTTTGAGAAAGAGTTGTAATGGAGACTATGCTTTGTACAGGATACTTGTATTTAGACAGAAACTATTCAAATATATACTAGTGAATAAGCTTTAATTAAGTAATATATGAATCAATGCAGTTAATGCTCAGTAGGAAAAGTTAGCCACTAGTACAAAAGCTTGGAATTTGATCCATAAAAGTATTGCTCTGTATGTCAAGAGGAACAAAGCAGAAATTTAAGTTTTGAATTTTAAGTAATTTTTAGTATGATAAAAATACGTAATATATATAGTAATCTGTTAAGGATTATGTACATGTAATTAATCAAGACTCATATAAAATTAGGTCTTTGAAGTATCTTTAGTTAGAAAAATCATGTGTAGTATCTTGAAGTAAGACCTACTCCTTTCTTTCTGGCCTCCTGCCCCTTTCGTATTATGATAGTACCTTTATTATCTTCATGTAATAAAAGATGTGTAATGTATTGGTTATTACAATACTCACAGGACCCATAAAATATTTCATTACAAAGTGAAACATTACATGATGACTTTGTTTTTGAAATAACAAATCTCTTTTCCTTTGATTCTGGGTTGTCCAATTTTGTAGCCACTAGCTAAATATGTCTGATACAATTCAACCTGAAATTAAGTAGACATTTGAAGTTCGTCAGTGGCATTGACAGCACAACCAATGTTTCATAACTACATATTGGTAACTGCTAGTTTACTGAACAGCTAGATAGATACTGAACATTTCAATCAGTGATGGACAATGCTTGTGGGAGCTGATGGAGAAGGACATAGTAGGCCTGCTTTGTTCACATTGGTAGTGACGTTGCTGTGACTGATGCAATTCTTTTCACTGCCTACTACACATTCTTATTCCCACCCCATCTTCTAAACTTTCTGTAATACTGGTGCTGTGAAGCCTACTCTGAAGTTGACAAAAGTTAAAAAAAGAAACATGTAGCATTAAACAGCTATGATGACTCTCAAAACATCTGTCCAGCTATTTCAACGTCATTGTTTTCTTATGTCTAAATGAAAACAACAATGATATCCTATGTAATTATCCTAAGAATTTAGTAGACTGAGTGTGGTAAGTATTTTTGGTGCCAATTAATAGAATTAGTATTTAGTGGTTAAAGATGCAGTTCAGTAAAAGAACATGTGATTCTATGTGATGGTCCTCTGTTTCATCCTCTGAAAAAGACATATGCTTCCACACACAATCATGTACAAACACAGTTAATAATGGTAATTAACTAGAAATGGTTGATGGCTTGTAACCTTTTCTCTTGGATTTCAAATACAAAATATTGCAATGACTTAGCTCAAAACAAAATACATTAGGTATATTTAAAAAGTAAAAATTTAATTTTTTTCTGAGAATTTCATAATTTAGTACTGTGTTTACTTAATTCCTGTCCCTCCTTTCCCCTCTAACTCCTCCCATGTCTTCCCCACTCTTTCCCAATTTCATGGCCCTCATCTTCTTTATTTATTGTTGTTATAACACACACACAGACAGACAGACAGACACAGACACAGACACACACACACACACACACACACACACACACAAAGCATACTGTATTTACTTAATACTGCTCATATGAACTTGCCTTTAAGACTGACCACTTAGGAGTGGTAAACCTACTATAGTACTCATTCATGGAAAATCAAATTCTACCTTCTATCACCCATCAGTGATTGCCTATAACTCTCCTAAGGAAATTTCACAAGGTGTCTACATGTTTCACATGTCCACAGTAGCATGTGAACTTGTTTTGCCATTGTGCAGGTCTTCTTCAGGCATTAGAATTTGTACAAAGTAATAGCCTCTGTTGATCTTCACAACATAAAAGGCCACTTACCATTTAAAGTGATATTGAATAACTTTTATCTCACTCAATTTGTAACCAGAAATAATAGGAGAATTTTAAGCAGTTTGGCAGGCCAGTAAAGAAATTATCATTTATTTTTCTGGATAACTCCTGGGAAATATTGGATCAACTACCATATTCTTACTCTAAGTGACTTCAATATTTCCAGTAAAACTAGAATATCAGTTTCAAAACTTTTGACTCTCACTTGTCAAGAGAAAACTTGATTTAAATACTTCTATAATTAATGTATAACTTTTAATTTTCTCCACCAAAACTAATGCATTGCATAACTACCTTGTAGGTGAAGGTGACATATAATTGATTAATGAATATTATCTGAAAAATAATTTATGTGTACAATATTTCAAAATATTCTTTCCACTGAACACACATTGCATACATGTATCCTCACTTTACTCCATTTAAAAAGACAAATCTAGAGAAATCTAGAGGTTGAGAAGATGAATCAATCAGTAATTCACATGCCTTATAAATGTGAGGACCTGAGTTTGATGCTCTATACCCACATAAAATGACAACATGGTTGTATACAATTATATCACAGAGTTGGAAAGGCAAAGACTGGAGGTTCTCTATGGCTCCCTAGCTGGTCAGTCTAGCCATATTGGCAAATTCTGGATCCCAATGAGAGAGCCTGTCACAAAAATAAGATGGAGAATTCTGGAAGAACAGCAGCAGAAGGTGACCTTTTGTCTACCCCTCCCCCCTCAGACACCGCTGTGCACTTTCACACCCATACATGCAGAGCTCTCTCTACCACACACACACTTTTATAAAACAACAACAATAAAATATACAAGGCAATTCCATCACTTATGTGACAGTTCAAATAATATGAGAGGAAACTGATTGCTGGTAAGAACACGACAGTCATGTCAATTTAACTAGGGAGTTTGATATTTGATCAAAGGTTTGTAAGAGGCTGTTTAATGCCAATGCGCAAAGCAGCAACAAAAGAAAACAAAACAAAGCAGAGCATTTTGCTTTGTTAACAAAGTAGAGGAATTACAGGGTGTGGTGGCACTTAGGGGAAATTAACCCCAGCCTCCCTCAAATTGTACCCACACACTCACACACACACACACTCACACACACACACACAGAGAGAGACACAGAGAGAGACAGAGACAGAGAGCCAATTCTCTCTCATAGCAGTGAACTAAAAATGAAACTCCTTTTTTTTAAAAGTTAAAATAAAATGACATAGTTTTTCCTTCTCCCATTCCTTCCTCCAATGTTAATCACCCACTCACAGCATTAAATTTCTTGGTACAAATCACATCAGCATGTTACCAACATTCAAATACTCACTTGGAAACACAGGTGCATGTTACTTACAGCGCTTCTACCATGTGCAAGGTGATTTAGGCACCTTTGATTTTTAAAAATATTGAATTATTTTTGAACTTTTAGATTTAGGAAGTAATTGTATTTCTATCATGTTGAGAACTGTACGAATACATTATTGAAGGTCCCGTTAAGCTTAGAATATAAATTAAGTCAGAGTGGGAATGTAATTTATTTGAGAGCATTTCACTGAGTGATAATTTGGTTCTGTTGCTGCCAACCAACAGCGTACTGTTCTGGAGACAAAATAGCACAGATACGTACATACATACAAATATACTACAGACACCTTATCGAAAACAGTGTCAAGTCTCTCAGCAGCTATTTCAAACCAATGCAACTAGTGCTTGGAAAAAAATGGATTCTTCTAAGGTGGTTTCAGAGACATTTGTCAGTGTTTTCAAAAGATTTTCTTTGTACTAGTTCATTTTCTGCAAAATGCCAGAAAATGTTGTCTGCTCTATATATATATATATATATATATATATATATATATATATATATATATATCATTTCACCCTTTCCCTAAAGCTTCAAACCCATCACTTCATTAAGTAATAATTTGTTCATTTTGTATACCAGCAGTCTCCTTCTGAAACAAGCTAGACATTTTAGAAAAATGAATGACAAATTCAGAAAGAAAATGGCAAAATATTTTCTTCTCCAGACACATCTGTCTTCTGACTTATATCCTCTATAGTGATGTTATCCAAATAGGATTTAAACATACTGGATACTCTGTTGGTAACATCTGTAAGTATTCAGTCTGAAGATCAATTTCTAGAGTCTACATTTATATAATTTCAATGTTTCTATCTAAAGTCAGCATCTCTTCATAAAGTAGCTTTGTGCCATTAATGGACTATTCACATCACTATCTTTTACATGGAGATAAGACTATATATTTACAAATGTGAATAATACTTTAAATATGAATAATAATATAAGTTAAAACTGATCAGATTTACTCTTTAAACTTATATATTTAATTATTTAATGTTTTAGAATCTAACACAACACATTTTGATAATATTTAACCCCTTCCTGAACTCCTTTTAGACCCCTTCACTGCATGTCCACAAATACTTGTTTGAATTTCAGTCATTAGAAATATTTTTATAATATAAACGTATCTGTTAATGACTTCACATTTGCAAGTTTGAGGCTTTTGAAATTATAGACAGGCATAATATAAAACAATGACATATGGTAGTGCTAAATATGCCATTTGTTATCAAATTCATGTTTGGTAATGCATATGAATAAAATGTTCCTAACTTAGGAACATTTATTCTCACTGTCTGTAAGTGAAATGCTCTAGCACTAACTTACTCATTATTTTATTCATGAAAGCAACCAAAAATAAGCAATTCCATACAAAGCACAAGATACTTCGACAATACTGTTGTAATGTATATCATATGAGATAAAAAAAGTCCCATGGGGCAAAATTGACCTATCTTTGGGTCATTAATAAGATATTTGTTAATCTTTATAATAAAAATAAATTGAAATTCAATATCATTAATTTGATATATCAACATATCATGTGCTAATATGTTCTGTACAATGTGAGATAATTTTCTAAATTGATAAATAAGTAGTGACTCATAGTTATTATTAAAGAAATATAGTACTAAGACATATTAGCACTCATAATTACCAGACTTATAAAATTAATTCTTCTATGTTTTTAGTTCACATGTAGGATGCAGTGTGATGACTGCATATGTTTTGATTAATCTGTTATGATGTACATAAGGAAGATGGAGACAGAGAAAGGCAGATTAATACAGAGAAGGGGAAGAAGAGACAAGTAAAAGACTTGTTCTTCTTTCTCTTTAGCAGTGAGTTGTCCAAAAACACTGAATATTTTGCCTGGAAAATATGTTCAACTCCTAAGATAATTCTTCACTAAAGTTTGACTTTCTCAATGACATTTTATAAATGCCACAATCACTCAATTCATAACTATCTATAAATTAAAAATCTGAGAAGCAATGTCTTGAAATTATAAAAAAAAACATAACAAGAATATTTTGGATGAAAGTCTGTAACCTTAGCATGGATGAAGGGCCAGTTCAAATCCTTGACTCTAGTTTAGGAAGTATGAGCAATAGAAAGTTGCTGGAAGAGGGAAAATATCAGTTTTCTTTGAGGATGTGATCTATGGAAAGTAGCCCATGTCCAGTGGATTGTCCAAAATTCATGCACATATAGGCAACACTAAGTAAAATTAGTGATTTCAAAATTAAAATTGAAAGGGAAAAATTGTAGTGGAAGATATACAAAGAATTGGAGAAGAAGGAGTGGGTATGGATTTGATCAAAATGCAATGTATGCACATATGAAATTCTCAAACAATTAATTTTTAATTACGCCAATCTTACTTAGAAAACAGAACATCAGCAAAATAATAAATTTAGGAATATTCATTTTGGCATTTTTATGTGATTATTTTTCATATTTCCAAAATGGTATCACAAGACATTTAAATGAAATGAATTGTTCTACAATGTATAGTTAAACCTTATATACACAAGCAAATAAATTTTTGCCTTTAATTTCATTTGTAGCTTATGTTTTCATTTTGCATGCTATACTTGTAATGAATAGAGAAACAATTTCTTCCTCCACCATTGAATCATGAATACAGTCATGTCAAAGTAATCTAACTGTTGTTAACTGCTATATTTTGATGCTGTTTCTTATAGCTTTTTAAGTGGAAGAATTAGATTAAAACCTTGGTAGTAAGTTCCAAAAATGGCAATTGGTTTATAAGAGAATTCTCATTGACATTAACTTCTGTGATCATTCAGAACAGATCACTCAACAGATATTTCTAATTGAAAGTTTATGTCTTTTCAGGTACCTTTTATAAGACTCATCCGAGACATACTGATCCATAGATCAGTCTTATACAGAAGAGTTAGATTTATTTTCTTGTGCAATTAAAATTTTATGACAGTAAAATAGCCATCGATACTATGCACAGTGTTAACATTTCTTAACATCCTTCCATTAAAGAGGTCGGTATGCTATTTCAATGTGAACTATCAGTCACAGACTACTATTATCAACCTAACCAAATTAATGCTCAATATTCTAGCAGTACATGGCGAAGCACTATGCACTTCATATTATTAGTACAGTTTTTTTTTTTAAATTTAGCATTTCCTTTTCCTTTCGTAGCCAGCGACATGTTAAATGCATTCCATTTCAATGACTTTGTGTTTTATCAGAAATTCATATTACAGACAGTTTTTGTTATGAGTAGAGAGCTGTTATTGACTTGTGTTGCTTTCTAGTCACTCAGAATGAAGTGAAGGAATGGCTTGTTAACATTTTAAAATTTAGCAGGGCTGGCACACAGCCTTCTTTTAAGAAGAACCTTAAAAGCAGAGACAATATAGAGTTTAATTCAGTTGCATTAGCTCCCCCATGCTCATTTCTATGGATAAAATTTAATACTGTCTTAATCAATTCATTTCCATTAATAAGCCTCAAATTTTTGTAGTGAATGATATCAACTTGCTTTTCAATATACTCATCTGATTCCTGGAAAATAAATTTTCATTATTTTATTGCTATGTAATACTCTGCTCTCATTCGTGATAATTTACTTAAGTCAGTGGGCTATATATATTTGTAACTTTCTGATAATGAAGCATGTACAAAGTATTTGTAACTAGAACAGGAGAAAAAGAGCCGTAGACTAAACTGACTAGTCACAAGATTTTGGTACATAAATTAACAGTGGTATGCTTCATTTTCTTCAACTGACTAGCTCAGATGTGCAATAACATTTTAAAAATATCATCATGGTTCGTGTAGCAGGATTTATGTTGATGTCCTTGATCCACTTGGATTTTAGTTTTGTGAATGTCAATAGATATGTATATATTTGTAATCTTCTGCATGTTGACGTCCAATTATGCCACAAAAATTTGTTAAAAAATTTTCATTTTTCTATTGTACCATTTTGGCTTCTTGTAAAAAATAAGGTGTTTAGGTTAATGTCAGGGTGTTTGATTTGATTCCATTGATCTACCTGTCTGTTTTTGTGCTAGTACCAAGCTGTTTTTCTTACTAAGGCTCTATAGTAGAGTTTGAAGTCAGGGATGATGATTCCTCTGATAGTTCCTTTATTATGCTGGATAATTTTGGCTATTCTTGTTTTTTTCTTTTTCCATATGAATTTTAGCATTGCTCTTTTGAGGTTTGTGAAGAATTGTGCTGGGGTTTTGGTGGGGATTGCTTTAGGTAGGATTGCCACTTTCATTATGTTCATCTTAAGTGCATGGGATAGCCGAAGTGGGGAGGGATGCAATAGAAATGCAATGAGAGTCACCTTAGGGAGACCTGGTGCTGGGGTAACTCTAAGAATTCACAAGGAAGACCCTAGCTAAGACTCCTAGCACTAGTGGGGAGGATGCCCAAACTGGCCTACCCCTGTAATCAGATTGGTGAATAACCCTACTACCATTCATCATATAACCTTCATCCAGTAATTGACGGAACCAGATGTAGACATCCACAGCCAACAACCAGGTCAAGCTCCAGGAATCCAGTCAAAGATCAGTTAATATGATGAAAAAAAAAATCTACAGAGATAGTTGAACCATGCTTTTGCAAACTCATGAACTCTAGACCTACAACTGTGGTGACTCTAGAGGACAGAATTAAGTCCTCCATATTTGAGAGACAGTTGTGAAACTTGAACTAGCTGAGCAACTTCTGGCATTAGGACCATGACATAACCTTGTACGTGAGCTAGCTTGCTGTAGCCAATTCCTTAGGGCGAGATGCCTTGTTCAGCCTTAATTCATAGGAGAAGGGCCTGGCCCTGACCCAACCTATTGTAGCAGACTGTGTTGACTCCTCATGGGAATCCTTACCTGTGAGAAGGAGTGGACTGGGGGGAGGTAAGAGATGTGAGGAGGAGAAGGAAGAGGTGTGGGAGGGAGAATTGTGATTGGGATGTGAAATGATATTAAAAACTACAAAAATGGATGGATAACAGGTGAATTTGCAGCTAATGTATTACTTAGTTTTCCTAGTGCTGTCATGAATTTCCCTGAAAGAAGCAACTTAAGGGAGAAAGAATTTATTTTGGTGCACAGTTCAAGGGCACAGGCCATCATACATGGGGAGCCCTGCTGGCAGGTCAAGTTGTATCCTCAGTCAGGTATTGTAGGTGAGGTTTTTCTGCCCTACCAATCCACTTCCAAATAATCACACAGAGACTTATTAATTGTAAGTGCTTGGTCAAATGCTTAGGCTTGTTGCTAACTAGCTCTTACAACTTAAATCAAGCTTATCTACATTCTAGCAAGTGGTGGTGCCTTTTTTAGCATAGCATGTTCACCTCCTTCTTTTTCTGCATCTGGCTGGTGATTCTTCCCTCTGTCTTCCCAGTGCTCTCATAGTATGTTTCTCCTACCTAACCAGTTCTTGCCTAGCTTTTGGCCAGTCAGTTCTTTATTAACAATGACAACAACACATCTTCACAGTATACAAAAGGATTGTGCCAAATTAAGGAAGCAAAAAATGATGAAGGGTTTTGCTTATCTGTTCTCCTATAGTTTTATGCAGTCCAGAACCTAACACCAGGAAATCTTGCTGCCCTCATTTTTGGTTTATTTTTCCAAATCAGTTACTTTATGAAGACAATGGTTCACAGTCAGGCCCAGAAGCTAACCTAATCCAAATAATCCCTCACAAATTGCTTGGAGCTTGTCTCCTATGTGATTCCAGATCTTGTCACACTATGTTTTGATATTACATATGAATTACTACTGTAACTCACTAAGGACCAGGAAATTCATTGAGCTAAATAATAAAACCCCAAATTTCTGAAACTGATACAAAATAGATGGTTCTCAATGGACATGAAGAAATAACTTCAGTCAAAACTCAATTTCTCTGATTTGATACAGGCTAATATGTTTTTAGAAATTTCTAAATGATCCTTTCCTATTGAACAGGACAATGTTATATATTGTCATTCAAAGTTAGAGACTGGAATAGATGAACAACAGGGTTAATAAAATGCACATAATCCCAAAGAATTACAGGACCAGCTAGTAAATGGAGACTTAAATATAAAAGAGGTAGAAAATTGTTTAATACCATCTCCTCAGGAAATGCATTTAATGGTGCTAACCATGTTTGGGGTTTAGCATAATAAAAGCATTCTAATAAACCAACATTTTCAATTAAGAGCAAAGTTGATCCCAACAATATAAATTCTACTTAGTGGAGCCTAAAATATTTTAAGCATCTCTTGGGAAGTGATAATCCTCTTTTGCACGCTATAATAACTAGATGTTTTTGCAGATTATGTGCTAAAATCTTGAAGGCATTAATTCAGATTGACTTAGGTGAATTAGATTCTAAAATGTACTATTCTTAACAAAACAATTTTTCTAGTCACAAAATAGGTGCCACAATATTGTTTTAGAGTTAATGAATTTTCAGTCAGTGAGAGAAATCCAAATACCATTGCATTTATATATCTAAAACATCACATTTTATTAATTTGTTCTCATATACTATTAGTGTTTAACACAAAATTTCTGAAATCCTTCTTAGATCATAGGGCAGTTTAATCAATGTCACCATTTTTTCTTTTGTAAAGTAGGAAACATCCTTCGCCTTAAAAAACATTCAAGTAACAGTACAGAATTGGGAAGTGTAAGCACATTTTTTGTAAAGCATATTTCTAGAACATTTCCATTCTCCATGACTAAATTTCTGTAGTCACAGAATTGAAGCTCATTTTCTCCTGCCCCAGCCTCTGATAATCACCATTTTATTCTGTTTTTGTCTCTTCATATAGCTTTTTCCAGAAGCTGTGGGTTTTACTAAGTTACATACATCATAAATTATGCTTCATGTGGTATATGGGTAATGAATTATACATGTATGAAACGTAGTCTACATGATACCTATGTGGTAGCATGCAATAGGACTCCTTTTGAAAGGGTGGATGCTATCCCAAAGGATGTATGTACTATATATTTTTTCAGTCTTTTCCTATAGTCGTTCAGGGTGTCTCCACATCTCAAGTATTTTTTTCTTTTGGTTTCCTGTTTGTTTTTGTCCTCTTTTGTTTTGGCTTTTGAGACAGGTTCTCAATTAGTAGTGCTGGTTAATCATAAACTAATAATTTTCCTGCTTAACCTTCAGGATTCTGATTTAGGAGTTTGGCACCACGTCTCACTTAGCTAAGTAAGGTGAATAGATTTATAATGACCTTGAGAACTCAAGCATCCCTTTGAGACCCTAATTTCAAACCCCGTGAAGCTATACAAATATGAAATTACTATTATGTCATAATTGAAGCCATAAATTTGTGGGGTTTTTCCATTTTTTGAAGAATCATGTTTTCCATTGTAGACAAACAGTTTTCTAATATAAAATTGTTTTTAACCCCCTCATATAATAGTTGTGCCATTATTTTCCTAGTGTGCACAACTTGCCTGATGGACTGCCACTGCAGTTTGTAATGTTCAAAGCTAGTGGGAACCATTGATTCTATTTCTCTCCCATACCTGACAGTAGTATGAAGGCTTGCCAGTGGGGAAACAGCTTCCATCTTATGCTCAGCTTGCTTTCTCTGTATTTTTCAATAGTTGAATTTGTGGGTCGTGTATTCCTCATGTCCTTTCTCTCCCTGTTGGCAGGGTGTGAGGGTGGGGGGACTCCTCAAACAGTGCCTAATCCTTGGCCCTGGGTTTGTGTATCTGCTCCCATCTCTTCACCCACTCCCTGTCTGCTGCCAAAGGTAGCTTTTCTGATGATGATCTACAGATATATAGCAGAATATCATTTAGCATCATTTCATCGACTCTTGCTTTTGCCTGTCATGTTTGGTTACTTATCTTTTTTAATTGTTTTCCAAAATGATAGCTTTCTCTATGGCAATTTCACACTAAACAAGAATTATTCCCAGCTTCAAAACATGGATTTGCAATTTCACTTTAAAGTTTACTTGATACTTATATGTAGCTATCTTTTAAGAATATTTTCTATTTCATCATTAAACTCATATGTATTCATAACATGCTTCTTCGCCTCCCTACTTGAGACAGAGTTTTACTGTATAACAGCTCTGGCTCACAAAGACCTACCTGCCTCTGCCTCCTAAGTGCTGGGATTAAAGGCGTTCACCACCACTGCCTGGGTTAAATATTCTTTTTGATTCTCTCAATAATTTTCCCTGAGATGTTTCAAGTCTTGACGTTTTTATACTGGTATCTGGGATCTTTCCATTTCTGCTGCTTTTGTATATGCTCTGTATGGAACATAATGGTTTCTTTTACCAAGTTTTTTTTTTTTTTTTGATATATATGAATGTTTCATCTGCATGTGTTGTCACATGAGTGTATTGCCGGCAGATGCCAGAAGAGGGCATTAGATCCCATGGGACTGGAATTACCAAAAGCTGTGGGCTGTCTTGTAAATGTTGGAATTGGATCAGGTCTTAGGGAAGCCCAGAGTCTGCTTTTGGAACCACTTCTTCATACCACAAAAAGAAAATAATATATAATATATTGCAGAAAGAGTGGATACTGTGCATACCTTTAATCCCAGATCAGGAGTCAGTAACAGGCAGGTGTTTGTGAGTTTGAGGCCAGCCTGGTGTACATACCAAATTCCAGGACAGCCAGGGCTACACAGAGAAACCATGTTTCATACAAATATCAGCAACAAACCAACTTACTTATTATTTCAAATGGACCACAAGTTTTCAACTTCTGAACTTCTTTCATATATCTAATCCCTCTGTGGAAAGCACTCAACCCTTTTGTTCTCATGTCTTTCTCTTGTACTAAATGAGGATTCTGTGCCTCTGCTACTGTTCTGGAGCTGTATACTTGGATACTCATTTCTGTGTCGGTGATTTCTCTGCATCACAAGCAGGAGATTATTTGGTGACCACAGACTGGTTTTCTCAACATTGCACTCCTGGTATGGTAGCTTTGGATTTCTGATACCCTGCTCCTGGATTGTGCTTTCATTCTCCTCTTAACAGAAAGATCTGGGTGTATCTGCCTTGAGATGCTCCTATTCATCTGGAATAAGGTTTCTACAATGTGCAGATAGGTTCGTGATATCTGCTGATGTCTTATCTTCTGGGTAAATGTTTCATGTTTGAAGGTTGAAAATGAGCCCTGAATTTTTCCTGTATACTTAAGAAGCCTGATGTTTATATCACACTGAACAATAGGAAGCAGCTAATCCAGCAACACCTCAGATTTAACAGATGTCCTAAACAAACACTTCTTTGGTTGCTGCATGACTTTATGTTAATTTTTCAAGAGATTTTTTCAAAACTTTCCATTAATTATGTTTTGTTCCTGTCTTTTGAGAAGGTGTGTGGGGTTTCTCATGACCATTTGCAGCCTAGCATTTCTGACATAATAATAATATTGCAAACTTGGGCTTCCACTCCATAGTTAAAGTTATAGTTCACAATATCATAAAAATATAACCAACAGTTTTGAGATTTATTTTATTTTGTATGTATGAGTATTTTACCTGCATGCATATCTGTGCACCACGTAAATGCGTGGTGCCTACAGACTCCTGAGGAGGTATCAGATTTCTGAAACTGCAGTTATGCTTGTCAGCCACCATGTGGATGCTGGAAATCGAAACTGAATACCCTGAAAGAGCAACAAGTGCTCTGAATTGCTTTAGCAGCTCCTGCTGTCTTTTAGTCTTTATTTTATCATCTAATCAATTTCATTCTTTCTATACAGTATGTCTGAAGTGTCATGTAGATAGTTGATACACTGTTAATATGCTTTTTCAATTTCTATTTTTACTATATACATCATGGTAAGTTTCATGTAGTGGCAATATGTTAACTTTTCACTTCATTTTTTTTTTTTTTGCTTCTATTGTCTACTTTTTTCTTTTCTTCCGCTGTTATTTTTACACATATCTTTCTCGTGGTTATAGGAGCAAGTGTTGGAATGACATTTTTATTTATTTTTGTGCTTCTGTGATTCCATGGTTTATTCTACTAGTTGCTGTAAATTATACATATAATAGTACATTATATAGTATGTAATTTATGCATAATATATAGATTAGCAGTTAGTGATTTGACAGAAACTTTCTATACTTATGCTTCACCTTTAAAATTAAATTGTTATATACATATTTTCTTCCTTTGTTCTTTCCTACTTTTCAACATTTTAGATTGCATAATTTTCTCTTCCATTTTTTAATTATAAAATTTCCTTTAGTCACTCTTTAGCGTAGGTCTGTTTTGACACACTCTCTTTGTTCTTAATTCATCTGTCAACACTGTGAATTTCCATCATAAAGGAAAGATATTTTTACTTGCTGCAGAATTCTGAGTTGGCAGTATTTTTCTTATGCTTTGTACCACTGTTGTGTTATTTCTGTATTAGCTCCATTGCATTATTCTTCTATTTATATTTTAATTGACAAAATTACATTTATTTATTATGTGAAATTCAGTCTTTCAAATTTATTTTCCTAAATATATATGAATTTCTCTTATGTAAGTTTTTACATTTCAAAATTGCATTTAATTTTAAGACTATAATAATTGTGTGCTTCTTGCACTCATCCTGTTTCGAATTTGGGTTTTAATTTTTTTATCAAAAGTGCCAAAACCAAAACCTTGTGTATGTCAGACAAGTAGCCTATCAGTAGGTAAATATTCCAAGTTGCTCTTTTCTGAAATTTAGTTAGGCCCTGGTACCTGTGGGGTTAATTAAATATTTAATCATTTATGTGCTTGCTTATGTAAGTTACTAAAGTCATAAGTTTTATTTTCTTAAGATTAAAAAGCTCTACATTCCCCATGGAGTTATACTCCCTTAGCCTAGAGGCAGAAGGGAGGGCCTAGACCCTACTCTAAATGACTCAATAGATTTTGATGATCTCTCCTGGAAGGCATCACTTTCCCTGTGGAGTTGGGGGGTTGTGATGGGAGAGTGTGTGTGGGGGAGGGATGGGAAGGAGGGAGGAAGGGAGAGAGGGAATAGAGAACTGGGATGGATATGTAAAGTAAGAAAAAAACAAAAAAAAAGATTAAACAGCTCTGCATTATCTTTTCCTTACATAATATTTTTATATAATCTTACAACTCATTGTTAGTACCATAAAATTAGTTGTTTATTTAAAACCTCTTTATAAACTGCACACTTAATTAGAAAATATTTTAAGAAAAAAATTACTGAGAATAAAGAGATAACCATAATGGGAATTTCTTTTTTGTTTGAATGTAACATCTTATATACCAGAATTCTGATTTTTCTCTCAAGTTTTTAACAGATGTTTATGCTTTTAATCCATCATTATTGTGCTTCTTGGAAACATGGTTTATTCTGGTGTTAGCTACTGGAGCAAGACAAGCTTGAACATCTGTATAGAATATTTGGAAATTCTCAGAAAATTATTTTTCCTAATCTACTTTTAAAAATACTGAGGAAAAACTGAATGCAGCAGCCATTTCATTTACTATAAAAGATATGTAAGGCAACAAAATATGCCCTACTCCTGTATCACAAGCATAATGCCTTTCTCATTGATATAGTTTAATGAATACTTGTGGCATAAATGCATGAATTAAAAAAAAGAATTGGCAACTGTTTTCACTTACTAAGTAGCCTCAGGGAAGTTAGACTGAACACTTGTTAATAAAGTAATACCCTGAAATGTTCGTCGATTCTAAATTAGTTAACAGCTAAATATTTTGTAGTGAGAAACAATGTAATTAAATGAACTCTAATGAGAGTGAGATAGCTCAGATCTCTGTATTATTAGAAAGATCATCTGATCTCTTTTAAAATAAAATATTAAATAGCAAGTCCTCAAAACTCTAACTTTCTCTAATATTGTATGTTTCATCATATTAATTAGAAAGGAATTATCATAGATTAGATGCTATGATGACAATATGCAGACTAAGGCAAATAAAGGGAAGTTTGACTTTTTTTTTTGGTCATTCTCGACCACAAATTCAGTAGTGATATAATGCATACCTACTGTATAAAAATATACTTTTTATACATCAAATAATCAGTAAGTCCTTTCACTTGAAGAGGATACTATATCAATAGATAACAACTCACACACTTTCTTTTAAGAAGAAAGAATGGAACATAAAAAATAATTGAGCTGTAGACATAGCCTAATGATTAGGAACACATAATGCTTTTGCAAAGGAACTGTGTTTATGTCCCAGTACCCACAAGAGGTAGCTCACAAAGGTAGGCAACTTAAACTTTGGTGGACCTGAGGCTTCTGACTTTCCCAGGCACTCCCCTTCCACACATATTTACAAATATGCATATCCATGCAGATGCAACTCAAAATAATAGAAACATCCTTTTAAAAATGTAAACAAATCATTATATATTAACAGTGTTTCCTTTATTTTTAGGGCATTTACTATACCTGAGGATTAAAAGGTTAAAAAAAACCCAAGGTTTAGAGTTAGGGATGCAGCATCCTTGTTAGAATGTCTACCATGCATGAAGTTCTGTGTTCAATCCCAGACATGGTGGTGTGGTGAATATCTGTAATCCCAGTATCCAGGAGATGGAGGCGGGAAGATTTTCACTTCAAGATTACAATTAGCAACATAATGAATTTAAGGCTAGCCTGTAATATAGGAGATGATGTCTGGAAAATAAAGGTTAGATGTAGGAATGCTATCTACCAGAGCATCATGGGGAAATATTGTTTACATTGCTAAAGAGAAGAGCAAAATTTATATGTTAACACTTTCTAAGTTTTAACATTAACTAGGTAGATTATATAATTGGAGATGCCTGAGCTATTTTTTTTTCATTCAAGGTTAACAACAGTCATGTTAGACGGACTAAAAAAGACCCAGTCTTGTTCAAACTCAAACTGAAATAAAGTAAAGATGTTTCTAAACGTTTCCACATTCTTAGTGATGTGATGCTTCTGAGACAAATAAGACACATCTCCATGGCTTTTTTCCAAAGTACATCATCAATTTGAACTGTAATTGAATTTCTGTCATGCTCTTCTGTCTGTGAGGATCAGATAGTTCAAAACATAAAAATCAATGTGCTGGGACTGAAGTGAGAGAAATGTGACACCAAGAGCAATCAGTAAGACTCAAAAACAGGATTTGGTAAATACCTTCCCATACAGAATTTCTCCAAGAATAACTAAACTTAAACTTTTGGCAAAAAAACTGTAAACTTTAGTGGAATAACTTTTACCAAAATCATATTCTACCATACGCTTAAAATACACATCTTGGACACTGAGGATGAGCATATACTAGAGGCGTATCTCAGTATAGTGGAAACAATGCATTTATTTTTCATTTCCTAAAGATTTTCCTACACAAATTTAACTCAGCTTAGTCACAAAACATTATTTTACCACTTTTACATTTTATTCTTTAGCAAGACTGGTTTAATAATTCCTTTAAGAGATCACATTGAAGAACAAGTAAAGTCCTTGATTTGAAGTTGTTAGCAAAAAAAAAAAAAAAAAAATGTTCTGCATATAAAGACAAGGATGGCAAGGTGGCTCAGAAGATAAAGGTGATATGTGCCTGCTACTAAGCCTGACTACCTGAGATGAATCACTGGGATCTACCTGGTGGAAATGCATTGACTCCTGCAAGTATACTTGCAATATGCCTACACACATGCACACACATAATAAGTAAAATTTTTAAATGCGATAAATTATACACACAAAATAGTTTAGATTTAGGAACATATATGCAAATAATAACAATAAATCAAAAAATATCCGTGAATTTGAAATCGAGCAAAGATATATATGTATATATGATGGTTTAGTGGGAGAAAATAGGAGGGTAAAATGGTGTAATTATATCAAAATCTCAACAACAATAATAAATGTAATATATTTTTTTAAGGGACAATTCAGATTTTTGTTAATGAGCATGAATACAGCAAGCCACTTAGAAAGAATAGCACTTTCCTATACCTCACCATCATCTTACACTCATCAGAAAAGACTTTTCAAGAAGCATACCATTACTTATTTCATTCAAGTATATTTTAGAAATGCTTAATTTAGTTTAGAAATGCTTAGTTTGCTAAGCATTTACTTTATTCCTGGTATGTATGTATGTATGTATATATATATATATGTGTGTGTGTGTGTGTGTGTGTGTGTGTGTGTGTGTTGTAGTGAGTATGGCCTTGTTGGAGGATACATGTCACTGTGGGGGTGGGCTCTGATGTCTCCTTTCCTCAAGCTTCATTCCTTGTGACACTTAGTCTACTTACTGTTGCCTACCTATGAACATGTAACAGCTACCTCTACTCTACCATGTCTGTATGCACACCTCCATGCCCAGCTATGTTGATAATGATTGGATCTCCTAACTGTAAGTGAGCCAGCACAATTAAACATTTTCTAAGAGTTGCCATGGTCATGGTTTCTCATCACAGCAATAGAAACTCTAAGCCACATGGATTTGACCACTCTTACTGTCTGTGCCAAGTCTTTTTTTTTTAACAGAGATTTTATTTGTTTTTCTTTTGAAATCTCTGAACATCAGTTGAAGTAATAGTAAGCCCAATTCTAGATTTTTGTGTATAATGTATATTTCCCTGTAACAAATTCTCCCAGCATCTACACTTTAAAACTACAC
Organism: Phodopus roborovskii; assembly: GCF_943737965.1. Lineage (NCBI taxonomy): Eukaryota > Metazoa > Chordata > Mammalia > Rodentia > Cricetidae > Phodopus > Phodopus roborovskii. The sequence continues at coordinate 343,402 of NW_026125884.1, forward strand.
ACGGTTATTACTTCATACTCCATGAGTCAGGAATCCAGATGTAGCTAAGCTGTATCCTGTCTGTGTCAGGGCTTCTCCTAAGGCTGTAAAGAAGCTGTTGTCAATGACCTGCTTCAAGGCCACTTATTTGACCCAGGCCAGACATAGGTTCATTTGGACTGTTAACCAGATGTAGGTTCACCCTGGCTATTGGCTAAATATATCTTTTTTTCCCTTGTGAATTTTCACATAAGAATTTTTTTTCAAATGCCAAGATTTTGAATGGGAGGAGAAAATCATGAATGGGCACTAACATGGACAACAGTCATATATATATGGGTATTCAGTATGTACCTGTTCCTATGTCTAAGACTTTCGAAATGTCATGGGGGACTTGAGACACTGAAATTCAGTGTCTAAAAGAAGCATTCATGTAGCACTTTGGAATTCTTCTAGTTAATGTAGCACAAATACAAAAATAAATCTAAGAGAGATGGGAATTTTAAAGAAGGAGAAGCATGGACTTCTGAAAGACTTCTCTGTAAAAATTTCCCTTTAAATTCTAGACAGTTTTACCAGGCAATGGAAAAATAGCACAAAGGACCTAAAAAGATGGATTTGCTCCTAAAAAGAGGTCCTGACCTAACTTGCATCCTGGCTATCTGCTCAAGAACTTCCAAATGCTTGGAGGCATTCAAAGTTTAAAGAGTGTGCACTTGGAAATGTGAGTGCTCACACATGTCAAAAATGAAAGCCAGTAAAGTAGCCTTTCCAATCTCTACTTTGTAGCATCAAATTGCCCAGAGGTTACAAAATTAATATTTATCCAAGCTGATGGTTTCTGTCTTCAGATCTTTTTGTTTCAGGTGCTGCTGCTTTTCCATCCAAGTAAACTTGCTCAAAAACTTGAAATCAGACCATTTAAAAAGATCTTTTAGTAAAATCTGGAGTTAAAGGGAAGAAAGTAGGTAGAATCTAAGTGCTGTGTGTCTATTTTGAGAAAAACAAATACTTTGCACTATATGAAACCTTTTTCCACAGGTTATTTCTTTGCCCCTCAAATGGTATGAATAAAGAAGGAGATTTTGCAAAGGGGCCATTATATAACTCATGCACACACAGCACAAGTGGTTTGCACTTGAAAAAACCATATCTATTAGACTTCTATATAACATTTTTTGACATAACAACAAGAATACAGGAATATTAATTGACTTTTAAACAGTGTGTGCAGTTATAAAACTCTCAGGGTTTATTTTATATAACAGAGAGATATTATACAATTGAAGAGAAGATTAACTGTGTATCCAGAATAATTTCATACACTTGGTAGGAAAGCTCTCAATTGTGAGTCTCAGATAGAAGGACTGAGCAGTCTAAGAGACCTCAGACAGTGGAAACAGGATGTATTCCTGGTGCACAAAAGGACCTTGTGGACATATCCCCCATGGAGGGATAACTGCCTTAACCTAGAGACAGGAGAGAAGTCCTAGTCCCTACTTTACTTGACCTGTCAGATCTACATGACCCCAACTGGATTGCATTCCCCTACATATGGAATTGGGGTGGGGGGATGGGAGGGGAGGATGGTTAGGGTACATGTGAGAGGGCAGAGAGGGTAAAAGGGAGGGAAGGAGGGAGGGAGGGGGAACTGGGATAGACATGTAAAATAAAAAAATAGTAATAAAATGAAAACCACCAAGCAAAAACTGCTTGCTCTGCAAGAACTGCTTCTGCCTCTCCTTTTCTAACATTATAGCAATTTCAACATACTGAACAGGAATCTTCTCTGCATCCTGAAGAGCAGTTGCCTATGAATTTTGCTCTACTTATTCATTCACTCTCTGCCTTTTCCATTTTTTTTTTTTTTTATTTTGTCAGACCTGAAACATTCAGGATCTGGTCAAGTTCAAACTTTTCTCATGAAGCCTTATTCATTTAGTACATCAGAAGCAGCATATTTTTTGCATTGATTTCCATATCATTTTATTTCTATTTTCTCAAATCATATATACAGAATCATTGTGTGTATCTGCACACACACACACACACACACACACACACACACACACACACACACACACACACACGTTCTGTTCTAGATTATACTAAGTACACTTCCCTGAGAGAGGGGTTTAAATCTTATTTTCTCTGTAATTACTATCCTATAAAAGGCGTATATTAGACATAAGAAAAAGATTTCATGTGTGTGTGTGTGTGTGTACATGAACATGTATGCATATGTGTGAGCTCAGTATATGTGTGCAAATGGTGCAGAGGCCCACAGAGAATGGAAGGATGTACTTAGCTGTCATAATGTGAATGCTGAGAAATCAAATTTGGTCTTCTGGGAAAGAATCAAGTTCTCTTAAGTGCTAAATTACACCTTGGACCCCAATAATAGCCTTTTAATGGCTATTTTCAGATGAAAATGTTAACAAGCATCAGGGGGATACAAGTGATAGCACCTTAGGATTTTTAAAGAGGAGTACAATTTCTGTCAAATAATTCTCAGAACAGATAGGTTGGAAAAGTAATATTTTCAAACTTATAAAATGTTGTTTTTTGGAGTTCAAGCTGGTCTATTTTCTAAATATATAACTGCAGTTCTTAAAGGAAAAAAAATATATCACAGTTCCAAAACTAGTTGGAAAAGACCTAGGGACACAACAAGGAGATTCTGCCACTTTAACACCAACCTGATATTGAGCTCATGAGACACTTCCCCACAGGCTATATTAAATTCTATTGGTGTAAGATTCAATATGATTTATTTATATTCTGTTCTTTGAGAAAACTTAGTTGCTTCAATAACAATCAGGAGCAAACTTGCAGTATTGATTTTTACTGTTCCAAAAAGATTCAGCTTAGAATATCTATTACCAGGGAAATATGTCAAAGGGGAATGGATTCTATGCTAAGAAGAGCATTGTATCTTAATCCATGGATTAATGTATGTTGTGTTTATATAGATTTTATGAAAAAACATCAAAGCTATAAGATCAGTATTATTAATCTATTTCACATTGAGGTAAAAGGGTGATTGAGGATCTGAAGTGCAACAGACAGTTATATTGATTTCAAAGTTATCTGCTTTGATAAGTATGTTTTATGGGATTAATTTAATCTCAAAGAATTTATTGCCCTTCGGATTAGAGGAGTTTAAAGCCAATCATTTAACTTGAACTAAGTATATGGGATGTAGTGGGTTCAGGGGTCTAGAAATGCCTAAACTAACTGCAACAGAGCCCAGGGTATCTCATGGCTGAGATTTGCCTAATCAGATTAAACCCATATCCATTGTCACTAAGCATCTTGGTTTTTGTTTGTTTGCTTGTTTTTTGTTTGATTCGTTGGCTTTTCTGGACAGGGTTTCTCTGTGTAACAGCCCTGGGTGTCCTAGAACTCACTTTGTAGACTAGGCTGGCCATGGCCACATAGAGATCTGCCTGCCTCTGACTAGTACTAAGTATCTTTTTTAAGTTTTTTTCTAATTCTTTAATATATAATTTTACATGTTGATCCCAGTTCCCTCTCCTGCTCCCTGCTCTCCCTCCCTTCCTCCCTCCCACTTACATTCTCTCCCTCCTCACATGCACCCTGACCACCCTCCCCTCCTATCCCCTCACCCCAATTCCACATGCTTAGCAATGCCATCCAGATGGGGTCATGTAAATCTGACAAGTCATTTGACGTAGGGACTAGGACTTCTCTCCTGTCTCTAGGTTAAGGCAGGTATCTCTCCATGGGGGATGTTTCCGCAAGGTCCTTTTTGTGCACCAGGTATACATCCTGGTTCCACTGTCTGAGGTCCTTTAGACTGCTCAGTCCTTCTAGCTGAGAACCATATTCAGGGGGGCCTGAGTCAGTCCCATGCTGGCTTCCCAGCTATTAGTCTAGTGGCCGTTAGCTCCTCCTTGTTCAGGTAAGCTGTCTCTATGTGTTTCTGAAACCTGGTCTTGTCCTCTCCTTCTGCATCTGGGTTCTAGTTCTACTTGGTGTTTACTTATGGGTGTTTGCTTCTGTTTCCAACAGGTACTAGATGAGGGCTCCATGATGGTGGATAAGTTAGTTGTTGATCTCACTATCTGGAAAGGCATTTATGGTAGCCTTTCCAAGGTTGCTCAAATTGTTAGTTTGGCGGCAGTCTTGTAGGTCTCCAGACCTTTCTTTTGGTTCAGTTTTCTCTTCAAACCAATAATGGCTCCCTCCATGTTCATTCTCTCTCTCCCTCTTTCATGTTCATTCTCTCTCTCTCTCTCTCTCTCTCTCTCTCTCTCTCTCTCTCTCTCTCTCTCTCTCTCTCTCTCTCTCCTGTCTTCTATTCCTAACCAGGTTCAATCATCCTGGTCTCACATGTTTTCCTTTCCTCCCCCTCGTTTTCTCCTACTTCTCTCTCCATTCACTGCCCCCCCCTCTTCCCCTGAGCTCTGGGGGACTTGTCCCTTCCCAGTTCAGTGAGGGACTTTATATGAAATCCCTTATAATACACCTTGTATCCTAGTTCCTCTGGTGGTGTGAATTACAGGCTGATTAAGTTTTTGTTTTAAAAATTGCTTTTATTTTGAAATGTACCTGCAGAACTGATTTTTCTGATTTGATAAGGTTTTGGTTCTACATTACACATTTGCGGCATGACCAGAAGCATGTACTAGCAAAGTGAATGAAAAGGTAATGACGAGTTATAAGTAATTTAGTTATCAAAAGTTTCCTCTTGATACTTCTCAGTGGTAACATTAGTGGAAGTCTGGAGCATCCTTTGAGAAGACAGATGTGACATGTATGCTGAGCTTGGCTGACTCCCACCTCCCATCTCAATGATTCCTTTTGCACTTTCTTTGAGGAGGTGGTACATCATGATCATTGGCATGCTTCTTTAGTTAACTCTTTCCAAGTTTCCAAGATTCCATGGATTTCTTTATCCCAAAAGAGACAAGTGACTATTAATTATGGTGCCTATCTTTTACCTGGAAAAACAACAGATTATTTATGTGGAGCTTTTATTCTTAGAATCTCTTGCTAAGAGGTTGCCATTCCCTGGCACACTTTGACAAACCTGACTAGGCCAGTGTTCCTCAATAATCTAAACTGTCTGGAATACTTTGATGCAGACTATTTCAAGAAATTAAATTCTTTTCATAGATTTGCTCAGTGCATCCAAATACCTTAATTTTAATTTATTCTGAAAAATTGGCTGACTTCAAATTTAATGATCATTTTGTTGCCATCTTTAGTATCAACTCTTTCTATTTTAGGTCAGGATATAGAGGTTTACAATGTTAAGACATGTTTAGCTAAATGTACAAATTTTGATAAGATGGAATTATGTCTTTTTGGTATTAGATTCAAAAGAATAATCAAGTGCCTTTAGTCTTGGAATGAATAGTCTTGGCATTTTTCACTTCAAGCAGCAATGTTTTACTGCATTTCCTTATGTTGTTAGTATATTTATTTCCTTAGAATAGCTAATTCGATTAATCCCCTTAATATGATAGTTTAGCTTGCATACCTTCCTTGAGTGGCTGAATAGAGTAAGACATGAATGCATCCACACATTTCTCTGGCTACATGGAGATTGTGTTTTCAAGACACTGCAGTCTTTTAGGAAAATGTTTCAGCACAAACCACTATTTAAAAACCCCAAATATTTTCTTATTAGAGAATATAAACTTACAGAAGAGTAGGTTGTCATACTTTCACAATTGCATATCATATATATTATATTCACTTCTGAAGCTTTTCCCTGCCCATTCTTTTTAATCCATTCATTTGCTTACTATCTGTGTTACAAGTTTAATTCTAAACTATTATGAAATGTTATTTGTTTTTTGATGTATATGCATGATCTAGCTAGAATTTTGCAAATTGGACATATGATACGAATGATACTATGTGAGCTTAGCATGTAAACTTAGGGTTGCCATGCTATTTATGAAAAATAGAGAGGTGATTGCTCTTGATGAGCAATATTCTCTTTAAACTGCTAGTTTGTTTTGTACATTCTTGATTTTGTATAAAACAATCCTCATTATCCAGAAAACAAAAATCTAATAAATGACTGCTTTTAAAACCATCTCAATTTTAACAGTCCAGTGTTTTGCTTACTTCTTTAAATAGCATGTCTTTACTATGAAGTTTTAAAAGACTACAAATCATAGTGAGTCTACATAGCAATCTCTTTGATTCCCAGCCAATTGTTGTAACTGTTGTTAAGAGTTCATCCTTTGTTTCCATCAGCTACTAGATGGCTTTATGATGGTGATAAGTTAGTCATCCATTTCATTATTAGGGAAGGGCATTTATGGTAGCCTTTCCACTGTTCCTCAAACAGAAGCAGACACCTACAGCTAAACACTGAGCTGAACTGGAATCCAGATGCAGAGAGGGAGGACAAGACCAGGCTACAGAAACAGATAGAGAAGCTGACCTGAACAAGGAGGAGCTAATGGGCCCCCAGACTGATAGCTGGGAAACCAGCATTGGACCGACTCAGACTCCCTGAACATGGGTCTTAGTTGGAAAGCTTGGACAGTCTAAGGGACCTGGGATAGTGGAACCAGGATGAATCCCTGGTGCATGAAAGTACTTTGGGACCAGATTCTTCATGGAGGGAGGGGCAGGCGGAAAAACCCATACTCATTACAGGGAGGGCCTAGTCCCTATTCCAAATGACTTGACAGATTTTGTTGACCCCTCCAAGAAGGAATCACCCTATATGTGGAGTTGGGGGGATGAGAGGGGAGGGTGGTCAGGGGGCATGGGAGGGAGGGAGAGAAGGAGGGAGAGGGAACTGGTATCAATATATAAAATAATAAATTAATTAATAAAAATAAAATTAATAAATTGAACATGAAAAGAAGGGTTCATCCTCCTTGTTCTTGTTCTGACACCTGTTTCTTTCTGTTACATTGTTTGGAGGCTATACCACTTTTTATTGCAAGTACTGCAGATCAAACTCAAGGTCTCTTCTGTCCATTCAGCATAAATGTTTTAGTATGAATCAGTCTGAATAAAGAGAACACGAGGGAGCAGTAAAATTGACTTGGGGGAAGAATAGGAAAAAAAAATCAAGAAAAAAGATACCATAATAGAGAGAGCTATTATAGGTTTAGAGAGAAACCTGGTACTAGGGAAATGTCCAGAGATCTACAAGGATGACCCCACCTAACAATCTAAGCAATAGTGGAGAAGCTAGCTTAAATGACCTTCCATAATAATGAGATTAATGACTACCTTATGTGCCATCCTAGAGCCTTCGACAAGTAGCTGATGGAAGCAGAAGCAGACACCCACAGCTAAACTGTGAACTGATCTCTTGGGATCCAGTTGAAGAGAGGGAGGAGTAATGAGCAAATGGATAAAGACCAGGCTGGAGAAACCCACAGAGACAGATGACCTGAACAGTGGGGAGCTCATGGACTCCAGTCTGATAATGGGAAACCAGCATGAGACAGACAGAGGCCTAGGGAAGTATATGGTACCTCTGACAATGGAACTAAGATGTACCTAGTGCAGGAAGGGACTCCAGTACCCATTCCCCATGGAAGTATAGTCCCTTAGCCTAGAGACCTGGGGAAGGGCTTCAGCCCTACTGTTGTTCTTTTGTTACAGTTATAGGATGAAGCTGGAGAAGAGGGTGGTGTGTGGTCCTCTACCCCAAATGATTTGACAGACTTTGATGACCCCTCATGGAAGTTCTCACCTTCCCTGTTTCCCTGGGGAGTTGGGGATGGGATGGGAGAGTCTCTGGTGGCAATGGGAGGATGGGAGGGAGAGGAAACTGGGATCGATATGTTGCTCAACTTGTTAGTTGGGGTCAGTCTTGTAGTTCTCTAGAGTCAGTTTTCTCCTCAAACCTATAATGGCTCCTTTTCTCTTCTTTTCCTCTTTCTTTCTTTCTTTTTTTCTTTCTTTCTTTCACTCTTTCTTTCTTTCTTTTTTCTTTCTTTCTTTTTTTTTTTTGAGGCACTGTTTCTCTGTATTGCTTTGGAGGCTGAGGCTGTGCTGGAACTCACTTGGTAGATCAGGCTGGTCTCAAACACTCAGAGGTCCACTTTTCTCTGCCTCCTGAGTGCTGGGATTAAAGGTGTGCACCACCAATGACTGGCAACATGGATGTTAATAATACTAACATACACAGGTTCCTTTTAGTTTGTTTTCCATGCCCATTTTCCCACCCCCTTCTTTCTTTCTACAGTTCTACAAGACTATCTTTTTTATCTTTTTTATAAAGTTGAATAATGCAGTGAATACATTTGATTTGCTTTATTTTCTCTTTGTAGTTCTTTGGAAATTCATATAATCTCTTCACTACATCACCAAGGGCTCAATTTGATTTTTCAGTAGTATTCTAAGGTATTGATGTAAAAATAAAGTTTGTTTATTTACTCTCCATTTGGGGGACATCTGGATCTTTTCTTGTTTTGACAATTGTGAGTGAGTTTCTTATAAATATTTATGTACAGATTTTTGTGTGAGCAAAAGTTTTCATGTGTCTGGGATAAATGCCCGGGAGTGAATTTGAATTTGCTGGGTCATAAGATGCTTCTATTTTTTTGTTGCTGTTGTTGTTTTTATATGTATATAAAAAAAGTGCCAAACTATTTTCCAGATTTGCTTACCATTTTATGTTCTGAGCAGCAGAGGGATCCATTTTTTTTTTTTGCATCGTTTTAGGCATTTGTTGATGCTTTTATTTTTTTAGTCATCCTTATAGTCATGTGGTAATACTCATTATTTTCTTGTGGTTTCCCAATCGTACTAGTGAGGTGTGTCCTTTTGAAAAAACAAAACAAAACAACAACAAAAACAACTTCCCTTTTCCTGGCTGAATTTTCAAACTGTTGATTTAGAATTAATTTACATAATATGCACACTACTCTTTAGTTGGTATCTTCATATATTTTTCCTGGCCTGCACTTTTATTTTTAAATTTTCATATATATTTTGAAGAGTTATTTTTCAGTTTTCACAAAGGTGAACTTAGTACACTTCCTTTCTAAAAAATCACATATTCTGTGTGTGATTGAAGGAAATTATATCTGAAATAGTCTTTTTTTTTTCAAAACTTTTATTTTTGATTTGCATTTCCCTGATGTCTAAGGATGTTGAGTACTTTCTTAAGTGTCTTTCAGCCATTTTAGATTCCTCTATTGAGAATTCTCTACTTAGTTCTCTACCCAACATTTTAATTGGATTATTTAGTGTTTTGGTAACTAGTTTCTTGTGTTCTTGGTATATTTTGGAAATCAGCCTTATGTCAGATGTGGGGTTGGTGAATATCGTTTCCCATTCTGTGGGAAAGCTGCTTACAGAAGCTTTTCGAATTCAGGAGGTCCCATTCATTAATTAGAAATCTCAGTGTCTGTGCTACTGTTGTTATGTTCAGGAAGCGGTCTCCTGTACAAATTCTTTCAAGGGTACCCTTCACTTTCTCTTCTAAGAGATTCAGTGTGGCCGCATTTCTGTTGAGGTATTTGATCTATTTGGATTTAAGTTTTGTGCATGGTGATAGATATGGATCTATCTGCACTTTTCTACAAGTCAGCATCCACTAATACCAGGACTATTTGTTGAAGATGCTTTCTTTTTTCCACTGTACAGTTTTAGCTTCTTTGTCAAAAATCAGATATTCGTAGGTATGAGTTAATATCAAGGTTTTCAATTTGATTTCCATTTGTATTCTTGTCTATTCTTGTGCCAATCCCAAGCTATTTTCCAGATGATAGTTCTATAATAGAGCTTGAAGTCAGGGATGGTGATGCCTCCAGAGACTCCTTTTTTGTACAGGGTTGTTTTGGCTATCATAGTTCTTTTGTTTTTCCATATAAAGCTGAGTATTGAGGTTTTTTTGCATTCATTTTATTTTATTTTCTTATTTTACATATTGATCACAGTTCTCCCTCCCTCTCTCCCATGCCCCCTAACCCGCCTCCTATGCCACTCCCCACTCCTCATGTATGGTAATGCCTTCCAGGAGGTGTCATCTAAATCTGTCAAGTCATCTAGAGTAGAGACTAGACCCTCCTTCCTGCCTCTAGGCTAAGGGAGTATCCCTCCATGGGGGATGTGTTCCCAAATTCCTTTCCTGTACCAGGGATACATCCTGATTCCACTGTTAGAGGTCCCTTAGACTTCCTAGGCCTTCTAACTGAGACCCCAAAATGTTCAGGGCCAGATGGCTTCAGTGAAGAATTCTACCAGAAATTCAAAGAAAGGCTAATACCAAGGTTCCTCCAATTTTCCATACAATAGAAGTAGAAGGTTCATTATCAAACTCTTTTTATGAGGCTACTTGGTACTCAAGCCACACAAAGACACAACTAAGAAAGGGAACTACAGACCAATATCCTTCATGAATATTGATACAAAAATACTCAATAAAATACTGGCAAATCAAATCCAAGAAAACATCCACCGTTACTGAGTATTGCTTTTTAAAGATCTGCAAATAATTGTGCTGGGATTTTGATGGGGATTTCTCTATTGCTTTATTTCACAGCATTATTATTATTAATGTGGATTGTAATACTACAAAATTCACATTTTAAGTGCATTTACTTATGTGTTTATGAATGTATTTATGTGCATGTACAAACATTCAGTATGTGTTGGGAGGTCAGAGGTTCTTTCCTTCCATTGTATGATTTCTGGGGGATGAAATTCAGTTTATTTGACTTAATGGATAGTAAGTTTAACTGCTGAGTCACCTCTCTCCTCCAAATTTTACCCTTTGAAGTATATAATCCTTTGACTTTTAGTAAACAGACAATGATGGTCTATCATCATAAGTATTCTAGAAAACTTTCATCATTACAAAAGAAAACCTGAACTTATTATCAGTTATTCTAATTCATCACTACTATCAGTTTCTGTCAACCAGTCATGTACTTTAAGTATCTATTCTAGGTGTTTGTATAAATGAATTCTAACAATACATAAGCGTTTGTATGTGACTATCTACATTTACTATATGATTTTTGGGGCTCATTCATTTTTATGATTGAAATAGAATTCCCTTGTCTGGATATAGTACATTTTCTTCTGCATTTACCAGCTTATGAGCTGCACAGTTGTTTTAACTCTTTGGTGACATCACTAACACTGATATGGATATTACTGTCCATGAGTTAATATAATAAAATGAGAAATGTAATGATACCATATTAAAATAGTGTTTATTAATTAGACAAAGTGGATATTTATTATATTATTCCCTCCTGATTTGTGATTTTATTGATTTGGGTATCCCCCCACCACTTTTTTTTAGTAGTTTAAGGCTTTGTCAATCTTATGTGTTTTCCAAAGAATGAATTGTTACATTGATCCTGCGTGTTGCTCTTTTGGCTTCCTTTTAATTTCAGGTTTGATATTTATCATTTCTCCTAGTGATTTTAAGAATGATTTGTTCTTGTTGTTTTAGAGTATATAAAGTGCATTATTTATTTATTGGTTTGGGTCTCTTTGATTGTTTTCAATTTAGGGTATACATTTCCCTCTTACAACTACTTTTGCTGTATTTCACAAATGCTGACAACCATTTTGTTCATTTTCCTTTAAGTATAGAATGTTTACAATGTCCCATCTGATTTTTTTCAATGGCTTACCATTTCTACAAAAGTGTATCGTTAGATTTACATATGTTTACTTATTTATATCCTGTAGCATGTGTGGCTTTCTCATTTAATGCCACTATATTCTGAAAATAATGAAAAATTATTTCAACTTTTAAAACAACAATGTTTCATTTTATGACACTAAATGTGATTTGTTTTTTTAGAAATTGTTCAATGAGAGGAATGAGCATTCCACAGGTGTTGGAAGATATATTGTATAGATTTCAATAATTTCACAAGATCTCTCATATAGTATAATTCTGAAGTTTCTTATTTGTTATCACCATGCCCATGTGGAGTTTATTGGTGGAGAGAGCAGAAAGGGGGGTATCTGGTGGCCAACCTAAAGCAGGAGTTCGTGGGCGCTTGCTTAAAAAGGGAAACTCATGCATGTTTAACTGAGTTCCTAAGCAGCCCTGTAAAGAGTGACATGGGGATGGCATGGCCATGCTTGTCCCACCCATCTTTAGGGGGAGTGGTCAGCAAAATGCCATTTTCCAACAGAGGGTGTGAAATGTAGCAACTTGTCAGGACTCAAGGTGATAAAAACGATGTGAAGTCCTAGGAGAAACTGAGGCCCTAAAGCTAAGATAAATGTTTATCCAGTATGGATAAGATCTATTGAAATTATGTACATTACTTCTTCATGTGTTTGATGAGGTTCATTTAGGTTGTATGTTTAGGGGCATAGATGTGGGCCTCATGTGGAAGGACACTGTGACAGGCCATTGAATGGCATCAGGAGAAGAGGAAGGCAGTGACTAAAGAATGTACATTAGATTCAACAAAATTGAAGAAGGTGATGTATGTTTGAGATGTGCAGGTTTTCCAGAAGGGCTAAGTCTGAAGTGTGGAACAGTCAAGCTGAGCATCTAGTCTACTATGATTTCTGTATGGTTGTGTGCCCAACTCTATGGCTTCACACATTGCAACATAAACTTGATGTCAGGTAGGGTGGAAACTTATCCGACTGATGTGTTTAGAGGTAGAATCTTTGAGAAGTGAATAGGGTTAAATTAACTCATTAAGATTGTCTTCCTCACCCATGGGTGAATCTCTGTGTCTTTATAAAAGTGGTCACACACACACATGCCCTGTTTACTTCTTGTCTATTATCATATGCTGCTCTCTTGCCTTAAGGCCCTGAGCAAGAAGACTATCACCAAATAGGCCCTCTACCTCTAGAACCACAAAGCAAAACATACTGCTTCTGTTTATAAAGGATCTTGCCTTATATGTACTTTTATGTTAATGAAAATAGACTAATCCAGAGGGATTGAGAACAGAATTAGGGCTGCCTCTGGCAATGGGAGTCAGCAGGGGGATGCTGTGTCAAGCTGGCAAGCACCCTCTGTATTGTAACAAAGTGCAGCAGGTTAGGAATTGCAGGGCTGTTGAGAAGGAATCTCAGACTTGTCACCCTTCAGAACTACTGGGAAGAGAACCTGGGGGCCATGGCTCCATAAGAGGGCTGTGAAGAGGTGGGTGAGTGTCAGAAAGGACAGTCAGTCAACTCATGGGCATCATTAGTTGGGACTAATGGGAAAGAGATGAACACTATTAAGAGATGGGTCAAGGTAAAGAAATATAAGTGCTAGCTACCCCCAAATAGCAATTCTGAAGTCTCTATGTAGACTTTTTTGTCTAGATGATCCATCTACTCTATGGGGAAGTAGATTATTAATTAACCATCTTACTCTTAATGGGTGAGTGCAGAAGTTCTATACCTTCATAATTCAGTCTAAAATTTTACATTGTTCTAACAATGTTAATATTTATTTTAGATTATACAAATTGTTAATAAGAATCCATTTAGTTATGATTAAAGATAAGGTACATATAAGACTTTAGACTCATGAACATAGGATAGATGATGAAATATTTCTTTAAATCTTACTAAATGTTAACGGACTAAATATTGTTAACTGTGATTCTTATTTGATAACTGTTGTGTGATATATTTTACTTTGTTAAAGTTAAAACCCTTCTTTATATTTTAGACAGAAAGGAGGAGATGATGGGAGATGTCATTCTGTAAATATGTTTGTTGTATTGGTTAATGAATAAAGCACTGTTGGCCAATAGTAAAGCAAGATAGGAGGGACTAGGATTCAATGAGGATTCGAGGAAATAGAAGGGAGAAGTCAACATGGAGAAACTGGAGAGAGCAGAACGCTGGCCCCTCTCTCTGGTAAGATGAGACCATGTGGAAATACTTAGATTAATAGACATGGGTTAATATTTAAGACAGAGCTAGCTGATAAGAAACTTGTAACTGGCCAACAGAATTATATCTAATACAGTGTCTCTGTGTGTTTCTTGAGGCTGGCATGGCTCTGGGCCCAGGTCGACAGGGAAAAACCTACTCGTAACAATCTTTTTTAAACTTAATGCTACAGAATAATGGATTGTAATATGTTTTTATTTTTTGAAATACATTATATATGCACATTGGCTATGAATAAAATGAATTCATGATAAAAATTATAATTGATCAACAAAGGTTAATAACTTGGAAACATAGCTCTAGAATAAGCTAGAAAAGTAAGACTACTTTTAAGAAAAGAAAAAAAAATCAGTAGCAACACCCACACCCCAAGCAATATCAGGATATAATGCATATGGAAGTTTTGGAAAACTTTAGACATTAACTTAAATTTAAGTAATCCTGTCATCATTCCTTTGTGTAATAAATATATGATAAGTACATGTCAGTAAGTCCTGTAGTCCCAAGTTTGGAAAAATGATTATCCTACACATACATATTTGTGAACTCTAGGGAACAAAACCTCTTCTACACTAAGTAAAGATACAAAATACACATTTTTTAGGTTTATTAATGTATTCATAACAGGTAAAAGTGGTGTGTATTCAAAATACATTATATGATTAAAACATACACATAATATAATGGCAACCAAATCAGACTAATTACACCATCCATTATTATATAGATACATGTGTCTCTCTGTGCGTTTGCTGGGAATTGTTGGGATATAATATCTTTTATTTTTATTTATTTATCTTGTTTTACATATCTAGCCCACTTTCCACTCCGTCCCTCCCTCCTTCCCTCTCTCTCTCCCACCCTCCCATGTCCCCCAACACCCTCCCCTCCCATTCTCCCCCCAACACACCACATGTAGGGTGATGCCTTCCAGGAGGGGTCATCTAAGTCTGTCAAGTCATTTGGAGTAGGGACTAGGCTCTCCCTCCTGCCTCTAGGCTAAGGGAGTATCCCTCCATGGGGAATGTGCTCCCAAAGTTCTTTGGTGCACCAAGGATACATCCTTGTTCCACTGTCAGAGGTCCCTTAGACTGCTCAGGCCTTCTATCTGAGACCTATGTTCAGGAGGTCTGAGTCAGTCCCATGCTGGATTCCCAGCTATCAGTCTGGGGAACCATTAGCTCCTCCTTGTTCAGGTCAGCTGTCTCTATGTGTTTCTGCAGCCTGGTCTTGTCCTCCTTCTCAGCATCTGGATTCCAGTTCTGCTCAGTGTTAGCTATGTGTGTCTGCTTCTGTTTCCATCAGCTACTGGATGAGGGTTCTATGATGTTATATAAGTTAGTCATCAATTTCATTATCAGGGAAGGGCATTTATGTTAGCCTTTCCACTCTTGCTCAAGTTGTTAGTTGGAGTCAGTAGAGTGGTGGGGTAAGGGGAGGGGTAGGGAACTGGGTTCTATATGTTAAATAAGAAAAATAATAAAAAAGGAGACTACCAAGCACTCACATAAAAACACAATCATATATCTTTAGTCCTTGTGTTTTGGTGCTAGGGTAGAGACAGGACAATGGATAAGTGTTTCTGACTAGCTCTCTTAGCTCCTGGTTCAATAAGAGACCATGTCCCAAGGGAATAAAGTGTAATAGCACAGAACACCTGATTCTTTCTCTGGCTTCTGTCCTTGTGTACAAGGGGTACATGTACTTGGACACATGTATGCATATAACAAACAATATACAGGTATACACACAAACATACACACACAACTGCTTTTGAATAAATGCCTAAGGAAATGAACAAGTCATCTTGAACACAGAACTATAAATGACTAATTAATTTTAAAGTGTCTAACATTCTTAAAATCAGGGAAGTGAATTTAAAAAGTACACTGAGATTACACCTTACTCCAAACAGAATGTGTAATATCAAGAAATATATTCAGCAAATTCTTTCAAGTGTGTAGGGAAAAATAAAATTATGTTACAATCTTAGATAAAAACTGACAGAAATACTTAGAGCATTCCTGATCTTTACTACATTGAAACCCTTTCTGCCAGATTATTCTGTCACCTTTAAATTCAGTTGTCCTTTGCTCTATATTCAATATCCACTTATGAGTGAGTTCATGCTGTGTTTGTTTTTGTGGGTCTGTATTACCTCACTCAGGATTTTTTTCTAGTTCCATCCATTTGCCTGAAAATTTTCTTCAGTTCATAGGTAGATAGTTTGTTTCTAGGTTCTGGCTATTAAGTAATTGCTCAACATCCTTAGCCATCAGAGAAATGCAAAACCACTCTGAGATACTATCTTATACATGTCAGAATGGCTAAGATCAAAAAAGTGAAAGATATCTTATACTGGAGAGGATGCAGAATGAAGGGATCACTCCTTCATCAAAAGTTGGAGTGAAAACTTGAACAGCCCCTTTGGAAATCAGTTTCTCAGAAAACTGGGAATTGATCTACCTCAAGACCCAGTAATATCAATCTTAGGCATATACATACCCAAAGGATGCACACTCATACCACAAGGACTTTAGCACAAATGTGTTCATAGCAGCATTATTTATAATAGCCAGAACCTGAAAACAACCTAGATGCTCCTCAACCAAAGAATGGATAAAGAAAATATGGTACATTTACACAATAGTATACTCAGTGGAAAAAACAAATGATATCATGAAATGTTCAGGCAAATGAATGGAACTAGAAAAAAATTATCCTGAGTGAGGTAACCCAGACCCAGAAAAAGAATCATGGTATGTACTCACTCATAAGTTGATACTAGATGTAAGGAAAAGAATAACCAACCAATAGTCCACAACCCCAGAGAAGCTAAGTAAAAAGAGAAACTTAAGTGAGACACACATGGATCCCCCCTGGGAAGGGGAAAGAGACAAGATCTCCTGAGAAAATTGGGGCATGGGAGGGGGTGGTAGAGTGGAGGGAGGGGGAGGAGAACAAGAGGGAACAGGGTTGTCTAGATGGGGCAAGCAAGGACAGAGAGGGAGAGAAAGGAAAGAGATTGCTTGAATGAGGAAGCCATTGTAGGGCTAGTGAGAAACCTAGCACTAAGGAAATTCCCAGGATTCCACAAGGATGACCCCAGCTAGGACCCTAAGCAATAGTGGAGAGGGTGTCTGAATTGGCCTTCCCCTGTTATCAGATTGATGCCTACCTTACTTGCCATCATAGAACCTTCATACAGCAACTGACAGAAGTGGATGCAGAGATCCACAGCTAAGCACTGGCCTGAACTCCCAGAGTAGAGTTGAAGAGAGGGAGAAATGATACTATGAATAAATGGGTCAAGACAAGTTTGGGGACACCCATAGATACAGCTGACCTGAGCAAGTGGGAACTCAACTCTGGACTGACAGTGGAGGAACCTGCATAGAACCAAAGTAGGCCCTCTGAATGTGGGTAGCAGTTGTGTCTTGCGCAGTCTGTGGGACCAGGATTTATCCCTAATGCTTGATTGGGCTTTTTGGAGCCCATTCTTTTTGTTCAGCCTAATATAGGAGGGAGGGCCTTGGTCCTTCCTCAAAGATGTCTGCCAGACTTGTTGACTCCCCATGGGAAGCCTTGCCCTCTCTGAGAAGTGGATGGGGTTGGAGGGGGGAAGATGGGGAGATCATGAGGAGGGGAGGGAGTGGGAACTAGCATTAGTTTATGAAATGAGAAAAGATTGTTTTACAGTAAAAAAGAAAAAATAGTTTCAAATATGGATCCAATTTTTCTCCTTATGGCTAGTCAGTGTCCCTAATAGCAATTATTGAAGATTGTTTGCCTCCTTGATTTGAGATACCAGCCTTAGAATGCACAAGACTTCCAAAGTTTTACTTTTTTATGAATGAGCTACACAAGTATTTTGCATACAGAGAGACAAGTAATCAAAATGTGAATATATTAGTCTATAAATTAACTTGTGGAGAATTACTGTCATCATACTATGAAATCATTAGGTTGCTCAAGTTTGTGTACTTAAAGATTTTCTAAAATGAATTAAGAATACAATTATAGATATGCTGTCAAATTTATGACAAAGATTTTTTTTCATTTTATACATATGACTTGTTTTCCATCATAGCTCCTTGACTGGTTCATACAAAAATCCTATCCTGCCTAGTATATTTGTTTTATTACACATAAATATTTTACAAAATGTCTTTAGTATTTTCTATTCATATATTTTGAATTTTCAGCAATAAAATCATATTATCTGCAAGCAGAGATAGATACTTCCAATTGCTTCTTATATAAATATTATTTATCTAATGCAAAGACAGTGAGAATATTTCTCAGATCTTTACCAATTGAAAATTATGCTGACTTAAGGCTGATGATTATATTATGAAAGTATCCATTAGTTCTCACTGCACTCAATATTTTTAAAACAATTAGTAGTTCCTGAATTTACTCAAGTAACTTTAAGGCATCTTATAAAAATGGTAATGTATTTTTTCTTTTGAGCTCTATTAATATGATAATTCTCTTCATTGTCTCCTTGTGTTAAATGGCCATTGCATTGTCAAATAAACTACAATAAGCTATGAAGTCCCAAAAAATGTTTAATTTTTTAATGTGCTATTGGATTCTGTTTGCTGATGTTTTATTTAAAGTTTTTGAATAAAATATTCATAGGTTTTACCAGACAGTGGCTTTCAGTTAGATATCAATGATATGCTTGTCATATAAAATGAATCTGGAAATGTTCTTTCTTTGTGCCCCATTATAGTTTTTAAAACACTAGAGGTAGCAGGTCTCTAAATATTATGTGACATTCATCTGGGAAGCCATATAGGTCTTTTGCCTTTTTATAGGTCATTTCTTTAAAAACCACCTTTATTTTCCTGTGTAAAATGAACTATGAAGCATTTTTTTATAGAGTATAATAAAATTTGGTGAATGACCTTTTTAAGGAATGGATTTCTTTGATTTAAAAATGTTATATAATAGTTTTGTGCAGAATTGTCTCCTTTAAAATATTGGTTACTCTCAATTTGTCAATCCAATTTATGTGTGCTGTGTCCTTTACTGTCTGTACATTGTTTTCATTATTTGTTTTTTAATGTTTCACTCTCTTTTTAAAAGTATTTTATTTAGTTATTTATTATATTTTCAGTTTTATTGACACAAGCTCCACAATTTCCTTTACTGTGTTTGCTGTTTTCTAACAGTTAATGATAGCTCCACTGTTTTATATTCCTACATTTATTTAAAAGCTATTTGTAGAAGCTGAGAGATAGTTTCATGGGTAAAGATCCTTGCCACCATGGCTGATGACCTGTGTTTAACCCCTTGGACCTTCTTGGTAGAAAAGGAGAATGTACTCACTCAAGTTGTCCTCGGACCTACACACATAGGCATTTTGAGGCCTATGAACCCCACTCTAGGAAAATGCCCACAGACTAAGCAGATATATCTAATAAAGATTAGCATATTTGTAACTCTTTTCAGGTAGACTGAATGTTTTAAGATTTTTCTTATTTGTCTGTATTGTATCACAAAACATTATTTCTTCTTTTGAAGTTACTGAGATTTTCACAGTACACAGTTCAATTTGCAGAAAAGTTTCATAAGCTCTTGAAAAGGGCATTTTCTTACTGCTGAGATTTGTAACAAAATATCTAGTTTGTTCATGTTTTCTGTACTAATATTTACAATTGCCAAGATATAGAATCTACTTAGATAAGTAAGTAGATAATGGAAATATGATTTATATATAGTGAATTATATACAAATGGAACATTTATCATACAAAATAAATTTATAGTTTTTAAAAAATGGATAAAAGTGAGAAACACTATATTTGGTTTAATAAGCCACACAAAACAAGTCCTATGTGTTCTCTTTCATATGTAGAATTTCAAAGATGTCGATCTGAATGTAAAGTAGGAATATTCACAGGTTAGAATAGGATGGAGGAGATAAAGAATGTGCATTAGGGTAAGTTGGGGTTGATCAGTGCTTGCTGTATGTATGTGTTGAAATATCATACTGCACCTCATTCATTTGACCAATTAATATTAAAGCAAAACATTAAAAAGTCGAATTAACTATATTGTTACAGAGCAAAGGTATGAGTCAGAATAATTTACAGGCTCATTGTTCTTGTGTAGGTAATTGTGAGAAATTTGCTCTCCCTACTGTCTCCTCTAATCTTTCTTAATTTACCTTGTAAGTTTACAAATGGATTCATGATTTTCCTAAATACTACAAATTGTGTTATCTCTGTATAAATTAAGCTGGTGACTACTGGAAATGGATGCTTTCTGATTTAACTCACCTTTACTTTCTACTCTCCACATCCTTTGTGTTCTTTCCAACCTCACCAAATTTAATGGCTTGCAGACTTATCCTTATGAAATTTTTCTATGACTGATTGCTTTAAATTTTTGAGACTGTCAGTCAATGTGGTCTATCAGTAAAATTGGAGAGAAACAGACATGAGTTCTTATTCCACCTCTGCTGCTTCATGGGGTTGGTTGTTTCTTCAAATTCAACTTCATTTATGTAACAAGGAAAACATTATTCTATATGACAAAATATACACATATGTATTTCATTAACTGAGGAAATGTGAAATGATAAATATTAATTAGATTTTATGTCTTGATACTCATTCTTTAAAGCCAAATTCCAATGACACATCCTTCCTGACTGCTACATTCTTTCTTGTGTCCTGGCTCACATACGTAATGCCTTGTCAATACTTGACACATTCTACTTTATATTGTTAGTTGTCTCTAGTTCCCATATTTTCATTTACAATGTATTTTTCTCCAGGACATGGATTTTAATATTCTTGCAGAATTGCATGGCCAGTGTACGTAAATGACAAATATTTGAAATGTTGAAATCTCAAAAATAATTTTATAGTATAATTATTTATAAACATTAAATCATCACTTCTTCCTTTATTTGATTGTTTGCTTTATAGGAAAAGAGAGAAAGAAGGCATTGAGTAGGGTGGGTGGGAGGATTTGGGAGGAATTAGGGTGGGGGAAACACAATCATAATATATCAATTTTTCAATAAAAGTTTTATAGAATTTTTATCTCATCATAGTTTTGACATATGACTAAGTTAAGAGATGTTAAAATAACTTTAGTTACCCAATTTTTTATTTTTAATTTTCAAATGGGGCTTTGTATTTACACTTTTCATTGAGACTGGTCTTTCTTTAGGCCAGACAAGTGTTTTATCACTGACATGCAACATTAGCTTTCCTTAATTATTCTAAGAGTCGAATTTGTGATTAAATTTTCTTCATGGTGCTCTGGTTGAGCAGAAGTGTTAGACTGCCTCATCCAGTAACTATTTCAAGTCTTAAATGGCAGGCACCAGAAAATTAAAAGTTATACTCTCAAACTCATTTGCATTGAGGATTCCAAGTTTTAACCAATTATAAGCATTTGTTCAACATTAGTATTGGTAAATGTTTTTTAATATTCTGAGTGACACTAGCTGATGAGCTAGCTACTTAGTTGTTATAGTTCTACTGAGTTCACTCTGATTCTGTATCACAGTGGCCTTCTTATTTCCAGATGATAATCCAGATGATGTGATACTTTTTCATATCACATTTTATATTGGCTTCTTTAATTCCTGGACTGCTCCTTGTGCTGCAGACAGCAGCTGATGAAAACCAATAGGTCAGAGTTTTTTATGAACTTTTCTCTGTTTCATAGTGTAAATCTTGTTTTGTTTCCTTAGTATGGCTAACGAATATGTAAACACATACTGTCTTGTACTAGAAATGCATTTTTGTTTAATATTCCAGAATAGGTCTTATAGATGGATTCTTCCCATGCCAATTTCTTAATATTGCTGCATTACTAAATAGACCACATATATGCAAATGTCTAATTACTTTATTTTCAGTGAATTAATATCTGAGATTTTTTCCTAATAATTACCTGAACCAATTTTATAAAATACATTGTACTGGTGACTTAGCATGTCTTCAAATGATTATGAGAATTAGTATACACAATTTCTACTTTAATTAAGCTTTCTTGTCTTGCTTAGTCTTGACTAGTTTAAAGTGACTACATTAATAAAATAATCTAAGATCACTTCTTGTCATTTGTGTTAGATCAATAATAGGATCAATCTGCCTTTAAAAACATTTATTTTATTTTTGATTATGTGCATATGTTAGGGAGTGTATGAGGTTATTTGTATGCGAGTGCAGTTGCTCCTGGAGGCCAGAAGAGGGTTAGGGGTTCTTTTTTTTTTTCCACAGAGGAATACTTTATTTATTTATTTATTTATTTATTTTACATGTTGATCCCAGTTCCCTCTCCCTCCCTCCCTCTTACCCTCTCTTCCCCCTCACATGTACCCTGACCACCCTCCCCTCCCATCCTCCAACCCCTATTCCACATGTAGAGCTATGCCATCCAGGTGGGGTCATGTAAATTTGTCAAGTCATTTGAAGTAGGGACTAGGACTTTTCTCCTGACTCTAGGTTAATGGAGTGTCCCTCCATAGGGGATGTGTCTGCAAGGTCCTTTTGTGCACCAGGAATACATACTGGTTCCACTGTCTGAGGTCACTTAGACTGCTCAGTCCTTCTGGCTGAGACCCATATTCAGGGGGTCTGAGTCAGTCCCATGCTGGATTCCCAGCTATCAGTCTGGGGACCATTAGCTCCTCCTTGTTCTGGTCAGCTGTCTCTATGTGTTTCTGCAACCTGGTCTTGTCCTCTCCCTCTGCATCTGGATTCTAGTTCGACTCAGTGTTTATTTATGGGTGTTTGCTTCTGTTTCCAACAGTTACTAGATGAGGGCTCCATGATGGTGGATAAGTTAGTTGTTGATCTCACTATCTGGGAAGGGCATTTATGGTAGCCTTTCCGCGGTTGCTCAAATTGTTACTTGGAGTCAGTCTTGTAGGTCTCTAGAACTTCCTTTAGTTTCAGTTTTCTCTTCAAACCAATATTGGCTCCCTCTTTTTATGTTCATTCTCTCTCTCTCTCTCTCTCTCTCTCTCTCTCTTTCTTAGTGAATGGAGTGCACACTAGGAGAAAGAGAAGGGGAGGAGAGGAAACCATGTGTGACTAGGAAGATTGAGTCAGGGTAGGAATAGAAGACAGAAGAGGTGGAGGGTTGGGATTTTTTGGAGGGATGGTTGCAGACCCTTGTGGGTCACCCAACTCTGGTGCTGGGAACTGACCTTGGCTCTCTGGAAGAATAACAAGCACTTTTAACATTTCACCTTCACTCCAGCACCAATGATATCTATTTCTTGTAATCAGTTCACTCCAGATGGGATCAGAAACAATAGGAAATTTTATCATGAGCCTGTTTCTTTAAGACACTGGTCAACCCCATTCTTCCCACAGCATGAAAAAAATCAGTCTACATACCCTCTGGCAGTTCTTTCTCTGGCAGGGTGGGGGGGGATTCTATAGTATGGTTTTAATAGCTTCATAATTACATGACCTGGCTTCTCCATGCATTTTGTCAAGCAAGCTATGTTGAACTGATTTTACTTTAGCAAACATCATATTTCAGTTTATCATACCTTCTTGACATTTTCTAATGTAAAATCTCTGCCAGTCACCCAAAATTTAATATTAAAGTCAGGTATCTCCTGTCCTTGGGAACTTTCTTCTCTGGACCCTCATCCCCATCATCTTGTTCACAAGTTATCTCTCTTATTTCTATTTTAAGTTGTCTTTTATCAAAAGCTATCTCCAGTTTTTAAAGGAAAATCTCTCTTTTTTTACTTTAAGGTCCTGCAATTCTCTTTTAAATATATTGTGCTGTTTCTTGTAACATTCTACTACTTTAAGTCCCAATTGTGTTCTTGAGGCCCTTTCCCTTAATAAATCCCATTTCTTGTCGTCTCCCTTAATAAATCTGTATCTGTGCAGATTCCTCATCACAGTTTCATAAACACAAATTATAGAAATATTAACAATAACAGGTGATAAATATATGAAAAAATGTTTTATTATGGTTAATCTTGATAATTTCCCATTTTGCAAAGTAATCATTTAATAGATGAGAAAAACTTAAAGTAACAAGAGGTATACCTACAGTTACATGCCTACATTTTGAATCAATTATGCTGATTGTAAAATGAATAGTGATCAGAATGTCAATTTATGCACAAAATCTACTTGGAACATGTAATATCTTACATAAGTGTCATTGAACTTAACTGTGATTGCAAGAGTGTACACAAAATTCAGTTGTAAATTGTATTTAACTGCTTAAATAACTACATGCAACCAAGAAAGGATGAGAGCAGGAGAATAGTCTCCCTGGGAATGTTCTTTCAAATTGGTTATGCAAAACAATTGGTCAGTTCTGAAATTGTATACATGTAAGTAACTTTATACAGACTGAGAAGGTTGTATATTTATACTACTTACTAGTATATTACACACACACACACACACACACACACACACACACACAAATAAAGGCCATGAATTTCAGAGAGAACAAGGAGAGTGGATGAGATGTGCGGGAGGAGGGAATGGAAATGTGGAAAACTAGTTTTATGTCAATGGAAGCAAGATTCTCAGCTGCAAAAATACATCCACAAGATTTGCCTGTAGGCAAAACCTGTAGGGAATTTTCTTAATCAGTGGATGTTGTGGGAGGTCCCAGCTCATTGTGGGTGGTGCCATCCCTGGGCTGGTGGTCCTAGGTTCTATAAGAAAGCTGGCTTAGCAAGTCATGGGAAATGAGCCAGTAAGCAGCATCCCTCCTCTATGACCTCTGCATCAGCTCTTGCCACCAATTTCGACCCCTCACTGCTTTTGATGATGGACTGTCACATGACAAACTTCAGTTTGTAAGCTGAAACAACCCTTTCCTTCCAAGTTACTTTTGATCATGGTGTTTCATCAAGGCAACAGGAAAGTAACTAACACAATGCTGAAGAAATTCTGGAGAGGATTTCTGTTTACATGTAAGTCTATACCTTATGTAACACAAAGAGTCATTCTTAAAAATTTTCTCTCAGCATGCTTGCCAATGATTTTGCAAGGTAAGGGGAAATGCAGTAATTTTCTCTCAGAGGAGGCTAGAATAATGCAAGGGTATAGGTAAAGCAGAACAAAACTTAATGTGTTAAATCCTTGTAAAAGGACTTACCTTTCATGCTTCTGTAAGAGCCTTAATAATTAGAGGAAAATAATCTCCTTTGCAATATGTGACAGAAAGAATGCCAGAGTAACTCAGAATGGGTTGATGGATGTCTGAAAGCCTTTTATTAGAATTTCACAAATTGGGAAACCTTCTCCAGCTTCTCCAAGGACCACTACCAGATCACAAAACACATTTAGCTGCCAGGCTATGCACAGCAACTACAGCTTTGTCTGTGAGCACACCACACCTTTCACAATCTGGAAGCTTTACAGTAGCTGTGTATTAATTTCCCCTTTCATGCAAATCTATAGCTCTTCTGTAAGTTAAGAATTGAGCTAAACTGAAAGCCAACTATTGCTCCAAAGTCTTTGTTTTGATTTTTACCAGGCATGTCTGTCATTAAGCAACTCCTCCAGTAGGATTCTGACTTGAGCAAGTGGGAGCTCAGTGACCCCAGCCTGACAGCTGGGAAAACAGCATAGCCCCCAACCAGGCTGCCTGAATGTGGGTGTCAGTTAGGAAGGTTGGGCAGTCCATGGAGCCTCTGGCAGTGGAACCAGTATTTTTCCCTAGTGTATGAATAGACTTTGGGAGCCCATTCCCCATGGAGGGATACTCTCTCAGCCTAAATACAGGGGAAGGGCCAAACTGATATGACAGACTTTGATGATCCCCATGGAAAGCTTCACCCTCCCTGGGGAGTAGAAGAGGGGGTGAGATGGGGATTGTTGGTGGAGGGCACAGGAGGATGGGAGGGAGAGAAAACTGGGATTGATATGTAAAATAAGATTGTTTCTAATTTAATTAAAATTTTTTTATAAAAAGAAAAACTGAAAACTATCAGGACAAACTCCAAATTTTGTAACTCTAAAAGAGATTACAGCTGCATACCATTTAGTGTATTGGGAGGATATTTACATATGCTCCCTGAACTTCAGTTTCCTCTCTTGTAAAATAAGAATGTGAAAAACACTTGTATCAACAGGTTGTATGTGAACTCAAGGAAGAATCATGAGCTCAGAGCATCTGGTACTTGGATTGACATTACAGTCAGAGGAAATTAAAACTAAATTTCATGCATTCTCTTTTCCTTCTTCTGTAGACATGACTTCTGTTGTTAATATGTGTTCTGCTACAGCTATTCAGCAAATGATACCGTATATGTTTTGTCATTTGATGTGAATTTTTGTGATAAAGTAGCTTTAATTAAAATCAGGTGGTTTCCTAAGGGAAACGGAAACTAATTATCAGAAAAAGAAGGGAATGTTCAAAGCTGAGTGCAAGACCTGAAATTTAGTAAGAATGCAGGGATGTTTTCACTTATTTTTAAATAAAGACAAAGAACTTCCATGGATGTAAATTTATGAACTGTTGTGATGCCCAGTAAGTCTCCAACCTAAAATTCATTTAATGAGCATAAATTTTAATAAGACAGCCACAGAAGTATATTCAGGGAACTCTTGCTTTGAAATTACTTCTCCACCCCGGTTTCCAATATTTCCAGCTTTTGTACTAAGAATTATTTATTAAAGACAGTCCAAACTTTAAAATAACCTCAGTAAGCATGGAAAATTATACCGTCGGCTGTAATAAAAGAGAGATTTGGTCACAAATCACTTCTCTGAAACACAATTTTATGGATTCTAAACTAATTACATCGGAAAGTTCTATCATCTCCAGAAATTCATAGAGGAGGAAACTACTTCTTCAGAGACAGAAGACATTCTTCAAATATAAAACCAAGATTTCAAACCCCTTTCTTCCCATCTTTGATTCAGTTGACCTGTAAAAGTAGTCAAGTGGAAGAGACCTGGATCTTAACAAATCAAGGACTGAGTCTGAGTCCATAATTCATATGACCATGAGGGCCACGAGAATCATGTCAGTGCATGATATGGACTAAATGCAGCTCCAATCTGTTC
This sequence comes from Phodopus roborovskii, assembly GCF_943737965.1. Lineage (NCBI taxonomy): Eukaryota > Metazoa > Chordata > Mammalia > Rodentia > Cricetidae > Phodopus > Phodopus roborovskii. The sequence continues at coordinate 370,259 of NW_026125884.1, forward strand.
TTTCCTTGTGGGCATAAATCTAATATTGTCATATGTTAAAATATTTGAGAAAATCTAAATATGCAGATATTTATGGGATGAATCAAAAGTTCATATATTATAAAAGTCTTTGAATCATCTTGCAATTTTGTGGGGCCATGCATTTGCTGGTCTTGTATGACTATCATGACTTTTTGTTTATTTATTTTTTTGAGAGAGGATCTTGTTGTGTAACCTAAATTGGCTTAGAATCCCGTTTTTCAGACCTAAAATTTTTATTGTAGCACTTTTTTTTTATAAAAATTAGTAATTTAGTGTGTGCATGTGTGTGTGTATGTACACTTACACATCTCATGACTCTACAGAGGACACTGTGTAGGACCTGGGGATTGAGCTCAGGTCATCAGGTTTAGAGGTAAGTGCCTTGACTCTCCTGAGTCATATGACACCATGGTACAACTCTTGATCCTACTTAATCTTTGATCATTTCTGTGATCTTGAGTAAGTTGTCTACATTCTTTGTACACCAATTTTGTTGCTCCCTGCATGGCATAGATTACAATACATTAGAGACAAGCAAATTGTTTCACCTCCATTGTAACACAGCCATCCTCATTTATTTATATATGCACTGTACCTATGGTCTATACCACAACAAGTTGTGTAGTTGTGATAGAGTTCACAGGGCTGACACCGCCTAAACTATTTAATATCTGGCCAAGTCTTACAGTGTTCTTCTTCCTATTTACCCAAACGTTTACTGGAAATATGAGAATGTAACAAGTACCACAAGGATATCCATATTCATATTCCTCCTAAATGACCACTTATGGAAGATAGTCATTGTTTGTCCATCATCAGCCCCAATAATTTCACTTTTCTTTGTCCACCTCAGAATGTAATTATGTAGTGATTTGTTCCTTGGTCATGGTTTCATGTATGTGACTTCATTTGGCTAATTACATACATATTGGCTTATATAATACAAGCATAAACTCAAAGGAGTGTTATTAATTATTGACTTTATCTTACCTTTATTGTCACCAAGAAAAAATGTATTCAGGCTTGGCTTTCAGAGCATGTATTTTTGAAAATGTTCTTTCAAAAATCCAAGCAATAGATTCTATTTTGTGTACCATATGACCTCTGTTATACCTATTATGCTTTGCTATTATACAGCAGTCCTACTCAACATAGAAACTAATTGGAAGATCTGTGTTCAAATAAAACTTTAGTTCTGAAGTCAAGTTGTGGGACTCAAGGTATATTAGCCAGGGCAGGATGCAAAGTTACAGTGTGTGATTCTCCAGATACAACTCCTAGTGTTCTACTACCACCCAAACATCAAAAAAAGGTGTGAGGAATTTGAGCTGCTAATTAGTAGACTGCAATAAAACAGACATAAAGGGTAGTCAAGTTGTGGATAATGTGCTTACTATTGCTTGCAGCTCAGGGCTTGAAGTTATTTGTTAGGAAGCAAAAAGTAACAAGTTTCATGCTATAGAGTTGATTAGTCCTTTAAAGCAGAAGACACTCCTGTATAAAGTTATGAACAAAGCTCTCTCATATAGGAACTAAAGAGAATTGTTATTTCCCTTCTCTTTGTGTTAAGAAGAGTAGCTATAATTTACATATTTTATTTAATTATTTATTTTTACTATGGAGGAAACACAATGCTAAGCTGAATTATGCAATTACAAAACTTCAAGGTTGACATGAGACTTATATGACTTTTAGCTATATTTCTTAGATAAAGTGTGGGAATGTTAGTGGAGATACCTAAATTTTGTCAAGGCTGTAAAAATGTGAAATATTGTGTGTGAGCTACTTGTAGATATAATAATGGTCAAGGGACACTGTGCACACCTAAAAACCCAGCCTCTATTCAGTTCAATATAATAATTTAATTTACTATGGATGTAAATTTTAGTATCTCCTAAGTAAATCCAGTATTTATAGACATGTTGACAGGAAAAAAGTCCCAATAATGGGAACTGAGGAATGCTGAGCTAATTCAACAGGTAAAGGTGCTTGACCCATAAACCTGGCGACAACTCTATCTCTAGAAACCACCTGAAAGGTAGGAGAACCAACTCCATAACAGTGTCAAATGACTGTAACCTGTTCACTGTGTCATGCTTTTTTACTCCAAACAATAATGAATCTTTTTTTTTTTTAATTCAACAAAGAAACAACTAACTGAACCATTTCCCACCATCTAGGATGAATATTTGGCATAAATAGAACCACTTGCTTGTTGGAGTCATTTACAGAGGAATCCCAGAATCCTTAGAAGAACATTAACTTCAGGGCCATCATCAACTGTAAGTAAAATAATGAGTTATTTTCACATTATTTGTGGTAACCTGGTATAATTTTGCTGTTACACTCAAAGGTATACAGTTATGGTAGTGTTTATATATCTGGATATTTTATGTTGCACAGTTTATAGTAAGATCAGAGAATATTTCCTGTGTAAGTAACATGTCTCACTGTTGTAACATAGTAATTGACAAAAGCAGTTTAAGGAGAAAAAAAGTTGGCTCAGAGTTTGAGTATATGCTCTATAATGGTGGGGAAAGAGTATCAGTGAAAGCATGTGGTGGCTAGTCATAGTGTCCATATTTGTTGAAGAAAGAATGTTGGCATTTTACTTGTCACTCCCCACTCTTTTTTTTGATGCATGGAAGGTTTTAATTTCATGAGGTCTCATTTATTGATTGGTGGCCTTATTTCTTGAATGATTAGAGTCTTATTGAGAAAGTCTTTGACTATGTCTTGAAGACTTTTGCATTTTCCTTGAGCAGTTTCCAATTCTCAGGTCTCACTTTAAGTTCTTGATACAATTGCAGTTGAATTTTGATCATTGTGAGAAATAGGGATCTATATGTAAGTATTCAGTTTTCTCAGCACCGTTTGTATAAGAGATTGTCTTTCTGATGTGTTTTTTGGCATCCTGGAAAAAGGTGGCTTGTTCTATTTGTATCTAGTCTTAGGCTTTCCCAAGTCCATTGATCTATATTCCTGTGTTTGTGACTGCACTGTGATGTTTTTTATTGCCATTTCCATATAGTATTCCTTGAAATCCATTGTGATGATACCACTAGCATTTGGTTGTATACTTGGAAATTTTCTCTTGTGTAGTGGGAACAAGGAGAAAAATGTCATGTTGCTATACATACTAGACTACAGATTCCAATTGTATACTCATGACTTGTCTCAATAATAATAAATTATTTTATATCATATATTAACTGGTTAAAGGAATAAATCATAATGAAGCAATAATAAACTTCAAAGCTAGTTTCATAATTTCAAAATTCCAAAATTCACAAGGTATTTGCAAAGATATAAACTACATTCAATTAAGGCAATAATCTAGTTTCTTACTATTTGTCATGTTATTGGATAATGATCACATACAGAGTCAATATAGTGATGATTTTTTTAAAAAACAATATTTTGAACATCAAATATGATTCTACCAAAACCTTGGTATATTGATATTTGAAAAGCATGAAGTAGTTAATTGTTGTGGTACTTTTTATGGAAAGGAAAAACATTTGATGACAAAGTCCTATTAGTATAAGTGATATTATTTTGTTTTAAGTGTTTGTTCATTTGTTACATAATAATGTTAGGATACTTTTGAAAATATTATTTTTAGGTCTTCAATCTGTATCCATGTATCCATTTGCCTATTATTTATCATGATGGTCTAATTGGTTGTAAGTTGAATTTATCACTTGGTTAATTGACATCATGATAAATGAATATTAACAAGTTTTGAGTTGTAAAAGAAAGAGGGGCAAAAGGAGACAGTATCATATGAAAAACTATTGGCTTGCACCATGGCTGGTGTGATTAATTGAAAACTTATTACCACTAAAACATGAGAATTAGAGATATTAACCAGCAGCACTCTTTTCCACCTTGAATTATAGTGGGATGGTTTTAGGATAGGAATGAAAGAATGTAACCTTCATGCCTCACCTTTCCTTTTCCTCTCATTGTAGTTGTTGTACGACTGTTACATAGGAGACAGGAGAAAATATATGCTCATCCAAAATAGGCTATAGATGATAGAAAAAAGAAACAAATTGAACAGAGTCTAGCTTACTGACCCAATGAGTTGGCTTGAAGTTCTTTATAGAAGTAGAGATAGGAGCTTAATTACAAAAGCATAGGTCACTCAAGCATAGCCATATCACTATAAAACCTGCTACAGTTTGAGTGATAACATGTGAAAGTTTCATCCCTAGAATTTGCTGCACAACTTGCAACCGATGTCCTAAACATTTAATTCTTCTTCAGCAGTGATTGTTGCTTTTGTAACCTTTGGAAGGGAGGGAATGTGTGACCTTTCTAATTTCACAAACCTTGCAAGTTTTTTGGCTAAATCTTATAAGCCTTCTCCAAAGCCTTACCAAGATGAAGCATTTCCAATTAGAGGAAATGTCTGCACAACACTAGGTTCATCTTTAAATGTGTTGAGAATCTTGTGGAACCATCTTTTCCCTATAGCTATCAGTATTGTTTCTGTCAAGCAGAAAGAGACAGCAATAGCTCTTTTTTGTCGTTGTTCTTCTGTGTATGTGGTTCTGATCCTAACCTGAACAAATTCCTGATAAATATCAGTAGTTATTGGATTCTGTAGTCATTCATAAACACTATTTTTCTTTACTATAAAACACATTAATCATCTTATTCTTTCCCCAAGTGCTACATTATTAAAAGATGGATCAAAGAAAAAAACTTTACAGGATAAGCATTATCTTGCAGAATTAAATAAGAAGGCATAAAGATTTTAATATACTGTTTTTAAGTATACAGTCCCTTTTCCTATATTGCCTTTTAAACTAAAGTGTACTTCTTTATGCACTTTTATTTACAAACTAAAACACATAATATAGTTTGTTCTGACTTGCCTTTCAAGTTCTCACTCCTCCCTTTTTTAAACTAGTGAAAAACAAACCTCTTTTTCTCTCTCCCCACATTCAGTTTCTTTCTTAGCCTTCTTCTACCTTGATGGAGATGCATGCTTCCTGTGCAACACTCAAGTTAACTTGTTCTGACCTCTTAGTGTCAGGAATCTCAGCTAACAATGGACAAGCTCCCCAATACTCTCCCTCATTGTTTGTTGCCCATGTTTTATGATAAGGAGCTGGAGGAAAGCTCAGCAGTTAAGAGCAGCTATTGCTTCTACAGAACATCCAAGTTTGCTGCCTAGCAACTGTATCAGACAGCACATGACTGCCAGTGTCTCCAGATCCTGAACCATATGATGCCTCTGCCCTCCACAGGGACTGCTATACACAACACTCATGCATCCTCATGTGCATAATAAAACATAAAATATATTTACAAGTATTTTCTATTATCTGAAGAAGCATTAATTTGGTTTAATATAGGTATGTCCAAAATGTTCATCATAGATTCCTCCTAATAAAATTTTATAATGCTCCGTCTTAATTTTAAGGCTCATATCTTTTTAATACCTTAGATTTATGCAATTCAATTTCTTTTGTCTTCTTGCTATATATGGAAGGAGAGTGGCAGGTTAATACATATAAAAAGCATGGAGTGAAAGAGGTAGCCATGGGTAATCAGTAATTCACAATTTTAGTGTTTTAGTGACAAGAATATCCAGCTTAATTCTTAAAATATGTATTGGATGAATGGACAGTTCTGCATAACCCATTCCATTGCATAACAGCCCATTGGAATATTTCCTACCACCAAAACTCACTCTCATTCCATTTATCTTCTTTTATTCAATCCTTACTGTGTTGCTGAGAAAGGATAGTTTTGGAACTGAGCTGATAAAACTTAGTAAAAGTGTGTGTGTGTTTATAACATGTCTGTTTTCAGAAATTTCTTAACTTATAAGACATGAATAAGGCACAAAATTAGACTAGGTAGCAAATAGGCATGACTGATATATCGTTCCCAAACAATGTGCATAGCAGGCTGGATTTCACATATTCTTTGATCCCCGGAAAAAGTGAAAAGGGAATTGTTGGACTTTTTTCATAAATCAAGTAATGATACAAAGTGGAATTCTTCTTGACGAAGGAAGAAATTATGAACACTTTCAAAACAGATAAACAGTGAAGTAAAAGCTTTTAGGAGAAACAATTAAAAATCAATGTAATAGTTTTGATTTTAAATGTTTTCCAAAGATCTTTGGGCTTAAGTTTTGGTGGCTATCTTTTAGCACCATTAGAAGTAGAGTTGGGGTCTGAATGAGATAAACATAGATCTCTGGGGATGTCCACTTAAAGGAGGAGATGGAGACCATAATCAGTTCTTTCTTTCTAGGCTACAAGCATACAAACTTTGCTGCTCTCATGAGGTGAACCACCCTCCTTCTTCACATTCTAGCAGCACAATATACTGTGCAGCTAGACTCAAAACAAGAGGACAAATAACCATGTACTGAAATCCAAAAACATGAGCCCAAACAAATATTTCCTTTTTGTATGTTGTTTGTCTCAGGAATTTTCTAACAGTGATAAAAATGTGAGCAACATGCTTTAGCTTGCTAGAAGTTTCTTGAAAAATTTCACCCAAGAAGCAGGACAACAAATATTATAGTAGAAAACAAAACAAAAAAAATAATGTTTCAATGAGTAGCTGTTCTCTCTCATTTGATTCCACACACTAATAATTTTCTGGCAAATGCTTAAAATTTCTTAAGTCTTTCTTACATTAATAATGAATGCATATTTTAAGTGGACCCTGATCATATACATTTTCTTTCATCTACTGAATATAGTAAAGCTCTCGAAAATGAAATGAAGTACAGACCAATGTCACAGAAATAATTAGTTCTCAGAGTATGGTTTTCAACTTCATAAATATGAAATCAAACGTCATCCTCAGAAATTTAAATTAGTATACGATAAAACAATTCATTGATTAAAAGTATAAAGTAATGTTTTATAATTTTGAACTTAATGATTATTTGACAAATTGATACTAAAATTTATAAAGTATGTCTTATAATATGGTGTTCTAAATGCAATGTGGCCTTCAGGGAGATGTCTCAGGTCTTCACACATATACTTGATGTAGACTCTGTTTTTTCCCTTTTCTGCTGGAAGCAACACTCTATACCTCTAAACTGCCACCAGCCTCCCTATCTCATTGTCTTCATTACTACCTCAACTTCCTGGACCCATGACCCAAATGCCCTTTGAGACTCTTCAGTGCCCTTTTGTTCCTGTGACATATTTTTATTAAAAGGAATATATTTTTAGATTAGAGTATATTAATTGAACAAAATTGTGACTTAATTGTACATAATATAGTATAAGATGCTATAAACTTTGATCATATTTTACACCACCCACATCCCTCCCTTGTCCTTGTCTTCTCTCTACATTCTTCAGCCTCCTTCTTCATACATCATATTGTCCCTTGACTTCTTATTCTTAAAAAAATATTAGGACCTACTTATGAGAGAAAACAGGTAATATTGTCTTTTTGAGTCTGCCTATTTGAGGTAACCTCCAGGTCCATCTTTTTTTTCTGGAAAGTTGTGTGTGTGTGACTGAGTGTGTATGTGTGTGTGTGTGTGTGTGTGTGAGAGAGAGAGAGAGAGAGAGAGAGAGAGAGAGAGAGAGAGAGAGGGAAGGAGACTGAGATACAGAGAGAGACACACAGAGAGGTTTCCTTTATTCATCCATTAATTAGCATGTAGGCTAATTACATAATTTAGCTATTGTGAATATGGGTGAGGAACTATCTCATATACTAATTTAGGTACATGCTACTTTGGAAAATGCATTTTTTAATTAGAAAAGGGGAATCAGTCTTTTAAAGAGCAATGATTAAAGAATAACAATAATAATTAATGAGACACAGGACCTTTTATGATGATGAGCATGCAAGTTGCAATCTCTATTCTCTCATTGCTTTTAGACTCTTGCCAAGCTTTCAACATTGTATGAGCAAAAATAAAATCAAATTAACCTTGAATTGTTTGGAAAGAAAAGAGTAATTTCTGATCTAATGCAACTGAGAAGGGAATACTTCAAGTGTCTTAGGTTAATCCAGGGGACATTTTCAATATTGAAGAATTATTTAAAGAAACGTTCTACCCTGTAGAAGTGTAGAAACATGGACAGGATTTGAAGCAGCTTCTTGGGGTTTTGAAAATCAGCTTAGTTGTCATAGAGAAAAAGCAAAAAGAGAGAAAGAATGACATTTACTTCTCATGGTCATGGAAAGGCCCCATTTGTGTTATTAGACTGCCCTCTAGGAAACTATAGCACTTTCATACAATTTTTGTCATTAGTTCAATAAGCAATGGAATGATTATTTTTCTGCATAAATTATTTGCTTTATGAATAGTGTGGAATACAAATATCTCAGAATATTTTGTACTTGAGCAAATGTGAGCCCTTACAACTTGTAAATGCAGACTCTTCTATTGGTAATCGGTTATAATGAAGTCAGTGCTACATTTTCTTGTGTGCAGATATTTTAAGAAAGCACAAATGTTCTTAATACTCTTGGAGTAGTTTTATTGGTACTGCAATTTTCAAACAGAATTTCAGGATGACCAATGAAATTGTAATTAAGAATAAACAATGATTTATTTTTTTGTATCTCACAAACATTGCATAAGACATAATGCATTTTCATTTTAATATGAAATTTCAATATTATTGAGCAACTTAAAATTCATTTGGCAATTTCAGGAAGGTTGTTTCAAAGGAAAATTACTTACATTTAGTTGCCCACCATCTAATCATACATCTTTAATTTTTTAAATTTGTGAGACCTTTGTTTCTGTTTGGTTTCATTTTCTGCATGTGAGTTTCTTCTTTCCAGACAGGGAAAAGATCTTCACTTTTCGAAATAATAATTATTTTGAATAAATGATTGAAATAGTTGCTCTTTCAGAATATCCATGTATGAAGATTATATTGACTATACCTGATTTTAAACAATCCACCATTTAAGAAAATGATGGAAACATTTATTCTTTCCAGTTTAACTCTGATTCTAATTTATACTAATTTCAACTCTGTATAAATATGCACATCTATATTCCTATTTTACATTTGTATATATGTATGCATACATGTATAGTTTGAAAAGACGCATACATCATATTTTTGTATGAAGGAATATTCTGTTCAGTTTTCCATGTATGTGTATCTCTCTCTACATATAAATAAATATACATGTATATATGCACACAAATATACTTGTATATACATTTGCATATATAGTTTATAGTAATATGGTATCATATTTACTTTTGAGTTGATTTAAGCAACTCAACCATATTCTTTCTAACAAACATTAAATGATTTCTATTCCTTTATGATCACTATCCTATAGTGAAAGTTTGAACTATTAACATAGTTCTAATGTTATATGAAAAATGGATTTCTCCATTGACTGTTAGATGAATAGGAGCATGTTCAAATATTTGGGAAGAAATAGAAACCCAATTCTCTTTATTTGATCAAGATATGAGTAATGAAGGGTAGGAGAGCAAATCAGTTTAAAGATTGTTCTCATGGTATTTGTTATTGCATACATAAATGTATTTTAAGCAGCATAAAGCCATTTACTCTAAACAGCATAAAGCCATTTACTCTATAACATGAGTTTAATATACTGCAAAATTACTAGTTTAGACAAAAAAATGTGAAAGGTTCAGTTCTGTGTTATGAGAATTATTATTAGGAGTCAGAATTGAGTAAAGATCTAGTATTGCAAGTGAAAGAATTTAGAAAGGAAGGCTTTTGGGAAGGAAGGGAAAATGGTAAGAAGGAAGGAAGTAAAGAAGAGGATTGATGGAAAGAGGGAAGAAATGATGGAAAGGGGAATGAAATAGAAGATTATCATTGACATGCTGAGCTGAATTCAAGTGTTCTTTGTATTGAGTATACTCTTTAGATAGTTACATACAGTAAGAAAGGTGGCAGGGCTTTATGTTGCTGTGACTCAGAGAAGACAGGATCATCTATGCCAATGACTTTCACTTTCACTCTCACACCAATTTATAACTAAGTACTTCTCAAAGATGTACTGTGGCTCAAATATTGTACCAGGGCTTGAAACCACATAAGTGAAGGTAAAATTTCTACTTATGTAAGTTCCTTTGTTCATTTTTTTTGGAAGAAGGATAGAAGTAATTACTTCAGTTGTTGGGAAGAATTTAAAGATATACCCATGTGTTTTTAAATATGTAAGAAAAGTGAGGCTTTTCTACCAACTCTGCAGTAAAAGGTCATACTGTGCAATCTTAATGAAACCTCACAAAAATTTATTTCCTGTTGAAAGAATAGCCGAGCTCTGTCTGTATATATTAGATGAGCTTTCCTACAGTCAGCTGTATGTGTCATACAACAAAGAACCACGGATTGTCCTGGCCATAAAGATGGAATCCACACACCACAACTTAATTTTTAAAATTTTGTTGCTGGATAGTTTTTTCATGTGCCCATTTCAAAGGGACTCTAAATGTCACAAATTGCAAACACAGGCTACAAATTAGCAAACACAGCTTCACTTCTCTTGATTTCTTTGAATTCCATAGACTCATAAGGCAGACTTCACAATCCAGAGGTTTATCCTTCCAAGCCTTGAAATTTAGAGGCTGTAGGCTCAAAGATCATGATGCTGGTGGCTTATTGCTTTTGCTGATCAAGATAGAGATTTAATTTTCTGGACTTAGAGTACCAATGCACAGTGGCTGGAGCTCCAGCTACTAAGCTTGGCTCTTGGGACTCTTTAACATTGTACATTTCTTTTGAATACTTCTAGTGACCATGGTTTGGGGTTCTTCTTGTCTCAATTTTAACCTCCAGTTCTTCAAAGCTTACTGTGTTCTGTTGAAGTTGTCTCAACACCTTGATGTTTCCGTCAATGTCTGGAACTCCTCAGCTGCTTCTTGATTTTATAACTCTTATCATGAGTTTCAGATCCCTTGTTGAGTCTCTAGAGCTTTTCAGACACCTACCTCCATGCTGACACTACCGGTGGTGGTACTGAAAGTCCCAGGATTTTGGCTAATGTTGCATGAACGAGAAGAGAAGCCTTTCAGATTTATATGGAAATAGGTACAGACAACTGCTTATATACACAGAAGGAGCATGATGTATTTGTGCTTGGGTTATCCACCTTGCATATGTATGGTTTCCAATTCTACCAATTGCCAGATATAAATCACAAGTCTCATAGAAGAGGAAATTATAAGCCTGGTGCTGTCACAGCCTCCTTTTTTACATAACACAGATCTTTGGCTGGGTTAAAAGGCTTTCTTCCTCCTATCAATTTTTAATGATGATGATTATTACTAGATCTGGAGCAACCTGGGATCAGGTCATCTAGAAGTCATGGAGCAAGTGAAGTTTTCTGGAGCAGGTTCAATTTGGAGCAATGATGCCTGGAACCAGATATCTGGAAGCCAAAGTTAGTTGCTTCAGCAGCAGAGACTCAGATGAACCTTGGAGTGCTCCTTGTACTTTGAGTATGATGTGCTCAAGCTGTAATTGAAGTGCTGGAAGTAGTCAGCATGCCACATTGACAGTACAACTTGGAGATGCTCAATTGAAAGCTTCAGGCTCTAAGTAACTAGGCACAAGGGAGAGGTCTCACAGCTGTTCCACCAAGGGTCTCATCAGATAGGACTTTGCAGGAAAAGTGAGCATTAAATGGTGTTATACCAAATAAATTCCTAGTAGTACTTAGCAGTGCTTAATTTCAGACAAATGCTAGTAGAGTTGGGTCCTTCCTATTAGCTTGTCAGTTCAATTTAGTGGCCTACATTGATTAGTAGAATGATCTTATGAATATGCAGGGCCTCTACCATCTGATATCATATTCAAGAATTAAATAACTTTATTTCATGTTTAGAAATGAAATAAAAGGAGGGGCAGGGATTTGTCCTGTCGCTGTCTAACAAAGACAATGATTTTCATAACTACTCAAAGATACTTTGCACATTGCACTATAGATTATAGTTCCCAGATTTAATGAAATTCACATCTCTGCTGAAGATGTAAGCACTTTTACAAAAAAAAATATAAAATAAACTCTAAAAGTTTGTTTTTACTGGATTTGAAGATCATAGACAATTCTGATTTCTGAATCAACTTTCTTCTACTAACTTTGTTGTGACAGCATACTGCCCCAGCCTGCTCTGAAATAAGTTTGCCAATTAGTGGTTCTTACCTCATTATAAGATATGAGTAAAACACTTGCTATGTATTAATTTCATATTTATATAAGTTGCATTTTTAACTTTTGAAAAGTTCTTTATCAGAAATAGAAGAGAAATGCATTCTTTCAAGAGGTTTCCCACTGTCTTACAGCAGTTTACTTACTCTGGCATGTGATGACTCTAAAATTTGCATATTCATGTCTGAAGAAGTAGTGTAATCAATTTTCTCTCCTGGCCTACTAAGTTACAAGTAAACATTGTATTAACGGGAAAAAACACCAGAACAAAATTATTTCTTTCTGCAGTGCTGATGTCAAGAACAGTCAATTACATTTCCCACAGAGGTGAATGATAGGATACAAAATGTTTCTTCTATAGCTGTTAAGTGTAGTGAGACTGTGGCATAATCAGACCTGAGTCTAATCAGTGATAAAATAACTCTACAGAACGTGTTTCAATTTTAATGAAAATTTCAGTAGTCAAGTACAAAAGTAAACACATTCTACATCTCTGTAAGTGAAACCCAAAATGTACATAATGGAAACACCAAAACTGTCTTTAAAGTGTGGGCTTTTTAGAAATGAACTATGTTAAATTTAAAACCTTCCTTTTTTTAAAGACAGAATAGAGGAGATGATGGAGAATGTACTTCTATATGCTGCAAATATATGTTTCTCTTATTGGTTGGTGAATAAAATTGGATTAGCCAAAGGCCAGGCAGGACATATAGGCAGTACAACCAGAGTAAGATTAACTCTGGGAGAGTAACACAGAGAGTGAGTCTCCAGACAGACACCATGTAACTGCTGGGAAAATAGGTTGCCTGGGCATTCTCTAGTAAGCCAAAAATCAACTGTTGATTTACTGATTAATAGAAATGGGTCAGTAGTTAAGAGAGAGCTAGCTAATAAGAAGCCTAAGCCAAAGAACAAACACATTATGTTAATATAAGTCTCAATGTGTTTATTTGGGATTGAAGTGAGGCAGGATCATGCTGGACACTAACTTCTGCCTACACATTGCTGTCAGGAACAATAACCAACTTGCTTTGTTTTGTGTACAGGGAAGATTGTTCAGCTATGTATCCCTGAGAAAGAGTGCTGACCCCAATAGTCACTTTCTAAAAGTCTATGCAAACTTTCATTGAGTTTTTTTTTTTTTTTTGCATCATGCACCCACTTATTGTTTGTTAATAACAAAACAATGGGAAAGAATGGGAAAGAATGTCTAGATAAATAGCCTTAGCTTTTCGTAAGTTTATGGGTCAAATACCAACAAATGTGACTGCAGAAATGTTACTTTTATCGTGGTTAAATGGTTATGTATGCTTTGGCTTCTTTAGTTTTCAGTACCTACAATCTTGTGTGTTATACATAGCTGTGTAAGTGCATACATAATTGAAGTGTAACTCAAAAATGAAAATCAGTATTGGAGTTTGCTAACTGAAAAAAAAAGAAAAGAAAAAGTAATTTTTTTTCTGTAAGGATCGATAGAAAAAAAGGATAGATTTTGGGTTGAGTGGGAGTGCCTATCCAGCACGTAGGAGTCCCTGGGTTCAAATTCTAGTGAAAATATACCTAAAGAGGACAAAATAATAATAAAAATAAGGAAAGGAAAGGGAAATATACCTCTGCTTACAAAAGTAATCATATAAGGTTTAGAACATTCAACTTAGATAGCAATTCTAGCCATGCTCCCTCCCTACCAACCAAGACAATAGGATTCTAACAACTAGGAGGTTGATACTTATTATGTACTCTGAGCTATTTCATTTTCATAGATAACTTACCTCTTCCTATAAAAAAGGCTAACTGTCAGATGAGAGAAATTTTCTGACATCAATATACATAACTAATGACTATTAATTTTTTATCAGATTGACAAAAGAGATAGACAGACTGCTTGCTTATGAAATGAATGAAATCTAAACTGAAAAGGAAAGAATGATCCTATGTGCCCAGTAGATGGTTATTTGAGGGAAAGAATATGGTATCACAACAGATTATATATTGTAGATGTGATCCTACATCTCTAGATTCATATGCAAAATTTTATTCTATGGATACTGTATTAGAATCAGGTATGCCGCTGAAGCAAGATGTTCTGCAAATGAGCATGATAGCCACTTATGGAACCTGCAGTGTCTGTCATTAGAGTGAGACTTGAAGCTAATATGCCTTCTAAGACTGTATGATTTAATTAGAAGTACTGATAAAATGACAAGAAGCAGAAGAGCATCAGTTCTCATGAAAGTATTTACAACCATTCATTTCCAAATAACCTTCAACATGTTAGGAAACAGCCCCTTTATACAAAGAGATAAGCATACCAATTTTCCCCATAAGGTAATGCTATAAGTGCTATTTGATAATACTCTCTTGTTTCCAAATATTTAGGTTTTGCTGACATTTCCATATACTCTGGGACCACAGTGAGAGAACTTTGCTTTATATTGCTCAGTTGTTTGGATTCTGTTGTTTCTTGTATACCTCTTTGTTCTTTTGACTAGTGATAAATGTACAGATTCAGTAGCAGGATAATGTGTCTCTTCTCTCCCATGGTTTAAAAATAAAAACAATCTTATTTTATATACCAATCCCAGTTCCCTCTCCCTCCAGTCCTTCCACTCCTCCCACCATCTGCAGATACCACCACCCATCCACTCTTCAGAGAGTGTGAGGCCTCCCATGGGGAATCACCAAAGTCTGCCTCATCATTTGGGGAAGACCAAGGTCCTCTCCACCCCTTGTAAATAGGTTGAGCAAGACATCCCTCCATAAGGAATGGGATCCAAAATTCTAGTTCATGCACTAGGAATAAATACTGGTTCCATTGCCAGTGGCCCCATAGGCTGCTAAAGGCCTCCAACTGATGGCCATGGTCAGGGTTCCTAGTTTAGGGCTTATGCAGGTTCACCAGCTGTTAATCTAGAGTCCATAATCTCCCACTTGCTCTGGTCAGCTCTCTGTGGGTTACCCAATATGGTCTTGACCCTTTTTCTCATCACTCCACCTTCTCTACAACTGGACTCCAGGAGTTCGGCGCAGTTCTTAGCTGTGAATCTTTGCTTCTGTTTCCATTAGCTACTGGATGAAGACTCTATGATACCATTTAAAGTAGTCATCAATCTAATTATAGGGGAAGGGCATTTAAGATACCCTCTCCATTATTGATTAGATTATTTGGGATTATCCTCGTGGATTCCTGGGAAATCCTTAGGGCCAGGTTCCTCATTAAGCCCATAATGTCTCCCTCTATCAAGGTATCTCTTTCCTTGCTTTCCTTCTCTGTCCTACCCCGAACTTGACCTTCATTGTTGCTCATGTTCTTATCCCTACTCCACTTCTCCCCGCCTCTCTCATCCTACCTCATTCCACCTATCCCAATCTCCCCTTCTTGGAAGAACATGAATGTCTCTCTTAGGGTCCTCCTTTTTTCCTAGTTTCTCTGGGTTTGTGGATTGTAGGCTGTTTATCTGTTGTTTTGTGTCTAATATCCACTTATGAGTGAGTACATAATATGTTGTCTTTCTCCATCTGGGTTGCTTCACTCAGGATGGTTTCTTCTAGTTCTATCCATTTGCCTTTGAATTTCAAAGTGTCACTGTTTTTCTCTCACTGAGAAGTACTACAATGTGGATATGTACTATATTTTCTTTATCTATTCTTGGGTTGTGGGGCATCTAGATTCATCTCTATCACCACACACAAAAGACCTCAACATAATTCCAGCTACACTGACCCTCTTAGACTAGAAAGTGGGAAGTACTCTTGACTGCTTCCTGAAATTAACACCAGTAGCACAGACACTGAGATTGACAATTACTAAATGTAACCTTCTGAAACTCAGAAATTTCTGTAAGGTGAAGGACACAGTCAACAAGACAAAATGACAGCCTACAGAATAGGAAAAAAACCTTCACAAGCCCCACAACTGACAGGGGGCTGATCTCCAATATACAAATATCTCAAGAACCTA
The DNA here is from genome assembly GCF_943737965.1 of Phodopus roborovskii. Classification (NCBI taxonomy): domain Eukaryota; kingdom Metazoa; phylum Chordata; class Mammalia; order Rodentia; family Cricetidae; genus Phodopus; species Phodopus roborovskii. Next base: position 386,406 of record NW_026125884.1, read on the forward strand.
GACAAAAAACACCAAATATTCTGATTAAAAAATGTTCTACAGCTCTAAAGAGAGTTCTCAACAGAGGAATCTCAAATGACTGAAAGGCAAACATCTTTAGCCATGAGGGAAATGCAAATCTAAAACAACTCTGAGAAACCATCTTGCACCTGTCAGAATGGCAAAAAAAAAAAAAAAAAAAAAAAAAAAAAAAAAATGAAAAATTATGCTGGAGAGGATGTGAAGTAAGGGGAAGACTCTTTCATTGATGGTGGATGTGCAAACTTGTATACCCACTTTCTAAATCAGTATACTGGTTTCTCAGAAAATTGGGAGCCCAACTACCTCAAGGTCCAGCAATACCACTCTTGGCTATATACCCAAAGTACGCAAACTCATGCCTCAAGGACATCTGTTCAACTATGTTCATAGCAGCATTTTTTGTAATAATTTATTATTTTGACATTGATTTTTTAAAATTTACTTCTAAAGTTTGATTAAGCATTTTATGTGTGATATAATTAATTTACGATGTTTTAGCACATATTCATCAAAATAAATATTGATATAATTTTTTCAGGGAAGTAAATTAAAATATCTGTCTTTCTAGGTAGATTTATTTTCTAATAAGAAAATTTAAAATCCACTCAGAATATTTTCATAATAACAATCTAATATTGACACAGATCCTCATCTTCTATGCTACTTCTCTAGACATTTTCAACCTATTTAATTGTAGCTTTATATCCTTTGACCATCATCTCTCTGTCCATGTCATCCACTCCTTATAATCACTGTATACTCAGTTTTTATATATTTGACTATTTTCATTCTAGGCAGAAGTCATGTACTATATTCCATTCATTATGTTGCTTTGCTTCAGTTAACATATTATCAGCCATTTTTATCCATCTTGCCACAGGATAACATTTCTGAATATTTTAATGATGAAAATTTTCCAAAGCAGTATAAAAGTGGCCATTTTTTTTTTTGTTCAAAGATCAGTAATCATTCAACATCATCAATCATGGAAATGCAAATAAAAATCACAATGAGCTATTTATTACCTCCCACCAGTTATGACGGCTGTTATCAGAATAGCAAGAGAAAATATACACAGCGAAAGATGTCGAAGAAAGAGCATCTTTGTGTACTGTTGGTAGGATTGAAAATTGATGCAGCAATTTTGGAAAACAATTTGAAAATCCCTTATAATTTAACAATAGTACTACCATTATGACCCAGCAGTCCCATTTCTGGATATATGCCTAGAGGAGTTAAAACCACTGTGCTACAGATGTATCTCAGTTTCTATGCTTACTGTAGCACTGTTCATATTATTTTTGTTGCAGAGAAAATATCAAGTATCTAAAGAATGATGAAATAATAAGGAAATTATATGCTGAAGTGTGTGTATGTAGAAATGCATACATGCATTCTATAAATGTTAAAGATAAAACATATTATCAATTTTGAACATTTAAAATAATATGCTATCTCAAATTTTGATAATCAGTAAGGAAAAAATTCTTTTCCAAACTCTGATTCAAAATTGGAATTTCTCAGCGAAGATATCTTGTTCTTTCATATTTTTCTCAATGTGTGGAAAATTTCAGTTAAAATTTTTGTTTTTCAAGCATTACATCAAGATGTTTTGCTTGTTTGAATGAATAATTTCATGACCATTTTCTCACCTTTGGTTATCTTTGAAAAGAGAACATATCACTAGAAAGGCATTATTCATTACTTATAATTTCATCATCATCCAATACATATGCCATCAGACTGCATATGATTTTTAAAGCTATTCCAAATGTTCATGATGGCTTTTTCTAACAGCATTTTAAATATGTTAAGTAGCTCACAGTTTGTATTCTGTGAGAAAAAGGAATGCCATATAAAGTATCATATTTGAAAGGATTTTGTCAGTTCCTTTATTGATAACACCATTTATTTCTAAACTGTACAAGTGTTGCTGAAGCCAGGAAGAGGCAGGTTTTTTGGGCCTATGGAAAAACCACAACTTAGGGATAAAAAATTTTATTTAAAAAAATAAATTTGAAAAGATTTCAAATGGATGCAATCCACATTCCATTTTCTGAATTTCCCAGTCCTGAATAACTGCAATATCTTAAATCATTAGAGACAGCAAATATTTCTTGATATATAAATGCATAAAATCTTATTAAAGCTTTTTTATGCCTGAAATTCAAGTGCCTTATCCTGAAGTCTATTTGAAATGATTCGCCTGACCCCAAAATGAGATATAAAGAATGCTTAATGACAATCATAATTAGTGATATTTTTTGCTACTTTAATAGACACCAGAATTGTATACTTGTCCTTAGAAATGTAAAGCATTTGCTTTTTATTTGAGTAGGGTGAGTACGTAAAACACACTTATTTCTGTCAGATTGGTTTATTGAGCTTCTTCAACTCAATATAATTTCTCTTGGGCTAAGTAAAGGTATGTATTGAATTTTCATTCCTTTATGTAATGTAAAAAGCAAAACAAACTTTTCTTCCTGTGCTTATGTATCCTCACTACATTATTGAAGAGTTTTTCTCCTCTAAAATTTGTTCTTGTTTTTACGAAAAAATACTTTAATAAGATTAACACGTTATTCACGTTATACATGCTACCTCCTGTGTGCCTGCAATAACTAAATGTGCAATATAAAATGTGCCAATGTTTTGGGAAAATGTCCAAAAGTATTTACCAAACCTTCCTAGACACTGTGACACTTTGCAATAACAGCACTGCTCACCAGAATGGTTGAGAAACACAAATTTACCCAGTTAGAGCTAAACTAAGTCACTCTATGTGTTACTGCCCCTGAGGTAGGTCTTATAATTAGGTAAGATCAACATAGTAAAAATGGCATTCTTGCCAAAAGCAATCTACAGATTTAATGAAATCCCCATCAAAATCCCAGCACAGTTCTACACAAAGCTTATAAGAATAATACTCAGGATAGCCAAAAAACAAAAGAAAACAGCAACAACAACAACAACAAAATAAAACAAACAGCAAAAAAAAAAAAAAAAAAAAAAAAACTATACAAGAAAGGAACTTCCGGAGGCATCACCATCCCTGACTTTAAGCTCTATTATAGAGTTATAGTCACGAAAATGGCTTGGTATTGGCACAAAAACAGACAAGTAGACCAATGGATATGAATTAATAATCTTGATATTATCACACACACCTAAGAACACCTGATTTTTGACAAAGAAGCTAAAATTGTACAATGAAAGAAAGACAGCATATTCAACAAATGGTGCTGGCATAACTAGATGCTGCCTTGTTGAAGACTGCAGATAGATCCATATCTATTGCCATGCAAAAAACTTAAGTTCAAAACTTAATGGTCAAAGACCTCAACATAAATCCAGCCACACTAAACCTCTTAGAAGAGAAAGTGGGAGGTACCCTTTAACGAATTGGTACAGGAGACTGCTTCCTGAACATAACAACAGTAGCACAGACACTGAGATTGACAATTAATAAATGAGACTTCCTAAAACTGAGCTACTTCTGTAAGGCAAAGGACACACTCAACACAACAAAACAGCAACCCACAGAGTGGGAAAAGATATTCACCAACCCCACATCTGACTGAGGGCTGATCTCCAAAATATAGAAAGAACTCAAGACGTTAGTCAACAAAACACCAAATAATCCAATTAACAAGTGGAGTATAGAACTAAATAAAGAATTCTCAGTAGAGGAATCCAAAATGGCCAAAAGACACTAAGAAAATGGTCAGTATTCTTATCCATCAGGAATATACAAATAAAAACACTGAGACACAATCTTACTTCTGTCACAATGGTTAAAATCAAACAAACCTAAGACAGTTTATGCTAGAGAAGATGAGGAGCAAAGGAAACACTCCTCCACTAGTGGTGGGAGTCTAAACTTGTAGAGCTACTTTGTAATTCAGTACAGTGGTTCCTCAGGAAAATGGGAGTCATGGGAGTCAGTCTACCACAAGATCCAGGAATTCCAAACTTGTGCATATACCCAGAAGATGCACATTCATACAAGGACATCTGTTCAGCTATAGTCATAGCAGGACTGTTTGTAATAGCCAGTACCTGGAAGGAACCCAAATGCCCCTCAAGTGAAGAATGAATAAAGAAAATGTGGTACATTTACACAATGCAATATTACTCATTGAAACAAAAAACAATAAACAAAAACCAATGGAATCTTGAACTTCACTAGCACTAGGGAAATGTCCAGAGATCTACAAGGATAAAAACCAGCTAACAATGTAAGCAATAGAGAGAGGTTACCTGAAATGCTCTTCCTTGATAATGAGATTTATGACTACCTTATATGTCATCTTACAACCTTCATCTAGTAGCTGATGGAAGCAGAAGCAGACAGCCACAGCTGAACACTGAACCGAACTCCTGGAATCCATTTGCAGAGAGGGAGGAGTGTTGAGCAAAGGGATCAAAACCATGCTGGAGGAACCCACAGCAAGGGGGAGCTCATGGATCCTAGAATGATAGTAGGGAATCCAGCATAGGACCCACCCACCCAGACTACCTGCAGGTGGGTGTCAGTTAGAAGGCCTGGGCCATCTATGGGCCCTCTGGTAGTGCATCAGTATTTATCCATAATATATGAATGGACATTGGGAGCCCATTCCACATAGAGGGATATTCTCTTAGCCTAGACACATGGGGGAGGGTCTAGGCCATGATCTAAATGACATGACAGACTTTGAAGACTCCTCCTGGAAGGCCTCACCCTCCTTGAGGAGCAGAACGGATATAGGATAGGGGGTTAGTGAGATTCAGGGGAGGAGCAGAGTTAGAGGGTACTGAGATTGACATGTAAAACAAGCTTGATTCTAATTTAAATAAAAAAAAAGAAATATTTTACCTTTTTAATGTTAATATATAAAAACCTCCATGCAGTCAATCATGGAGTAGCCCCTATGTATATATTAATTATTAATTTTATCATTATTAACATTTAAATAGTTAGTTCTGTGACTGTTTTGTATAATGCTTTTATCATATCACTCTTCTCTTACATTTCTTTCCAGATCCAATTTCTCTGACTCCTTTCCCCTATCTACCTAACATTTTGCCCATAAAAATTGTCAAGACCAAATGATGCTGCCTAAATATTCTTGAATGTGTGGACTTACACTGAACTTTGGTTGACTTATTTGGGACTGCAGTCTTAGAGAAAATTGACTTTCCCTCTCTAATTAGGTGAAAATTACTAGAAGAACTTCAGGTAGGTAAAGATGGGATATCATGCCAGAGTAAGGCTTGCATAGGTGTTCACATGCCTTTACAACTACTGTGAGAACACATGTGCATCTGTCCTGCTGTGTCCAGATGTCAGTATCCTTGCCATCATTTACTCTCTCTGGCTCACTCTGCTTCCCCTTTCCTCAAAGATCACAGAGTCTTGGCAGGAGGGGTGAAATATATCTAGTCTGTACTCTTAAAATTTGCACCCTGGCCAGTCATGAGTCTGTGTTAATCAACTACTACTGCAAATTGAATTTTCTCTGATGAGGGTTGACAGATGAATTGACGTATGGGTGTAGCATTAAGTCACTGCAAGTTGGTCTAATACTGGTTCCATTTAGCCAAGTAATAGTTGCTCTGTTTCCTGTTACCCCAATTTGTCAGGTGATTGGTCAGCTGCATCAATTTTTGGCTCCTGTCTTCAGGTGAGTGAGTGTTGATTTTTGAATTAGTATCAGGAATAGATCTAAGTTGGCTTAAGAAGGTAAGGTTTCTAACTAAGGATCAGATCTTCTGTAAAGGTAGAAGATTGTCATGTTCAACATTTAGGAAACTCTGGGTCTTGCTCAAGACCTTTACTCAGGCAGTGGGTGTTGAGGGAATTGGTGATATGAGTCTAGGACCCCTCACTGACAAGATGGTCAGGATAAGTACTGGGAGATCGGATTGGGAGATGTGGACATCATTGAGGTATTGGGGATGAGTCATCCTTATTTAATGCTATATCCTTCTCTTTTCTACATCTTTTGTTGTGTCATGCATGAATACTATATTTTCAACATTTCTACCTCCCACTACTCCCTGTCCAGTTCACCCTGTGTACCCCTTCTACTCCCTCTCAAGCTCATAACCGTTTTTATTTAACTTTAATATTCAGTTTTTATTTGTGCCAGCATATTTATATTTAACAATTTTGCTTATGAATTTCTTGCATGTAACAAGTCAACTTGTTATTTTGATGGATGATTTTAGTGTCACCCACCTTTCCCTCACTGAGGAAATACATAAGATGTAAAAAAGAGGGAACTTGCTTTTAGCTTAACTTTCAGAAAAATCAATGAAATGCTGATTCACTGTGGTGTCCTAGGTTTCTGCCTGTGGCAAAGCAAGATCTTGACAAGAAGTAAGTAAGGGAGAAATCACCTCATGGCTTCTAGGAAACAGAGAAGAAAGGACTGGTGTCTTAATGTCTCCCTCAGGATATGCCCCCATTCACCTAACTTCTTCCTCTCACCCCAGGTATTAAGGGTTCTGTCAGATCCCAATAGCACAATTAACTGGTACACACCTTTGACACATGGGTCTTCAAGTACAACCCTAATATCTAAACTATTCCATTAAGCAACAGATTCAGAGGGCCGAAAGAGAACTTCAGTTTGTCTAGATGTGGAAATACACCAGAGTTTAACAACTTACACAGTCATTTAATTTGTCAGTAACACTGAAGAGCCTCAAGCCAAAGACAGAAAGTGATAAATATTGAATAGCTTCTTTTGTAAAGCAATAAAAATTTCCCATGGTCTGAAATAGTACCATGTCTTCAATCACTGAAGACTAGCTTTAGTGATTAACAGAAGAAAGACTGAGACTTGGGAAGATGGAAACTTTAAGAATATATTTGGAGGGATATAATGACTTTTTTCTACCTTTCTATAAATATATCAATTTAGTACAGAAAGATATAAAATTTCCCTGATGTTATTTGTTCTTTGCAAAGCCATTTGGTTCACTATTCAGCATTTTGTGCCCCAGTGGGCATTTTCAAATTGATAGCTTAATGACTTTTCCCACCATCACCCCAGGTAATAAAGTTAACAGATCTACAATTTTCCAAGATCATCCTTTTAGTAAAATTAAGCTTTGGCATTGAGCTCTATTTCAGAGTTTTGGCACTACTTCTGTTCTAAGTATTGTCCTCAAAAATAGCAGCCGTGAGCTTTGCAATAACATGCACCATTGACTTTTGAATCCTTAGTCACCAATCATCAGAACCTGCTGATTTGAATGCTGTCCAGAGTTTTCAAGTTTCTTCAGCTATTTCCGTTCTAAACTTACTTTTTTGTCAATGCTTTTGCATCCAGAGCAGCTGTCTAACTACATCAAATGTTGGAGGAAAAGTTAAAGAATAAATTCAAATGCATTTTTAAGCAAGTGGCCAGAATTTAATATTTTGAATCTATTATAATTTCAGATTATTTTTCCTTTTTTGTCTGTTTGTTAAAAATTCTTCATTACAGTCATCACCATCCCTGTGGTGATGGTGGGGATGGGGGGGATAGGATGGGATAAGGTCAGGGGCATGGGAGGGATGGAGAGGGACCTGGGATCATTATGTAAAATAGAAAAAAAAAATATATATATATATATATGTATATATATATATATATATTAAAAAAATTCTTCATTGCCCCGAAGAGTTTTTATTTTCATAACAACTATTGTTAGTATGGCTCAATATACCACAGATTAAGAGATAAGTATTCTTTTGTCTGCAAAGACTGTCAGAGTATGAGATTTTTGTCCCTGTTCTTCTGGTGAGCATAAGTAAACTGCTGTGTAACTCATCTCATATAATAAAGGCAGTTGATTAAAACAGTATTGTCTGTAAGAAAAGTAAAGAAAAATGATGTTTTTCTACTATGTAGAAAATCTCTTTAGGGTCCAAGATTGCAAAATATTTTCTTATCAGTGGGAGGATTTCCTGATATTATGAAACAATAAGTGGGCATATTCAGTGTTCTTAGAATCAAATTACATCTTGAGCAATTTTAATTACTCTTCCCCCACTTTTCAAAACATTTCCATCATGTTCTTGTACAAAGTAAATTAATTTCCAATTTCATAATTACATCAGAGTTTCTATAAACCTTCCAAGGCATCTAAAAAACACTTATTATGTTCACCACCAGGAAAGAAATTTTAAATTAAATGCTGCAAAATAGTGATTAATTTGACAATGTGAAATATCATGTGTTTTAAGAATTCCAAGCAAAACACTTTCAATATATTTGGTACTTGATTCTGTAGGAATACTTGGCTTTCAATGTGAGAATCATGAAAATACAAAGGTAAGATAAAAGAAAAAAAAATAAATATGATGGAAAATTTCTAAAACTTGAACCAGGGAGAACTATTTAGACTATTTGTATGTTATTTAGTGTCACAGTGATAAGTTTTATGTTAAAGATGGCATACCAGATTAAATTACAAAAATGACAGAATAAACAAAATATACTTTCAAGGTATTCTGAATCCTGATGACTGTAAAGGAAAGTTTTTCACACATTTCTGCATTGATACATGATTTCTGCCTGTGGCAGTGTTCATGGAAGGGGACATTCATGGAACAAATTTGTTAACCACATGGCTTCAAGAAAGCAAGTAAAAGAAAAGACTGGAGCCCTGATATCCTGTTCAGTGACACAACTCCCTGCCCACCCCACAGCGCATTGTCCCTTGGATCAAGGCCAAGGGAGAAGTGGTAGAGTAAACTAGAGAAAATGCATGTTGGCATTCTGATTTGGTGAGTCATGACCCACATTTGAAACTTCAGTTTTGTAATCACAAAGCCCATGCTAGTATTCTGGCTCATATAGTGCATGACAATTTGCACAAGAGACACAGAAGTAAAAGCAGCTCTTCATGATCTTCATATTCATAACACAATCTTCCTTATCTCAATTTCCTTTTTGTTAATAATCTTTATCCAAGTATGAACTACTAAAGAGCAGATTAATTATATTCAAATTAATTTTATTTTAGTATTAATTTCAGGCTTTAGTCCATGCTTTAATACTTTATTTTACAACTAATATATGCTGTATCTATTATATTTAAATTAAAGTAGCTATTACTCATGATTTCTGATTAAGAGCACTACAGTACTGGCCGATTGCCTATTATTCAAGAATTAAGTTTAAATTTTACTATTAAATTATTATTAACTTCTCAAAATTGAAATTAATAACATATCACATTATATCCTTGGGGTTATGAATAATATCCTCTAGAGGAAAAACAAGTACAATTGTATTACTTTAGGATTTTAGTATATTTTTATTGATCAACATGTAGGGTGATAGTTTCAATAGTAGTTCAAGGAATATTAATGAAATTGAAAACTAATGGTCAATTAGAAGGATTGTGAATGGCATTTAAATCAAAATAATACTATTTATTTATTATATTATAAATGTGATATCACACACACACACATATGAATGTGAGAGGGAGAGACCATTGGTGGTAATATAGCTGGTTCCTTTAAAAAGTTCTATGTATATAGATTTTGAATAAGGATATATCTATATATGTATGTGTGTATACACACAGACATATAATTGCACACTGACACTTTTTCTGTGTGACGGAGGATTTATAAAAATAATTTATTTATAAATGATTGTCCCTCAAAAATATTTAATAATAAATATCTTAACTGCTCGGGTGAATTTCCTGTGGATTATGTTTAATTTTAGTGCTTTACACCAAAGACAGTTTTAAGTCTTATTTTCCATTAGATACCAAAATTCAACCTGTCAGATTATTTTGAGAGATGTTGCATACTTTATTATTTCACTTGACAATTCATTTTGCATTAGTGTACTATAAAATTTGAGAAGTGTCCCAGTGAAGACATTGGCCATTTGTTTCATTTTGAGGAACTCAGCAGTCCTGAAACTCATTTGACCATGATATATTTGTCTATTTTCTCTAATAGCATCTAACCAACTAGAAACCCATTTTAAGTCATTTTGAAAAATGCTGCAGTGAAGAAAATGGAAACTTGATGTTAAAGTACAAGAAGACTCACATCATTTACACCAACAAATTTGTTTAAGCATTTTACAAACAAGGATATTGAATTCCATTAGATTATTTCTCTCTCTGCCTCCTCTGTTCTTCTATAACCCAATTGTCTCTTCCTCATTCACCCTTGGTATATAACGCTTAATAAAGATTATGAAACAAAGGTGCAAAAGAATTTATAGTTACAACTCATAGTATTTATGGAAATGCTGCAATTTGAAAAAATGCTGCAATTTTAATTTACTCATATGCAACAATAAAATAGAGTCAATCATGTCTTTTTTTTTTTAAAGGAAACTTATTTGTTGCAAAGTCTTGGTTATATATTCTCTTTGAAAATCCAAAGATTTCTCTCATTTATCTGTCACCATTGCAATGCCATACATGAAATCTTTACTATATAATAGATACTGCAGCCAGTAAGTGTTAACCTATAATTAATCTTATCATATCATCTTAGAAAATGATGGTATCTATAATAGTATAATTTCATTTTATTTTTAAAGTTATAAGATACATGTCACACAAGAGTACATAAAGCTAAATATTTTCAATTTTAGCTCTGTCATTGATTTTTTGGGAAGAAGTTTTTTTTTTTGGTAGACAAAGGCATAAACATATAATTGATAGAGAAACTGTAAAATCCCATGTGAACCCCCCAAAGTTCAAAATGCCTGTTCTATCTGAGTGTGGTGGCTCATGCCTTTAATCCCAGCACCTGGGATGCTGAGGCAGGCAAATCTGTGAATTCCAGGCCAGTCTGGTCTACAAAGAGAGTTCCTGGAGAGCTAGTACTGTTATACACAGAAAATCTGTCTCTAAAATCAAAAACAAGCAAGCAAGCATACAAAGAAACAATCAAACAAAAAACTTGAAAAATTCTGGGGCTGAAGAGATAGCTCAGTGGTTAAGAACAATACTCTCTGATCTTCCAATGGATCTAGGGTAAATTCCTTGTCTAACTCTAGCCCCAGGTGTTCTGATGCCATCACCCAGATATACATACAGACAAAATACCTATGCACATAAAATTAAAAGAACAATTATCCCCTCAAATTATATAGAGAGTTATGTGGTTATATAAGCTATAAAGTTATATAAAGTTCAATGAAATTTATAGACTTTAGGTGTGGCAAATTTCACTGTGTAATTTTTTAATTTGGTTTTAAAAAGTGGATCATATATCTTTAATATTTTAACATAGCAGAGTGTGCATAAATTATAAGTATATAGTTTGTTGAACTTTAACAAGCTGAAAAAATAAGAGACATTGATATCTAAGCTAATAGAGCATTACTTTAACCCCAAGAGTTTATGTCCCCTTTCATTCACTACTTCAAAGAGTAGTTGTTTCTGGTAAATGAATTTAGATAGAATATACTCCTCTGTGTTGACTACTCTTTGCTCAAACTATGTTTGTGAGATGCATTCGTATTATTGTATATAGCTGTATATCATTCATGATATGACTATATATTTTTGTTATGGCAATATACTATGCTTTACCTCATTTTTTATAAAAAAAAAAAAATTTGGAAGGCTTCCAGTTTGGGACCACAGTAAAAACTGTGCAAAGAACATTCATGTAGAAATTGTCTAGTGAACATACACATAAATGTTATCGGATTATACTTAGAAATGGAATTTCTGAGTCATAACTTGAATGTATGTTCAATTTCAGTAAATATCACCAAACTGTTCTCCGAAGTGTTTATAGCAATTTGGACTCCAACCAGTAGAGAATGAGATTTCCTCTACTTGCCAAAATTCTTGAAACTAAAATTACAAGCATGGATATAATATAAAGCAGTAAACTACAAAGTGTATGAATTGGAGGCAGCAGGTATTAATGAAAGGGCACTTAATTTTGACTGTTTTCTTGGGTACTAGTACAAGATTTCCAAGTAATTCACTGTATGATCTTAAAAACTTTAAGTCAAAGTTTTTTCATCTGTAGCTTCAGAAATTTAAAGAAAAACTCACAGCTTATATATAAACACAAGTACATTTGTAATTGAGAAGTTCACTACATTTTATAATTAGGGGTAGTAATTAGGACTCATGGTGAAATTAAATGAAGTGTTAGAACTAGATGATATCTAAAGATTTTTTTCCAAACTTTAAGACCAATACTAAGAATTTAAAAAAATAATTGCTGTGTAAAATATTTTAGTATTATGTTTCAAGCATATATGTGCTGTAGTATAGTTCCTAAATAAAGACTAACAGTGCCAATAAATATAAGTAGTTCCAAATTGAATATTGTTGTTTAAAATATTTGTACTATTATTTAAAAATATTTTCATACAATATATTTTGATTATATTCTTTTCCTTACTCCATCTCTTCCCATGTCTTCCGTACATATAATTAAAAGAAATATTTTAATTGGCAAAATTAATTAACAATTAAAAATGTATGTGCCTGTGAGTGTGTGTGTGTGTGTGTGTGTGTGTGTGTGTGTGTGTGTGTGTAGACCAGAGGTCAACAACACTGGCTTTTTTACTCAAATGCTATCTACCTCACCCTTTTTTAAAAACAAGGTTGGTAGATTCAGATAGATTTTCTGGCCAGGGTTGGTAGATTCAGCTAGATTCACTGGTCAGGGTTAATGGATTCAGCTAGACTCCCTGTGCATGAAGTCCTTGTGAGACTTCTGTTTCTACCTCCTCTGTGTATTCTGGAGGATTGGTTCAGGGTCTTTAATGTTTGTGTAGCAAGCACCTTACTGATTGTATCATTTTCAGTCCCCTTGTTAGGGCTTTATAAAATATCTGAATCACACACAACAAATCTCACCAGTTAACCCCAAATCCACTAATAAAAATCTGAAGCATAGATGATACTTCATATTTACAATTGAATGAGAATTGCTTGCATAGTTTTCAATAAGATCTCAGAGACACGGAGATAAGTATATTTTCAAAAATTCCTTTCAACACCCATTTTCATTAAATAGGATACATTTAACATAGTTTCAAACCAAGGGAAAATTAAACATCTTGAAGTGAATGTTACTGAGTTGTTATTTCCAAAGACTCTCATGAATTATTCAATGAGACAGTTTTCCTGATATCATTATTGTCCTTTGTTAATTAAGTCCTAAAGTATGGAAGTATTCCTTTTAGAAAAATCACATTTAAACTTTTAAATCTAATGGGAATTAATTTTAAAATCAATCAGAGGCCTTGTTACTTCAAAACTATTATGTTATTGTGAGCATTAGTTACTCAATAAGTACCTTAAATTAACATTAAGAAAATGAAACATTAAAGGCATCATGTTATGTAACCATCACATAATACTGGATTTGTCTATCTGTTTACCTCATTATCTCTCACCTAATTTAGGTGGTCTATACATTTCTAAATTACTGGATACTATACAGAAAAATATCTGAGGGATACCTTTGGAACATAAGGCAAGGAATTGGGGTAGTAGAACATTACTATAATTTGTTGAAAGCTGACAGAGAAAATTAATGGAATTGGGTATGGGGAAGTATCTTGAAATAAACTCACTTAACCCTAATACCTGAAAATAGAGAATCCTATTCACCTTTTTCAAAGAAATCAAGAAAACTATGCTGAAGTATCAGTTCAAATGTAGAATATTGCAAGTGCCTCCTTCCCTTTTAGTGCTTAATGATAAAATAGAGAATTATAGTTGGATAATGTCATTTGTGGGAGCAGGTGACTGGACTATTTCAACTCTCCAGGTCCCTTCCAGTGGAAATATCCTTTAATATGTTTTGCTTCTGGGACCAAGTAAACAGAGTGCACCTGGAAATGTCAGCAAGAAATCACTTATAATATCTTTCTGCATTATTTTTAAGAAAGATGGCATCCCCCACATAAAACTGCTCAGACTTGGTGCACTTGTCTTCACAATAGAAGTCCCAGAAGAAGGCTCTCTCAAGCCAATATCATTTTCAAACATTCAACCTTAAAAATCAATAGGAACCGCAAAATCATTTCACAAAGATATGTTATTTAAAAACTCAAAAGTCTCTGATAAACAAGTGATTTTATGAAGTATTAATTACTTTTCCTGTTCCATAGTTGCTTATGATAGAAACAAATATGAATTTATCCAAGTTAAATTGTTCACTGTATATTCAGAAACTTCCTGTGTCCTGAACAGAGATTTCTCAAAACAAACAAACAAAAAATGGCAATGGAAATGCAAGTCAAAACATCTCTGAGATTTCATCTTACCCCCATTGGAATTGTATAGAGCAAAAACACAACTGACAACATATGGTGCAGAGTATACCTATGAAGCACATCAATGACAATATGACATGATAAGCCTAAGGGTGCAGTAGAAACATATGTACAATGGTAGCAAAAAATAGCTTTTTTTTTAAAATTTATTTTATATAACAAAGTCCATTTAAAGGAAAAAAACATTTATAGACAATATTTGGGAATTTGGGCGTTGTTCTTTCCAAAATACTTCCTGCTGGTAAGAGGCGCTGTCATGGGGGATTCGAAGAAGATTCAGAAATCCTGGATGTAGTCTGTAAGGATGCTTTGTCCAGCTGTTTTGAATGTAGGATCACCTAGTACTCTGTTTCAGGCGGTCTGGCTTGATCAAACCACATTAGTCTGGAAGGAATCGACATCTTTTCATTTTCTGTGGAAACAAAAATAGAAATGCTTTTCCCCAGTAACTTGTCCTTCAACTTAAATTTTGGAGTCAAAGCATTTTTTTAATTTACTTTATTATTTTACATGTTGATCCCAGTTCCCTCTCCCTCCCTCCCTCCCTCCATCCCTCCCTTCATACCTTCTTCCCTTCCTTCTTCCCTCCCTCCCTCCCTCCTTCCCTCCCTTTTACCCTCTCTGCCCTCTCACATGCACTCTAACCACCCTCCCCTTCCATCCCCCCACCCCAATTCCATATGTAGGGGAATGTCATCCAGTTGGGGTCATGTATATCTGACAGGTCATGTGAAGGGCTTCTCTCTTGTCTCTAGATTAATGCAGTTATCCCTCCATGGGGGATGTGTTCCCAAAGTCCTTTTGTGCGCCAGGGATACATCATGGCTCCACTGTCTGAGGTTCCTTAGATTGCTCTGTCCTTCTGGCTGAGACCCATATTCAGGGGGGCCTGATTCAGGCCCATGCTGGCTTCCCAGCTATCAGTCTAGTGGTTGTTAGCTCCTCCTTGTTCAAGTAAGCTGTCTGTATGTGTTTCTGCTGCCTGGTCTTGTCCTCTCCATCTGCATCTGGGTTCTAGTTCGACTCAGTGTTTATGTATGGGTGTTTGATCCTGTTTCCAACAGGCATTAGTTGAGGGCTCCATGGATAAGTTAGTTGTTGCTCTCACTCTCCAGGAAGGGCATTTAGGATAGCCTTTCCACAGAAGCTCAAATTGTTAGTTGGGAGCAGTCTTGAGTTCTCTAGACCTTTCTTTGTGTTCAATTTTATCTTCAAACCAATATTGGCTCCCTCTTTTATGTTCTCTCTCTCTCTGTCTCTCTCTCTTTCCTGTCTTCTATTCCTAATCAATCTTCCTGGTCACACATGTTTTCCTTTCCTCCCCCTCATTTTCTCCTAATTCTCTCTCCATTCGCTGCCACCCACTTCCCCTGAGTTCTGGGGGACTTGTCCCTTCCCAATTCTGTGAGGGACTTTATATGAATCTCTTAGAATTGGACTTAAGACTTGACCAAAAACAGGCATACCATGACTGGTACTGGAAATCTTGCTAACTACTCAGTACTACTGAATTCTTGGTTATTGGAGGAAAACCTATAACCACTACTTTGCAAATATCATCATAACCTCCCTCTGCAAAACAACTATAAAGATTTGCTATTATACCCACAGATAAGTATAGTTTTCACCCCCACCAAGGAAACTTCCATGTGAAACAAAGACCACTAAAGAAAATCACAACTTATCAAAATGCAGGGTTGTGGGGCCCCCAGTAGATACATCTATAAGACATTCCCAAACCTAAGGTGTAGGGAACATTGCAGAAGAAGGAACAGAAAGTTTTTAAGATCCAGCCAATGAGGGAATTGGCTGTGAGAGTATGTCTCCCAGTAACATCAGGATCTAAACCCAAATATTCTCATTTCCATGAAGGCCCAGCATGAGTTGAACAAGAATAATACCAAGAAACTTGCCAAAGTGGACAGGAGGAGATCCACAAGGCTCAATTCTGCATACATAACTATACACAACTATGAAATACTAAGAGTGGGAGAAATAGCCTTCCCATATATAGTATTATAACATATATATGGTATATTTTTCATCTGGTATATGTAGCGATATCTTGTTTGTATTCTAACAAAGCTTGCTTAAGGATCAGAGGGAGGAGCTAGCTACAAGCTAATCATAGAGGGAGGAAGGAGGTGTTAAAGTGGGAGGAAACTCAATAGGTAAGGTGTCTATGATTTTGTTCCTTTGTCCTTCTCATCTCTCAGCATTATTCCCTATATCTGACTCTGGGCTTTATTGTAAAGATCTATTAGAATTCATGTTATAGATATATAACTGCTCAACTATTACTTCATTTAGTAGTATTTCCTAAATTCTACCTCTATTATTATGTCTACATTTTCCTGTCATTGTAAGGGGTTTTTATTCTAGGATTCTCCTTTATTGTCATCTGTCCTGTTTCAAAATATAGCATATTTTCACAAACTTGGGTTCTTTTAAATCTAGACTTAACTGCTCCTTAATTTATATATTACATACGTAAACTATGATATCTAGAATTTAAATTATTTATTTAGTTATTGTGTGTGCATGCATTCATGACACATTTGGAGGTATGCACTTGCAGGTCAGAGAACAATTTCATAGAATTGTTTCTTCCCTTCTAGCTTTACAAAGATTCCATTAATCAAATTCCAGGCTCTTGACTTATATGTCCGACACCTCTACCAACTGCATCATCTATAAAATCATAATTGGTGTAAATTTTAAAGTACTAACAGATTTGAGCAAAATTAGAAATTATAACAATGTTTGTCATCTTTCCACTTTCTTTTTGAATTTTCATTCTATTTTTGAATTTCCCTTCTGTTTTTGGATTTTTGTTCTGTTGTTTCTTTTTTTGGAATCATGAAAATCAGATCAGCTTCTTATTTATTTGTTTTTTATATACAATTTTTTGAAATGAGCTTGTTTTACATACCAGTCCCAGTTCTTGCACCCTCCAGGCCTCCACTGTTCCCCCCACCAACTGCATCCCATTCCCTTTCTGCTCCCCAGGAAGGGTGAGTCCTTCCATTGGGAATCTTCAAAGTCTGTCACATCATTTGGAGCAGGGCCCAGGCCCTCCCCCATTTGTCTAGGCTGACAGAGTATCCCTCTATGTGGAATGGGTTCCCAAAATCCGTTTGTTTACTAGGGATAAATACTGATCCACTACTAGAGGTCCTATCGACTGCCTAGTCCTAAGTAACACTACATTCCAGGAAATCTGGTTTGGTCCTATGCTAGTTTCCCAGCTATCAGACAGACTTTAATTCCTTATCCCACCCTAGAACTGGAAATCACTTAAAAGACTTTTAGTTAATTTCTTTCAAGGCATCTCAATCTTTTTATTTTGTGCCCACCGGTTTTCTGCTGAGTTCAAGTTAAAAAATATAGGCTAACCTTTTAAAAACAAATATGTACATTAACATAATGATTATTTAAAGATCTGTAGTTGAACCTTAATGTTAGTTTCTTATATTTGTATTTTGTATGTATAATTAAACATACATATTTTACCTATTACCATTCATTTTGTATTATAATATAAGGGGGATCCCTGCAGATGACATATAGGAAAATGAACTACATAAGGAGATAAGAATGAAAACCATGTGCAGGCAGACTGACTTTGTCAACCTAGATTACACTAAGGGGTGTCTAATAATAGGCAGTTTAGTTCCAATGTATTTAAGCCCTGTATAATCTGGGGAAAATTTTTTTGGTTTAATACAATCCCTAGTTCATAAGGAAGCATAATTACATTGAAACTCAGCCCAGGGCACATGTCATTTACTCCAAAATGATGGGATCTAGATATAGGCAACCTGTACTAGCTTGAGGGCCTAAGAGACTGTCCTCCCTCGTCTCAGTCAAACAGATAGCATAGATGTCATTTGGGTATTAACTACCCCTTCTCCTGGTTGTGGGAGCTTTGAGGACCCTCTGGCTATAAGGGTCATTTGGATTATAAGTCTGCTCTGGTCCTGGTTGTAGGAGCTTGATATGTCCTGGAATGACAGATAACAAAGATCACCAGACTGTTAATCATTTCAAATCCTCAGCTTTCTGAATGGAAGAACAAGTTTTTAATATTTCCCATTGGAAAAACAATTCTGTGTGCTTAACATTCCTGTTTTTTTCTGGAGATCTGTGGGTACAAGGCCCTTCGGGCTTTGCATCCAACAATAACAAAGTATAGGGAGAGTATTCTGTATTTTCCATGTTACTAAGGAAGAAATAGGCATTCTAAAGGTCTGAGATGAGTGTATACAAAATATAAATAAATATTTCTGACTTCAGGGAATTGCTTTCTTTGTGGGTTTAGATCTTTTATGGAGATGTTTTAGTTCTTTTGTATTTGTTCTGACTTCTTCCAATCATAGCATGTAGGAACTTTTCTACAAAGAATACTGAATAAAAATAATGTTATTTTTTTAAAATAAGATATGGAGTTTTTCTTCCTAGAAAGAGGCAAAAGTTAGAGTTACCTAAGGGCTATAGTTACCAAATTTGGATTGAAACTATATGTCTTCAATTAAGGTTTTGAAATTGTAACATACCATAACTAAAATAGCATAGCTTTATTAGAAAGTATAATCCTAAGTTCTGATAACAAAAGGAACCACAATAAAGTCTGTCTAATTGTTCTAAACATAAAGTTAATTTACTACTTTAATGGAAATGTGGGAATTCTGTCTGAGAGTTGAGAAAGGCCATTGATATTAGTAGGAAAAAGTATTCAGCTCATCCTTTTCTTGGACTCATGGAGGATAAAAACTTCATAGAATATGCTCAGGGGATCTTGTCCCTTTCCCCTTCTGTGAGGGACCTTATATGAAACTTTTAGAATCCTCCTTATATCCTAGTTTCTCTAGCAGTGTGAATTATAGGCTGGTGATCCTTTACACTACATATGGAGTGTGGGGGATGAGATGGGAGTGTGGTCAGGGGGCATGGGAGGGTGAGATAGAGGAAAAGAGGGAGGGAGGGAGGGAGCGAAGGCGGGAGTGGGAACTGGGATGGGTATGTTAAAAAAAAAAAAGACCATGGAATGGATAATAAAGAAGACAACAAGCTTCTATTCCCTTGGGGGGGAGGGGTAAAAAATCCAAAACCAAAAAACAAACAAACAAAAAACTCCATAAAAAGTTAACTGAACAAAAATTTTAATTTTGTGTTTTTAATCCACAATCAACTTCATTCTAGTTCTAGTACATCAATGAATCTGGAAGTTATGCTATATTTCTAAGCTTCATCTACCAAATGAAACATGACTGGAATTATAAATTGAAAAGTTGTTAGAACTAAAGAAGCTCTGGTTTATATATATTCTTTCTTGTTCATTATTGTTTTCCCACACCTGCCTCTCCACATTTCCTACAAAAGTGGCAAGTTGTTACCAAGTATCCATGTCTGTTATTTTGCCAGTGAAGAAGATTTCAAATAGATTCAGATGCAAATTTGTTATAGGATTGTATCATGATACATCTAAGACAGAGCTTGCTGTAGCTTTTATGTGAAAGTCTAAGGGGTATGTTCTTCAGGCTTTTTATGTTCAGTGACAACTCTTCAGCTGACTCAAAATCAGAGACCCAAGTGGTTTCTTTGACATCCTTTTACTCAGCTGTCATAGTACAGAAATAGTCATAGATGATATGTAAGTAGGCACAGCTGTGTTTCAATAAATATTTACTAAACATGTATGAGGAATAGTTCTGCAAACAATGACATAAACCAATCATGACACTCTTGTTCCTCTTATTGGAAAAAAAGGGAAATAGGCATGATACTGAATTCATACTGAAGAATAAAAAAGAACAAACATGCTTTTGGAGATATTTTGCATTTGTGCTAACTAGAGAAAGTAGAGAAGAGCGTTCTTGTCTCCTTCAACACTTCTCTTTATGGATAGAGTTAAAAGAAGCCTGTTGGTACAACAAGAAGATGAACCAATACTAGTTCAATTTTATAAGATGTTCTTGACCAGGAAATAGATTTGGAGTGTAATGACCCATGACTGAAGACTGCCAAAGATGCTGAGCCAGGAGAATTGCAAATTACAAGCCAATTTAAGTTAGACAGCAAGTTCCAGATGAGTCTGAGCTATAGAACAAGACTTTATATCAAAAACTAAACAAACATATGTCAAACCCACTGTATAGGACTGGAACTACTCCAGATGCAAAATCAAACACTTCAAAGTATCTTATATCTACTATGTTAAACGTTTGCAATTGTAAGTAGAAATATAGATGCTGCAACAGATGTAACTTGGTTGGTTGCATCTGGCATTTGCTTTACATACAAGTGTTTTGGTAGCTTTTAACCTCTGTCTGATTGGAATTTCATCTTTGATGGGCTATGTCTCAGTTCATAGGTTATAACAGTACACATACTCAGATTATGATTTCCTTACTCAGCATTTTCAGTTATAATTTACTATATATAGTATCTACTTGGGATACAACTTATCTTTTGAATATGAGAGACTTGTTTAGGACAAGTTTATGTTCATTGTAGAAGGGGAATAAGCCTAAGTGTGTAAACAATTATGGGAATGGTGGAGTTAAACAAAAAGAACAATGACATGTCTCTGATGACATTGCAGAACTTATTACCCAGCCTTAGAAACCCAATTTGTGGATTTATATTTGGGTATAAAACAAATGCACTTATTTTTAAAACCACTCTTTGTTGGTTTTAATAACACTCGATTATGTTGTTTATATTGAATACTTAAGTGATAATTGACTGGCCATGTTACATAGTTTATACAGTTACCATATCTTTGTTTTGTGTGTAAACAAATTTCTGTTCATTATTATCTCATAGACCCTTATTCTTTTCCACATTTTCTGTTTCATCTAATATTAATAATCACTTTACCTTAATAGTGTTCCACTTCTAATTATTTTTGTCAAATCTCAAGTATCATTGGCATTCCTGTATGAGACACATATGGTTCATTTACAAACACTTGATCTGATCAGTTTGGAACAAGGAAATGGTTGGCTTACTATGAACTCTGCCTTGTACAAGTTGCTGAATAATATGGGAATTTGTGGTTATTAATCCAAACTACTTGTTATTTTCAAAACAAGGGTTTAGGAGAATGTAATAATAATGGTCAAGCATAATAATTATATTTCCAGAACTTTTACAAAGTCATTTCCAATAATTTTAACTTCTCAGGCTGCATTCTTAAATACAATATTCACTAGGTCTTTTCCAGAAGTATATTTTTCAAAATAACATTATGGAATCAACACTGTTTTACCAATTTAACAGTTTTCAGTGGAAACCCTTGTAAAATGTTTTCTATCTCCTTTCTATATATTTTCCTTCCTTTCTAAATAATGACATTGAACATAATTTGTCTTAAGATGGAGCATTCCTGATTATTAATAACAAATACATACCATTCTGCAATCAAGATAATCTGTCTTCTTCCACTTTCAGAGATTATTCTTGAAATTTTGGTCTTAAAATTTGTATGCCCTTGATTTATGATTTTTCAGTAATATAACAAATGATACTATGTATAATAACTTAATATTTTTCTGTTGGTTAAAAGTTAATAAGGTAGGGGTTAGTCATGAGAAAATGTTAGTAAAATATTGAAGGAAGGCTTTGCAATGACCAGTTTATGAGCTTGAAAATATTGTTCTTTCATTTGAGAAATGTTCTCTATGTGGTTAAGGTAGTTAGGGAATATAATCCATGAATTTTCCTTTAATATATCCCAATATTATCATTAATTATAAATATTGTAACTTCCTCTATCCATGTATTCATCTATTAAGAACCGACTATGATGATAAAATAAGGTAGGTAGTATCTTGCAATGAGCAGTGATTGGGCTCTTTGGCAATATACAGTCAAGCGAAGCAATAGAATACATTTTAGTAGGAAATTTTATATGAATTCAAAGTAATACTTTATCCCAAGGAAGGTGTAACCTTTTGTTGATAGATATCAAGGGAGCCATCACATCAGTGACATTAAAACTCTGTCATGGGAAGTAGATACATTCTTTCTAAATGAAGAAAGATTAGACAAAAAGAAGGTATTTATGCAGAAATGGGAACATGACTCACTTTAATTGACACACTGAAGATACATATAAGATACTAAATTATCAAGGTGGCCTACTGGAGTAGCAACTGATATTTATTTAGTTTTGGTTTAATTGTATTGTATCTAGGCAGATATATATATATATATATATATATATATATATATATTATTTTAAAATTTAGAAAGAAATCAGAGAAACATCACCCTTTACAATAGCCACAAACAACATAAATTATCTTGGGCTAACTCTTACCAAACAAGGAAAAGACCTATATAAGAAGAACTTTGTGTCTTCAAAGAAAGAAATTAAAGAAGATAACAGAAAATGGAAAGATCTTCTATGCTCTTGCATAGGTAGGATAAACATAACAAAAAAAAATGGTAATCTTCCCAAAAGCAATCTACAGATTCAATGCAATCCCCATTAAAATCCCACCACAATTCTTCACCGACCTTGAAAGGATAATAATCAACTTCATATGGAGAAACAAAAGACCCAGGATAGCCAAAACAACCCTATACAATAAAAGAACTTCAGGGGGCATCACCATCCCTGACTTTAAGCTCTACTACAGAGCTATAGTTCTGAAAACAGCCTGGTATTGGCACAAAAATAGACAGCTAAACCAATGGAATCGAATTGAAAAGTCTGATATAAACCCAAACACCTATGAACACCTGATTTTCGACAAAACAGCTAAAAGAATACAATGGGGCAAGGAAAGCGTCTTCAACAAATGGTGCTGGAATAATTGGATGATGGTGTGTAGAAGACTGCAGATAGACCCATGTCTATTGCCACACACAAAACTCAAGTCCAAATAGATCAAAGACCTCAACATAAATCCAGCCACACTGAACCTCTTAGAAGAGAAAGTAGGTGGTACCCTTGAACAAATTGGTATAGGAGACCACTTCCTGAACATAAATCCAAGAGCACATACATTGAGATCAACAATTAATAAGTGGGACCTCTTCAAACTTAGAAGCTTCTGTAAGGCAAAGGACACAGTTGACAAGACCAAACAGCAGCCCACAGACTGGGAAAAGATTTTCACCAATCCTACATCTAACAAAGGGCTGATCTCCAAAATACACAAAGAACTCTAGAAACTAGTCAGCAAAACACCAAATAATCCTATTAAAAAATAGGGTACAGAACTGAAGAAAGAATTTTCAATAGAGGAATCAAAAAGGCTGAAAGACACGTAAGAAAGTGTTCAACATCCTTAGCTATCAGGGAAATGCAAATCAAAACAACTTTGACACACCATCTTACTACTTCCAGAATGGCTAAAATTAGAAACACCAATGGCAACTTATGCTGGAAAGGATGTGGAGAGAGGGGGACACTCTTCCACTGCTGGTGGGATTGCAAACTCGTACATCCATTTTGGCGTTTCCTCAAGAAAATGGGAATTATTCTACCACCGGACCCGGCAATCCTGCTCATAAGCATATACCCAAATGATCCACATCCATGCAACAAAGACATCCATCTGTTCAACTATGTTCATAGCAGCATTATTTGTAATACCAAGACCTTGGAGGCAACCTAGATGCCCCTCAACTGAAGACTGGATAAAGAAGATGTGGCACATCTACACAATGGAATACTACTCTGCAGAAAAAAAATAATGGATCTGAAATTCGCAGGCAAGTGGATGGCACTTGAAGAAACCATCCTTAATGAGGTAACCCAGTCACAAAAAGAGGAACATGGTATGTACTTACTCATATATGGATTTTAGACCTAGAACAAAGGACCACCAGCCTATATCCCACACCACCAGAGAAGCTAGGACACAAGGTGTATTCTAAAGATTCATATAAGGTCCCTCACAGATGGGGGAAGAAACAAGTCCCCCAGAGCACATGGGAAGTGGGGGGAGGCAGTGAATGGAGAGAGAAGTAGGAGAAAAAGAAGGGGAGATAGGAAAGCACATGCACATGTGACTAGGAAAATTGAGTCAGGGTTGGAATAGAAGACAGGAGAGAGAGAGAGAGAGAGAGAGAGAGAGAGAGAGAGAGAGAGAGAGAGAACAAACATAAAAGAGGGAGCCATTATTGGTTTGAAGAGAAAACTGAACCTAAAGAAAGGTCTCGCGACCTACAAGACTGACTCTAACAATTTGAGCAACCATGGAAAGGCTACCATAAATGCCTTTCCCAGGTGTGAGTCCAACAACTAACTTTTGCACCATCATGGATCCCTCATCTAGTAACTGTTGGAAACAGAAGCAAACACCCATAACTAAACACTGAGTCATACTAGAATCCAGATGCAGAGGGAGAGGACAAGACAGGTTTCAGAACACATAGAGAAAGCAGACCTGAACAAGAAGGAGCTAATGGGCCCTCAGACTGATAGCTGGGAATCCAGCATGGGACTGACTCAGACCCCCTGAACATAGGTCTCAGCTTGAAAGACTGAACAGTCTACTGGACCTCAGACAGTGGAACCAGGATGTATTCCTGGTGCGCAAAAGGACCTTGTGGACACATCCCCCCATGGAGGGATACTCCCTTAACCTAGAGACAGGAGAGAAGTCCTAGTCCCTACTTCAAATGACTTGACAGATTTACATGACCCCACCTGGATGGCATTGCCCTACATGTGGAATTAGGGTGGGTATGTAGGAGGGGATGGTGTTCAGGGTGCATGTGAGTGGGAGAGAGAGTTTAAGATAGAGTGAGGGAGGGAAAGAGGGAGAGGGAACTAGGCCGGCATGTAAAATTATATATATATATATATATATATATATATATATATATATATATATGAGAAAGACCAAAAACCAGAGATGTCAGGAACACCCTGAGATCATGACCGACAGAATCAACTGACAGGGACTTATGTGGGCTCACCGATCAGGGAGGTTGTGGGGGTCTGACCTAGGTTCTCTTCATATGTGTTATGGCTGAGAACCTTGCTGCTCTTGTGGGACTCCTAGTAGTGGGATCAGAAGCTGTCTCTCACTCTTTTGCCTGCTGTTGGGTCCTTCCCCCCACCCCTACTGGAATGCCTTGTCCACTCTTTATGTGATTTTATATGCCTGCTTTTATTGTAGCCTCTTTTGTTGAGTTTGGTCAATGTTTCTTGGAGGACTGCTCTTTTCTAAGGAGATATGGGAATGGGGCAGGGTGCATCTTAGAGAGAAGGGAAGCGAGAAATGTGAAACTAGGGGAAGAGAAAAGAGGGGAAGCTACAAAAGGAATTCTCATACTTTACCAACAAAATTTCAACAAGCCAGTTCAAAAACTGGACAGATGACTTGAATAGAGAAGGAGCATATACAAATGGCCAAGAACACAGGATGAGTCTCATCATGACTAATCGTGAGGCACATGGAAATTAAACCATTATGAAATACTATTGTATACCCATGAGAAGGGCCAAGAATTTTAATTCCTGTTAAGGTGGTTTACAAATTGGAATCTTTGTTCACTGCTGATGAAATCTAAAATGGTGTGTTGGGTTGTGGCAATGTGACTGTTCCTCAAAATCTAAAAACTGAAAGTTTATGTTCCAGCAATTCTTTTATTTTTTTGTTTGTTATTTACATCCTAAAAAATTCAAAGTAAAAACTCAGATATTTACATATCCTGACTCTAAATAGCATTCTTCACAGTAGCTAAATAGTTGAAACAATAAAGATATCCATTGTTGGTGAGTAGACAAAGAAACATCTTACATGCACACAATAGAATACAATTCAACACGAAAAAAAAGAGAAATTCTAATGCAGTTACAACATGAATGAACCCTGGGAATGCTATGCTAATTGAAGTAAGCTAGTCAGAAAAAATTAATGGGTGAATCAATGTCCTAATTTTTCTTTCTTTTAAAAACATTTTTAGTATTTGAAATTAAAATATCATTTCAGCAGTTTCCCATTCCCCACTCTAACTCTGTCCACATGCCCCCTCCCTTTAACTGTTGTGGCATAGACATACAGACACATGCACATATTTGCCTAAATATAAAAATACAACCTACTTTAGTCCATATAATTTTACTGTTGCTTATATGTTTATAATTTCAGGGCTGACTACTTGGTATTAGATAACCAATTTGGGGGCACTTCCCTGGGGAAGACAATTTCTCCCATTCTCAGCGTTCCTTGGTTGCCTGTGTTCTTTATTAAGATTGAGGCCCAATGAGAGTTCCCCTTTCAATTCCCATGTCTATTGGTATCATCCTTGTTTTATGTCTTCTTTAAGTAGCTTTGTTGAGGCTTTATGGTTGTTTCTTTAATGATATTTCTGGAGACAAAAATCACAAAATTGGGAATAGGAGAAGCCTGGTGTTGGAATTTTGTTAGATAGCTTATGACTCTTAAGGGGAGCATTGTCAGCCTTCATGGAAGAATTTTAATTTAAATGACATATATATGCATATGCATATATATCATATAATTAGTAATATACTTCTTTATGACTTTTCAGACATATTCACTTTTATTTTAACATCTCCCTCCTTCTGCATTAATATCTACCCCTCCCCTTTACCCCTTCAAATCACTTGTACCTTGCTTTACAGCTCCTCCACATCCCG
This sequence comes from Phodopus roborovskii, assembly GCF_943737965.1. Lineage (NCBI taxonomy): Eukaryota > Metazoa > Chordata > Mammalia > Rodentia > Cricetidae > Phodopus > Phodopus roborovskii. The sequence continues at coordinate 413,334 of NW_026125884.1, forward strand.
TGGTCTTTTTGTTGCTTTCCTGGGTTCTCACTTACTCCTGGTTATATAGTCACACTGAAGTTAATCCACCTTTTTAAATGCTTAGTGTATCAGAGTTTTAGAGGCAGAAGTTAGAATGCTAGAGAATGGGAATTAGTATGTAATAGCTACAGGGTATCATTTTTCAACATGGGAGACATCCTTGGCAGAACTAAAAATTCTAAGAATGATTTTATCATAATAAATGTATACCTCCATACCCTGCAAGAATGGTCAGTCAATAATGTTTTATTTTTAGCTGCAAATGGAACATCCTAGTACCAATCTTAATACTGATGAGATATAAGGTAATTTCCATGTTTTCTCTACATTTTGTCTACCCAGAACTAATTTAATGATAAATACTATCACTGTTTTGAAAAGTCTATATTCATGAGAAGGTTCTTATAGCTTTGACTGACATCACCTTTCCCCACATCAGGATTCTCCTGACATACCAGCAAATGATGAGTTTGTCCCTGGCCCCAGGCCAGAGTATTTGGCAGCCAGCAATGGTGAATGAGCCACCCACCTTAGATCAAGGACAGAAAGAATAATGTATGATGGCTTCGTTGACATCTTTTCCTTTTTTTCCTGTATTTCTTTCTCCTAAGTTTTTTTTTCCTGTAGAGTTACAAGTGAATTTGTTGCTGTCTCAGAGGATATAGCCTATGTTTTGCTTCTGATTGTTGCGGCTTGACCAATTCTGATTAAAAAAAAAATTAACACCTGTATTTTGGATTATTCTTCTGGAATCCACTCTCTCAACTTTTCCAATAATTGTATATGTGTTTCCATTGAGCATCTCTTTGCATCTCAGCAAAGATATCTTGACAATGTGTTTTGTACTAGACAGTTTACAAAGAAAAGACTGAGTGGAATGATGGATTGGGTATGTATTCTACCTTCAGTTGGATAGCAAAAGCCTTCTTGGGGGAATTCAGCCTTCTCTCTTGGAACTGGACTCTCTATTCTCTGTCTTAACTTTCTAAGTACATTCTAGGTGGATGTTACTGAGGCTGAAGAGGGAAGTGCCCTTTATATCTGAAACTAGAATCACAAATTATGTTCAGGCAGTTAAACTGTATTAAGAATATTTAAGTAGCTAGAAGGCATAAGCAGACATCCCTACATGAGAGAGTCCTACAGTAACTTTGACTACAGGAACTGAGAGTGATCATTGTGAGTGTAGTATAGTCAGAGGATGTAGCACAAAATGAGTTTTGAGAGGTATATAGCTGTCAAGTTATATAGGATTCCACTCTTCATAGTAAATTCATTCTGAGAATCCAGGGTAGGAGGTCAAAGCAGAAATCTGAGGCAGAAATTGAAGTCTATGAAGAGGTAGTGCTCATCAGTGTGTTCCTTGTGGCTTGCTCAAACTGCTTTTTTCATATAATCCAGGACCATTTGCCTATGGATGGCATCACTGACAGAGAACAAGACCCTCCTATAGCAACTAACAATCAATAAATTACCCTCTAAATATTCACAGACCTGTCTGATGGTGGTAATCCCTCTTTCTCAGTTACTAAAGTCAGTGTAAGTGGCAATAAAACTAAGTTGCATAGTGTCCATATGCAACAACTGTATTTCATAGTTCAGTGTTGAAAGATTTGCATGTAGGTAATGAGATATATTATGGAGAGGAGCTAAGTCTATGCACCAAATTAATTCATGTTTTATATTTACATTACCCGTAGCCTTACATTAGTGTGTATAGTATTTTTTAAAATAAATTTCACAAAACTGAGTTCCATCGTGTGTAATTTTCCACATCATTAGCACTCAAACTTTTGATCTGGAATAGTTCAGATTTTCAGATTACTTGTGGCTAACATATATCTCCACATTGAATCCTACCAGGAGGAGTTTGAGATAAGGAAATTTAAAAATAGGGAAGTCAAATGACTTGTTAACACTCAAGTGCAGATAATGGAGACAGGGTTCAAATTCAAGTGCTAAATTGAGTTCATTTGGAACTAAATTGAGTTCATTTTTTCTTCTTATCTAAGAAAATTCTTTAATGCATGTTAAGATATAAATGCAAAGGGGCAGTAAAATATTACCGATAATCAAAGCAAACAGGCACTAGAGAAAGGAGATTTACATGTGATATTGGGTTTAATGGTATTAAAAATACCAACGATGTTCAAAGAAAATGCCAAAAAATAGAGAGCTATTTCAGATATAGAATTGGAATGAACATGGAAGAAGCAGAAGAAAATTTAGAGGTAAAGAATGTACTTTACTAAGTTAAAAGTTCTTGTAAAAGAAAACGAGTAAGTGACCCTGTCAACAGAGAAATAGGAAATGTTGAAATTGAATTACAGGGAGAAGAAACATAAAAAAAAAATAGAACCAAATGTGCAAACTGGAAAGACCATCAAAATTTTAAATATATGTGTAAATAAAATTACAAAATACCTCTTCCCTGCGGAGATGTTGAGCAGTCACCATGTAGGACGCCAGAGGAATAAGAGGTCCCTGGACCTTTCTCCAATGAAAGAAGACCACGTGGTAGAAATGAGTTCATATTTACGACAGAGCTAGCCAAGAAGAAGCCATAGTCACTGACCAACAATTTCATAATTAATATAGCGCCTGTGTGATTCATTGGGGCTGAGAAGGGTGATGAGACATAGCCAGAAAACTCACGTTACACAGCTCAGGCACCCTGAGCATAGCTTTGTCTGCCGCATATTTGGCATGAAGCATGGATATCCAGCTCTGATTTCAAGGGATAATGTATCTCCATTCAAATTGGGAGAGCATCCTAGTTTTTTTTGTTTGTTTGTTTGGGTGTTTGTTTGTTTTTTTGTTTCTGTTTGTCAGTTTGTTTTACTTGTTCCTATCTACAGCTTATTTATATTGCTTAGCTGGATCCAATGTTGCTTACCTGGACCTGAGGACTGTGCATTAGGCTATTAAGCTGGCTGTCCTTGGCCCCTACTCAGCAGTGTGAAAAAGCAGTGTATCTCCATCTCCAGCCATAGGTGTACCCTATCAGCTCTTAGGGAGATCTCAGTTTTCTTTTCTGTGCTGGGAACTGGATAGTCTGGACGAACTCAGTATGTCACCAAGCCAGACCTCAAGCTAATCTCAGGAAATTTCCAAGCACAGACACGCAATCCTCCTTCCTACACTTAGATTTTGGGGTACAACCATGCTAGAGATTGTTTACAGCCTTCATGTTCATCAGGGATGTATGACCACTTCCATGCTGCCTACTGACCTCCCTTAATGCTAAGAGCCTGTGCATCCTGAAGTGAAAACAGGACAATAGAACCAGAAAGGCCCCTGGGTGATGCTGCCTCTCCAACTTCAAGCACAAGTCCTTTCCATGCCTCCATCAGCCTCACTGCAGCTACATAGAAGCATATAGAGACTGTGTCATCAAGACTGAGGGGGCCAAGGAAGAAAATGAGAATAGAGATCTGGATGTCATGGAGTGAACAACTCACATGTGTGCTGGACACACTGACATAATAAAGGGCCTTGTCCGTGGGACTTACGACCAGGCCTGCCGGATTCCCCACAAGGATGAAACCCCCTCAAGAGTGCCTGTGTCTTCTCATTTTCAATAAGAAAGAGACCTATTTGGGTGGGATGACTGGGGTCTCCTTTGCCCATAGAACTCTTGAAGCAGAAAGGTCTCACAGGCCTCAGTGACAGCTGGCTCCTGATTGTGGACAAAGCAGGTCCCAGCTTTGCCTCCTGTGTGGATACCAAAGCAACTGTCCATTCTACTGTGCCTGAAGTGGAAAGTGCCAGGAAACCCGCTTACTGCTGCTACCATCCTGTGTCAACTGCCATCACTACCATGTTGCCTCTGCTCTCCCTGTTTGTTTTTCTTCATGTTACCAGCTCAGCCCACCCCACTAAAAAAGTAAACCCACAAAAATTGCAAAATAAAGGAGAGTATTTTTGCTTGTTTGTTTGCTTGCTTTCAGAGACTTGATTTCTCTGTGTAACAGCCCTGGCTATCCTGGAGCTCACTCTGTAGACCAGGACGGCCTTGAACTCATGGAGATCAGCCTCTCTGTGCAACCTGAGTGCTGGATTTAAAGGTGTGTGCCACCAACTCCCAGTAGGACAGTATAAATTTTTCAGTTAATAAAGCTAATTAAAAAAGCTCAGGGAGATCTCAGTGGCTAAACGTGGAGAAGTATTTCAGAGAAAACAGTTTCCTGAATTACAAAGAGAAAGAGAAAAATCCCCAAAGGAATCAGTAAAAGATTATTTTCTTACTTATTTTTTCATTTATCTTACATACTGACTTCAGTCTCTTCTCTTTCATCTCTTCAAGTCCCTCCCCCTTTCTTTCTTTTTCAGTATTATATGAAGCTATGAAGCTATAAGAAGAGCCTTAAGCAAGTTTTATACATTACTTTGTTCATATTTTCTTTTTTTTTTTTTTAAAAAAAACACATGATTCATTTGGTATGTTCAGTGTATGCACCACCAGTGTGCTTGATGCCTTCAGAGGATAGAAGATACTGAATCCCCTGGAATTGAACGTACAGATGATTGTGAACAACTTTGGGGGCGGGTACTGAAAATCAAACTAGGGTTCTCTGCAAAACCATCAGGTTTTACAATTTTGTGATAACTCTAAGTGAATTTTTGGATTGAGGAAAACTACTTGACGAGCAAAGAGAAAGTGAATAAAATAATTAATGATACTCATGATAACTCAAGCAAGTATTAATCATGCTATGGGGAATAAGAAAATGACAGACAAATAGTATAGAATTGGACAGATCTTTTGTTTTTGTAGGTGTTTAATTCAATGTGTAATTTATATCCAGTGCCTAACAGTATCTTATATACTATAAACATCATTTTTAACAAGAAATTTTTTTTATGGAATATCAGTGATCAATGGGTGGGATAGATAAAGACGATCTTTTTTCCCAACATGTTTTGGGTAATTGGTTATAAATTGTCAGCACATGCATTTGTAGATATCAGATGTTCTCTATAATGGTGTATATGGAATTGTACGTTATTAGTGATTACCAGCTAATTACAGTTTCCTTTTGACAAAAACATTTAAACATTGATAATAAAACCATACTTTTATAACAATTTATAGCATATATTACTTTAGTTTCTACTTTTAATTATTTAAGTTTTGGACTATATCCCACTGTATTTATTCTTCTTGATTGTCCAAAAGCATATAAATGCTGAGGAAATTTTTACTTCATTCAAAACCAATTATCATATAAAAACCTGATAGAGGTCTAAAACCCATAGACATGATATTCATTACATTCTTTGCTAGGAATTGAGATGTATACCACATTAGGCAAATGGATATTTCTCTATCAAATTGTCACATTTTTAGCAAGTGAAGTTCTGCCAGAATGTGTCTCCAATGTGTTAGAAGTCTAATGGTTCAAGTGGAGCAGCAATATGTGGGACAAGTAACAGATTCATCCAGTTGCCTCTAGGATGTATATTTGGTGGCTTATATATATATATATATCAATTACATTTCTTTATGGACAATTATTTTTCTTAACCAGTCTCTCTTCCCAATAACTACTAAGTAAAATGCCTATTCCAAATTTTATTTGTGTACAGATACCTCTTGTAGCTGCACTTTTTACTTTTCCTGTTCCTGCTATTTGATCAGGAAGCTCAGCTCTCTAGACATAAAACATTATATGCATTACATTCACTTAAGCATTTTTTGTGTTCTTGAATAATGTTTCCTATTGTAGGGTATTATGTATCCTAGGCTGCCTTCACACATTTTCTGATACTCCTGTCTCTACCTACATGTGGTTGGAGTATAGCCATATTTCACCATATCTCCTTTTGAGTGGTCCTTGGAATTGAACCCAGCTCTCTGTGAATACTACAGAAGCTTATGATCAACAGAACTACATCACCAGTTCCATAACTTCAAGAATTATTTAGCTGACTCAGATTTGTTCAATTATTTATCCATTTACTTAATAGCTAAAACATGATGAGGAAAGTATCCATACTTTTTAAACAATGTACTTCTTCTTTATTGTCCAGCAAGTAGATATAGGATCCATGTTCTCAAAATCATATTTGTTTTCTTTACTGATCAGATAATTTCTGACAATGTGTTTTTGCTAATATATTTTAGACAAATAGTAATCTTCTTGCTATTCTTAGATGTCAAATATACCAAAATAATCTCTTTTAGTATAAAGGGGATGTATAGATATTTTTAATGAAACTTTAAAGTTTACATACAAAATAATGAGTTGTCTTATGTTCTTATTATTTTTAGTTCACATTCATCTCATCTTCCTCATCTTAGTTACATCTGTTACTAGATCTCATAGCTCCCATTATGTTTTTTCGTTTGCATGGATTGCATTATTTTCATTATTCCATTCTTCATTTCTATTATCTCAATTAAGACTTCTTCCATGAGTGTCCAGGAAGATTGAGTCGGGGGAGGAATAGAAAAGAACAAGAAAAGAGATATCATAATAGAGGGAGCCATTCCAGATTTTTTAAAGAGAAATCTTGCACTAGGGAAATGTCCAGAGACCTACAAAGATGGCCCCAACTAACAATCTAAGCAATAGTGGAGAGGCTACCTTTAATGCCATTCCCTGATAATGAAATTGATGACTACTTTATATGCCATCCTAGAGCCTTCAATCAAGTAGCTGATGGAAGCAGAAGCAGACACCCACAGATGAACACTGAACTGAACTCCTGGAATCCATTTGCAGAGAGGGAGAAGTGATGAGCAAAGTGGTTAAGATCAGGAGAATCCCACAGAAACAGCTGACCTGAACAAGGGGGAGCTCATGGACCCCAGACTGAAAGCTGGAAAACCAGCATAGGACCAACTCAGACTCCCTGAACGTGGGTCTCAGTTAGGAGGCTTGGGAAGTGTATGGTACCTCTGACAGTGGAGCCAGGATGTATCCCTAGTGCAGGAACATACTCCAGGAGCCCATTCTCCGTGGAGGGATACTCCCTTAGCCTAGAGACATTAATGAGGGCCTAGTCCCTACCTCAAATCACTTGACAGACTTTGATGATCCCTCATGGAATGTCTCACCCTCCCTAGGGAGTGGATAGGGGATGGTACAGGGTTGTCTGTGTGGGGCATTGGAGGATGGGAGGGAGATGGAACTGGAATCAATACTAAAATTAAGAAAAATATTAAATAATTTAAATAATTATTATTAAATAATTTTTTTTAATTTAAAAGAAAAGACTTCTTCCTTTTCCATTATATGCTTCATAGTTTTGTGAAATGTAAGCATGTGCGTGTGCACACACACACACACACACACACACACACATACACACACACACACATTCATACGCATTTACAAATTAAATTTGAAGTTTTGCATGAGAGAGAAAATGTGTAATATTTGTCTTTCTGAGTCTGTCTTATTTTACTTAACCATAATAATTACATTTCCATCCACTATCTTGCCAATGTTATGAATCCAGTTTTTGTTATGACTGAATAAAATCCTAGTGTGTATACTTACTGTATTTTCTTTATTCATTATGTATTGATAGATATCTAAGCCAGTCTCATAACCTGGTTATCATGTATAATTCAGCAATAAACATCAGTATGTAGGGACTTCAGTTATATGTGGACTTAAACTCCTTTAAACATTTTCCTGGGAGTGGTACTGCTAGGTGATATATTGATTCTGATTTAATTTTATTGGGAAAATCCATACTGCTTCCCATAGTGTTTGATACATTTATAATCCACCAATAGTAGGAATGAGATTTTCCTACATCTTCACCAACATTTTGTTGTCATTTATATTCTTAATAGTAGGCATTTTGACTACAGTAAAAATGGAATCATGAAGTAGTTAAAATGTTTCTTTTGTTGGTAACTCTTCCAAAATACATTGGCAATTTATATTTTTTGCAAACTGTTTCTTCAATTTATTAGCCAATTTATTGTTCAGGTGAATTGTTTTTTATGTATTTAATTTTTAAAGTTCTTTATACATTCCAGATACTGATTGCTGTGTGCAATATACTGGAGAGAGATCTTTTTCCTTTCTGTAGACTGTATCTTCAAATTTTTTTTGGTAATTTATTGTATTGTACAGAAGCCTTTTAATTCTATATAATAATATATGTTAATTCTTAGTATTATTTCTTGTGTTAGCAGAGTCTTTGTTTAGAATGTTTTCACCTAGCTCATATCTTAAATTATTTTACCCACATATTCTTTAGCAGTATATATATTTCAGATTTTACTTGTCCTTTTATATTGCCTTTTTATCCTATCCTGTATCCTGGTTTCAGGGTAATGAGTTTGCTGATGTTTTTGCACTTTTTATTTTGTGAAAATTTTAAAGGTTGATGTGAAGTCTACCTTCTATATTGAAAGACTTCATCTTTCAATCTGCTCAGTCCCAGGCTTTTGTTTTTGTTTTTTGCTGGATATTTTATTATTGTTTAAATATTGTTGTGTGTTTTATATCTGCGTTTGACCTTTATGAAAGATAAGGAAACAAGATTGACTGTTTTTGGAAGTAAATAAACTTTCTATAACTGCTCTCCCACACTGTTGGCAGATTGCAGTAGCTGGGGGAGAAACCACACTATGTTCAATGACTACATATTTACCGTTTGGCCTCCTTACTTGCAGGTAAAAATGCAGCCCCTCTGAAAAACACCTGATAGATTTTTATAAATGTAAATGGACTATACTGTCCCCAAATGTACATTGAGATATTTACCCCAAGGAAAGAAAGATACACCCATGACTGTGACTGTTGATCTTCACTCTGAACTTGACTAGATTTAAAATCACCTTGGAAACATACCTGTTGGCATGTCAGGGGGTCCATAAAAGTGGCTCCATTTCATCTTTTCTTAAGGTCAGAGAGTTTGAGCCCATTATTACTCTTCCAAGTTTAAATCTACAGTATCTTTGGCCTAAGATGTAGATATTGTGTGTCTTGCCCTAACAACAGGATATCTGGCCTAAAGCTTAGGCACAAAAGGAAATTTGGATTAGGGTGTTATTTCCTGATGTTTTAGGTATTGAGAAGGTAATTATGCTTGCTTGTTCCTTGTAACTTTGTAAAGAAGGGTTTTGCCTCCCCCCCCCCTTTGACTAGGGTATGTAAGAGCTTTGAATAATAAACTTGGGGCTGATCCTGGTATTCAGTAGGTGACCTCCCTACTCTGTCTCTGTCTCTTGCCTATGGCTTTCCTAATTCACACTTGACCTCTCAGGTATGGACCAGACAATTCAGCTGATCCAGACAGATTGCGTCCCACCACCCATGTGGAGTTACTACACTGGCAGATAAATAAAGAACTTTGCAGAGATGTTTAATTGTTGAAGCATGACCCACTTTGAATATGCATGACACTATACAAAAGGGTGATGTGACAGACTGAGTAATGAAAAAAGGCAAAAGCCAGATAAGCACAGGAGTTCATTCCCTTTTTAACTACTGCTATAGTAGACTATATACTCCTTGAACTGTGAGGCAAACTAACAAACCCTGTCTTAAATTGCTTTTTGTCAGGTCATAGCTAATGAAAAGCTACTGATATAATATCCATTGTTCATACCAGTATTATTTCCAAAGTACCTTTTTCTTTTTATCAGTCACTGAATAAAGGACTGGCCCCTTCTTCTAAGGCACTATTCCTAAAAAGCAGTCCTTCTGGATGAGTGAAAAATACATTGTGACGGTTCCATAAATGAAATGCTACTCAGCAGTAGGAAATATTGCCAGGGAGCAGAAATATGAGAAGGAAATTAAGAATGGCAGAAAGGAACTTCCTTCCATGTGGGAAATGCTACAGATTGATAACCATTCCATGACTATTGCTGTTTCTTACAGTTTATTGAAGTTGTGTGCAGTTGATTTTATGTGAATTACATTTCTTCAAATTGGCTTAGAAAACATAATGAAAGGACTCAACGTCTAAATAATTTTTGTAGTTATTGCGGAACTTACAGTTGAAGCCCTCAGATGAGGGGTTGCTCTGGTTACATTTCCCTGCTAAAGTAATGAGGCATCCATATGAATGTTAATGCATATGAATCGTTGCACACTACTGAAATTGCCCGGTTATGGGATTTATCTAGTGAAAGTAAATTGCTAGTCACTTAGTCAAGATATTTAATTTTTTATGAATATTGCAAAAGCCTTACTCAGTAATGCCGTTACAGTTTACATTCCAATAAGCAGTGCAGAAGGTCACTGCTTCCCCACACTTTCAACAATATTGCAGGCGAAAACAATTCACTCTGGTTCAATTTGTATTTGTGTGATTGTCAATGAACCCAAGTGACTTGATCCCATTTCTGTTACCTCATCTACTTTTTGCTTTCAAATTGCGTGTATGCCATTCACAGACATTCTCAGAGTACTTTTCTTTCTTTTATTTATAAATGTATTTTTACATGTACAGTATATGATTTCTGTATCATACACAGTTTCCTGTTGGTCACTTGCATTTATATCCTGCTCATTTTATTCTTTGGACATGGAACAAATGGCTGCTTAGCACATTAATGTAATGCAAAATATTATGTTTTTCTTAAGAGTCTGCCTTAAAGCAATATTTAGACAGACCATTTGTTTTAGTTAAGGTTTACTTTTTATTTTCTTTATTCTTCTCTCATACAACATATGCCAATTGAAGTTTTCCCTCATTTGTCTCCTTTCTAGTCCTGTCCACACAATCCCTGTCCCCTGTTTCCCTTGAGAAAAGAGGAAGATTCCAGGGGATAGCAACAGAAAATGGTTTAACAAGTTACAATAAGATTAGGCACAAACGCTCATTTCAAGGCTGGATGAGTCAAACCAGTGGAAGGAAAGTACATGAGTAGGCAACAGAGTCATAGGCACTCCTGTTCCTACTGTTAGGAGTCCAATAAAACTCCAGGCTAAACAACCACAGCATGTATGCAGAAGGCCTAGTGAAGAGCAATGAAGGCTCCATGATTTGGCTGCCAAAGAGATCTGAGCTAATACAACAGATCCTTCAATTACTATATGCCGGCCTTTATTTTAGATTTCTATGTCTAGAAAGGAATTAATTTGTTTTCCAATGAGACAAAGCTTATATTACTGTGATAAAACACCATACCCATGAGTACTTTGGGGAGGAAAGGGATTATTTAATCTTACACTTATAATCAATCATCCAGGGAAGTCAGAGCAGGAACTTAAAGCAGGAATCCTGAGGCATGAATGGAAATAGAGGCCATATGGAGTGCTACTTACTAGCTTGTCCCCTATGGCTTGTAGGGCTTGCTTTCTTATAGTACCCAGGACCACCAGCCCAGATATAGTACCATTCCCAGTGAGCTGGGCATACTCACATGAATGATCAAACAAGAAAGCCCACCACATTCTTGCTCACAATCCAATCTGGTAGGGGCATTTTCTCAATTGAGGTTTCCTCTTCCAAAATGACTCTAGTTTGTGTCAAATTGACATAAAACTAGCCAGCACACCATTGTTGTCCTCCTTGTTTATGAATGTAACCAATACATTCTTCTTTTTTGTACAATACATTATCTTTAAAAATTTCTCAGTTTGTTTTGTTCTAGAATTTACTTCACTAGGCAAAAATTATAAGAACACAAGTAATTTTTCTTAAGTAATTAATTGGTTTTCACCACAATGTATGTTAAAATGCACTTGCCTTTCCTCATTGCATTTAAGATACCTTTAATGTATTTATAAAAATGTGTAGTATAGTCTGTCTGAGGTTTTGCCTCTATTTCCTGTATACTTGTCCTTGTGATAAAATTGTGCTGAAACTATTTTCTTATAGCATTTCATTTTGTTGTATTGTGTGCTGAACCTCAAACCTCATGTCCTAGACAATAAGTTTACAACGAGTCTATAGTTAGCCCTCTTTTTCATTTTCTGTTATGAGACAAGTTCTTACTCAGTAAGATGTCAGCCTGGCCTTAAGCTCACTCTGCTCCCTGAGGCCTTGCGTCAGCTTATTTTAAGTAGCTGGATTATACGACTGCACCATCAGGCCTTAGTTTAGCGTAATTATTTTTTTTTTGTCAGTCACTAACTTTTATCATTCATACAAAATATTCACTTTTTAGGCAGTTTAATTTTAAATAAGCTTATTTTAATTTTGGTAAAATTATTTCATTGAACTTGTTATACTTTATAAATGTTTATTCTTGATATAAGGAAAACTTTCATTTTATAATGTTTAAGTTATATAATTTACTTTTAATGTTTACTTTTTACCTTTCTGTAATATGCATTCAGGTAACCTATAAATAAGAATACCTGATACCTACATGTGGAATTGGGGTGGGGGGATGGGATGGGAGGGTAGTCAGGGTGCATGTGAGGGAGCAGAGAAAGTAAGAGGGAAGGAGGGAGGGAAGAAGGGAGAGAGGGAGGGAAGGAGAGGAAACTGGGATCGACATGTAAAATAAAAGATAAAAAAATAAAAAAAGGAATACCTGGTACCTTATCTCTTCATGATTTTTTCCTGTAACCTTGTTGTATTGAGAAGAATATTGAAGATACTACGTTTTAACATATAATCTAATTTATTTTATTTCACACTATCTTTTACTCTTTTGACATGATGGGAATGGGGGCAGCTCTTGGTTAAATTACCCATTTAATGACATATCTATAAGCATATCTATAATCCTAATGCTTGTATAGCTGGATGGGAGGTAGAGACAGGACAATTACCAGAAGTTGTTTGTTGCCCTAGCCTGGCATAAAGCAGTAGTGAACAAGAAGAGACTATCTCAAACCTGGTGGAAGAGGATACACTGCCCCCCCACGTATTTTCTTGATAATATTCACCTCTATTTTCTCCAGTTCCTCATGGATCCATCTTCTCCTTTTTTTTTTCTTTCAAAGAAACACTCTCAAAGCAGATATCCTTATTATTCTGATGCCCCTTATTGTGTGCATTTCTTTCCCTCTAAAAAAAAGGCTTTGTTTAAATATTTGTGCCCATTTATATGCTATTTCCTAAGTACTGTTTTTGGTGTGCATGCATACATATTTCACACCTGTCAGCACCCAGTGTGTATGCTTTGTAAACCGGGTTTCATTACTCAGAATGTTCAGTTTTCTCTCCTGCCTTTCCTATCAGCGTTGCTATCCAACTAACTTTTTAGTTTCCTTGGTTACATGCCTATTTATCCTGTTGAATGGCTGATTTTGTTCCCTTTTCCTAGTTCTGGAAACAAACAAACAAACAAAAAACCAAGAGACACTGCTAGACTGAAAACAATGAAGGCTTCTCTGGAAAAATAGGACTCTGTCTCTTGTCATCAATAATTTTCAATTCAGTCCATTTTTTGTTCTGTCAATCATATGCCAACTCCCAAGTTCATTTATTCTTTGTAATAAGTTAATTGAAATAAAATAATTAGCTAACTCATTTGGCATCTTCATTTTGCCTGAATACCACAACCACAACCAAATAAATTTTTAGTTTGCTTAAATACCACATTTTCTTTTAAAGTTCTCATGTTTGTTTTTAAAAAGTAGAACATATTATAAATTGCTTAAACGCATACTAAGACAGTTTTTTTTCTAGATTTTCTCAGAATCAGAATATTCATTTTAATGATGTTACATATGGTCCATATCGTATAGTAAGTGAATACATTACTGATGTGGCATGTCACATCCAGCAAACGATTTCAATGTTGTAGTTTTATAATCATCTATTTTTTTAATTCAAAATCATACTTTTTGCTAACATCATAAACTATTAGTCACAAAATACGCCTTTGAACTGATTCCAGGAAGGGTAAGATAGATCACTTTCTTATGTTTGTTTTGGCCAATCTAAAATTGAAGTAAATGAACACATTAAAGACTCATCTTTTGTGGGCTCTTAAGTTTGCTTCTATGGTACAATATAGAAACCAAGCAGACGTGAATTTCAGGTGCAAAGAAAGAGTCACTGTGTTTATGATGTATTCAGTGGTTCTTGTCTTCACATATTCCATACTTGTCCAGTGATATTGCAGTAAGTGAAAAAAATACTATTTTAAAATCTGGCTGTTATATAGTGAATTCCATTAATAAAATAAAAATAATAACTATTAATTTTGGTTAATGCAATGTCCATCAACGTTAAAAATATTCCTGTAAAGCAACTGTGAATTTTATTTCAATTTGAAATCTAGAAAGTACCTTCATCAGTGAAAATGGGAATTGTTTTATTACTTTTGCAATGTTGCAGTTGAAATCTACAATTTAAATTCAAGCATACTGAATCTATGGTGTATTTGCGCTGATGAATTTAATTATGAGGCATCAAAGAGTGATTACAAGAATTAATTTTATAATATCAGTACGAAATACTTTTTCATTTAATGGGTTCACTATAATTCTAAATATAAAACATTTATAATAACATTTCTATCATTTCTTAAAGAACAAGCACAGGTAAGATATGAATATTATCCAAGTGTTTCTTACAGTCATCAATCATTAGCTCTTTATGTGTATATTAGCCTGTTTTCTGCCCCATCACAAAATGCTTGACATAAGTAACTTCTGAAAAGAAACTGTTTGTTTTGGGTTCACAATTTAGAGGTTGCATTCCAAGAGCTCATTTACTTCTTCCAGGTTTCATTGTGGGAGAAGGATAGGAACAATAGGGAATATTTGCAGAGTAAATTGTTTACTTCATGGCACCGGAGAAAAAAAAGAGACCTTATCATGAGCTCATAGTTCTCCTCAAGAGCATTCCCCCAAAGACCCAGAGCCTCCCAAGGAGACTTTCATTCTAAAGGTTCATAACATCTCCCAATAGCATCACTGTACAAGCAGACATTCAGCCTTGTATTTTATGTTTCTCAAAGTGTGATATTTGTGGTTCACCTGCAAAGGATCATTGAATTTTCTAGTCTTTATCTATCCAGACATAAAAATTAATGATGACGTCTTATTGGTTGCAACATTGATGTAACGGAGATCATTACGTTAGAGGTATAAATGAGATGCAAAGTGCTTCAAGTTTTCTGTCAATGTAAAACCAAATTAGGCAGTCTCATAGAAAACAAAATGGAGTTAACAGTGTTCACTGGAGACTAGAAAAGGGAGGAAATGTGGGAGATAGAAAGCAGTTAATAAAAAGCACTCCCTATAAATCCAGGTTGGGAAAATATATTCTGGTTGTAGTAGCAAAGTATTGTATGTATTGCTAAGACAATCAATTGCATATGCAAAAACATTTAAAATCTCCAATATATAGTAATAATGATTGGTTGAAGAGATAGAAATCCATAACTTGGAGCATGAGTCTATGTTTGAATCCCCAGAATTGATGCAAAGTTGGGCATATTGGCTTGAGTCTAAAATCTAAGCATCATACAGTGAAATGGAATGTGGAGACAGGAAAATTCTCAGAAGTTCATGTCTCAGCCAACCTGGCATACAAAGCAGTGAAAACAAATGAGACACTGTTTCAAACAAGGTGGGAAGTAAGGACTAACTCTTGAGATTTTTTTTTGTAATTTCTCACCTGCATATCTTCATTATTTTCACGTATTCTACCCCTCAACACACACACACAGAGTGAGAAAGAGAGAGGACAGGAGGAAGGGGGGGGGAGAAAGAGGGGATGCATATGTTTATTGAAATTCATTCATGTATTGTGTATGCATATTCAAATAGTACAACATATCAAATACAATATATAAATTAAAATATAAGATAAAAGTGAAGATCCCTGTGTTCTGACACAGAAAGATTAAATTAGAATCTCTAAGTGTAAAAATCTCAAGTTTTCAAATGTCAGGGTGACTATGAGATTTTTCAGTAAAGTTTAGGAAGTACTGTCTTAAAAGCAAAGATTCTGACAGTACCCTCTCTACACCCTTCTTGAGAAAACTTGACCTTGCTCATTTATATTCTGATGTTTCTGAAAGCTGTGTTCATAGTTAAATTCCCTCCTGAGATCCAGACCTATATATAGACCTGCTTATCTCATAGAGCTGAGACATAATGTCATGAACTAATTTCTTTCCCTTGCCACTTGACTCACAACCCAGGGATACTCAACACACCTACTTCCTCCTTAATATGTAGACCACCGTTTAAAGCTTGATGGCAGCCAAATCAAAGTGGATGGTGTCAAGCATGTCCCATTAATGGGCAGATTGTGTCACTTTTCTCTTTTATGTCATACTGCTACAACTTTCTTCATTCTTATTGCTTATGTTATTATCAGCCACTTTTGCCTCTCACAGGACATTCAAACATCTTCTTTACTCATTGGTTTTTGCCTTCTAATAAATTTTTCTGCAAGCAATATAGTCATCACTGTAAAAACGCAAATAGGTTAGATGACTTCCTCACTTCTAACTCCTCTAACATTTTTTTAAACAACCATAAAGCTAGTAGCCCACTTTTATTAAACTCTGATACTGGATTTTATGACATATGATTACTTCAATCTCTTTAATAATTGCTTCTGCCACTCACATTTCGCCTCCATTGAAGCATGCTCATTTTATACCAGTCTCACAGAAATAAAAATGTCCAGCTATTATAACAGCACATTATACTATGTTTCCTACATAGTTTATGTTAAGTCAAAAAACCCATTTCTTTTTCCTTCTTTATGTAGTGTGTGAATGCAACTATGCACTGTGTGTGTGTGTGTGTGTGTGTGTGTGTGTGTGTGTGTGTGTGTGTAAGAGCACAGGTCTTGAACTCATGTCGTTATGGTTGTATGCAAAGTGCTTTTAAAATGTAATGAAATATGCCATTCGAATGAGCTATAGATGCAAACTGTGGGTTACAGTTTGGCTTTAGTATATGCAACATGACTTAAATTAAACATTTCTGTACTTTAGATCCCTAATCTTTAAAGCAGCACAAATAATGTGTCTGATTTATAGATAATTTTTTTCTACTTAATAGAAAAGTACTTATAACTTGCTTTAAAAAGTACCTGGCACACAGCAAGCACTCAATAACTATTACCCATCATATTTTAGTTCTTTATATGTCAAGTATTATTTGCTACTGTCATTATTTTATACATTTTAAAAGTGTCTTCCTGCCTGGCAGTGGAGATGTACATCTTTAATCCAAGCACTTTGGAGACAAAGGCAGGAGGATCTCTTGAGTTTGAGATCAGCCTGGTCTATGAAACAAGTTCTAGCATAGGCTCCAAAGCTACATAGAGAAACCCTGTCTTGAAAAACAAACAAACAAAAAACAAAATGAAAAAAAAATGTGTCTTCCTCCACTATATACAACCCTCATAGAAGACTGAAACTTGTTTTAGTGTAACAGAGGTCCTTGCTACTAGCTTGCCTTTTGGAGGGTTTTCTCTACGTCTTCCCTCACTCTGGCATTAAAAGTGATAAAATGTATAAGCATTATTTTTCAGATGAAAAAATATGTTTATTTTGTAGTACATTCCCTGATAATAGGGAACATTTTTCTTGCCTTGGAAACTGTATCAACATTTTGGGTGATATCTTCAGGCAATCAAATCCTTTCCTGCGGGCATAATTGATAGCTCTAACCCCAGGTCTTAAGCCCTGTGATTGAGAAAGCATTTTGTTGACAAGAGATTTTTTTTGTTATTTATTGTACAGGCAATTAAAAAATGGCGTAGCCGTGGGGCACACTGATACTGATGGTGTTATTTCTCACTTGGCTGATTCTTAAAAAGATTTGTTAGGGCCAACAAGTAAGTATGTTTTATGAGATGAGGGAAATGGGACTTTCATATAAATTTGTATACAAAGATTCATGTGGTTTTATAAGATTCATTGTACTTCAATTCTTTTTTTTCCTTTGGCTATTTTTGACTATAGGCAATCATTTGTGAGGGTGTGTAAAGAAGAGTTTCCTAGGTTAATATTATGCTCATGGTTTTGTAGCAATATTCCAAATGAAAGGGTTTTTTGTTTTGCTTTGCTTTTGTTTTCCTGAGACAGGAAATGATAGTTTTTAGGGACAATAATATAACTTTTTTTCCTAAAATAAATCAAAGAACAAGTATTTCAGATAGGGGTCTGATATGGAAAGCTATTCCAATATATAGATACATAGGGACTAAGGGCTGATGAAAAATGTGACTGAACTGATGTTACATAGCTGGCATAATGTCACGACAAAAACTATCAGACCAAGGATATGAGAAACTATTGCTCTGGATAAATCTCTTGTACTAGGCTCCAGAATTATTGATCCAACAAAAAGGGAATGACTTACCATTAGTGCCATACAATCAAACTGAACTTATGAAAAGAGAAAGAACCCATAAGGGTTTCCAGTATACTTGAGTCACTGTAAGAAGGAAGTGTTTTCCATTAACACTATCAAGAAAGTAAATTTGAAATGATGAGTCTGCTTGCTGACCCCTGTTCAACTCTGTCTTGCCTTTGAGGCTAACCTCTGTTCAACTCATGATACCATCTATTCTACCTACAGAAAGAAGTGTTTGTTCATTTTACATGCTATTCAGTTACATGTTTTGAAAGCAAATTTTCTCCTCGACAGAATCTACATGTATTGACTTTCAATTTATTGCTTTATTGTTAAACAATTATATCAGTTTATTGCAATGGTAAATGTATATAATTAGTAAAGAACAAAGAATAATTGATGTGGAGGGCAGGTACTAAAGCATAGGTAGAAATTACCAGAGTAGGTTAATTATATTAAGATTTTTATCTGCAGGGAGTTCAGTTTGCATTTTGGTGGGAGATAAAATGTCATCCATCTCCTGGTGCAACTGTTTAATGCACTTCCTCATGTTGTGGTGACCCCAAAACTTATAATTATTTTCATTGCTACTTTATAACTATAAATTTGCTACTGTTATGAATAATAATGTAAGTAGCTGCATTAACTGATGATCTTAGGGGAACCCTTTGAAAAGAATATCTGATCACCAAACGAGTCATGTCACATAGGTTGAGGACTACTGTTCTAGAGCTACAAATCAATACTAAAATAATCTTAGACGTTGTATTGAAGAAACAGGCAAGTACATATATTTAGGGAAACTATATAAAGTAAGGGACACCAGGTTGGCTCAATGAGTAAAGGCATCTACCACCAATCCTGGTGATCTGTGTTTGATCTCTAGTACCTACTTGGGGGAAGGTAAAAACTGACTCTGGCAAGTGGTTATCTAATCACAATAGTTGTCCTAGTAGGTGAAAGTTTTCGCTATGGAAGTCTTATGAGTCTGATTCCTGGATCCTCTGGTGGAAGGAGAGAACCAACTCTTAAAAGTTGTCTTCTTACCTTCATACGTTTTTGTGCTTGCATACATGTGAGCATGTGCGCAAACATATACATAAACATAATAAAACTGTTTTTAAAGATATTATGTAGATGAATGATGAGATTTTAGAAGCCTTTTTTTCTTCAAAGAAATCATATTTCATTGTTCTTATTTTTGACATTATAAAGTAATTGTGCCATTTCTTCTTACCCTTTTCTTCTTCTAAACTCACCCATTTACCCTTCCTTGCTGTCTTTCAATTTCATTGCCTCTTTAACTATTGTTCCATGCAAATGCATATGTGTATTTGCATATATACTGCTAAGTGTAAACTGTTCAGTTTGTATAATGTTACTTGTATGTATGTTTTCAGTGCTGGCTATTTGGTCTGGATAACCAGCTGAATTGCTCTTTCCCTGGGGAAGCACCCACTCTCAGCATTCCTAAGTTGCCTGCAGTTGTTTGTTTAGGGTAGAAGCCTCAGGGCCTTTTCCCTGTCCATTTCAGCGTATATATTATTAGTATTTTATATTATTTATATATTATTAGTATTTTAATTCCAACAAATTAGTTATATTGTTAACAAATGAATACAATTCCTATTTATACACGATGACATCAGATATGCTTACCGTTACAGTTGTATAATTAATATACTAAAATAACTAATTTTTATTGTTCTAAAATTTAACACATAAGTCTATGTTTGGAATGACTACAACCATTTTCATACAAGAAAGTTATATTAGACTAAAACATTCCATTACACTGTGCTTTTTAGATGAAGAATTTTTCACTCTTAAAATCTAGAAAGCATTGATTTGCATTCTATTATGTGTTAAAAGTACCTTTTTCAAAGTGTAACATAAATGAGCTCATAGATAGCACATAACCTTTAGAAACTGGCTTTAATCTTTTAGAATAGTGTCTTTGAGTTTCATCCATGCTGACTCAAAGATCAATAGTTTGAACCATTAATTGTTGTACAGCCATTTCTTTCTTCATTGTGTTTATTTCTTAAAAGGTTCTTGTACTTTTTCTACATGGACAACTGTGTACAAGGCTATGATGTACAATAATTTATAAATTTCTATAGAGATGTTTCTATTTTTATTGTTTTTATTCTGGGTAAATTAATAAGTTTCGAGAAATGTAATCATATTTTTCAAAATGATTGTATGCTTTTACTTCTCTACCATTACAATTCATGAATCACAATTTTTTTTACATTCTGACCAATATGTGTATAAGACCCTATGTAAATTAAATTTCACAAAGATGAATGAGGTAGAATTTCCATTTTGACTGTGGATTTTGAAAAATATTTTTATATAAAATACACTTGACGAGATCTTCAAGGTCTGCACAACAGAAAACTTTTGAAAATGTTTCCAGAAGCATTATTTTTCCTATTAAAATATTGAACAAAACAAGCTCTTCTGCTCTTTTCTAAGTTATGAGTAGGTCCACTCCCAAGCCACATCTCTTTGTAATTCATAATAATCATTACATAAGAGTTATGACTTCTAAAACATTTTTGTCTTTAAATATCCTCCAAAATAATAATAGCTATTCAAAAACACATAGGACTGAATCTACAATATATCTCCACAGGTAGTTCTAATATCAATAATGTGCATTTCATATACACTAAGCTGTTATGCTAAACCTGCCAGTTTTCTTTCTTTTCTCAGACAATATATTTATTGTGTGGATATCTGGTTATTGAAAGTAAATACTATGAGATATTTTAGAATCGCCCTCTTTTTTCCTATTTCATTTATAATGAAAATTTTCCCTATCTATTTTCTTTCTAATAAAGCCTATGTATAAGCCTTTATCACACTCCCATTGTTCAGTCCTGAACCAGCGCTTCCTTATGTTCTTCGTGATCTGCTATAAAAGGCTCTTAAATTATCCCATTTTATATCTCTAAGGTACTCCATAGTGTGACAAGCTCTATTTCTAACACATAACCGTGACTGTTGTATTCTAAATCAGTAATTCAAAGAATGAAATGAAATTAAAACCTGTAAACTCCTGTTTGTTCCTTAGTTGAAACATCTTGTGGCATACCAGTATATTAAGAAAATACAACAAATAACCAAACAAAAAAATAAGAACAAACAACCAAGTAAACTGAAACATGTCCCACTGTGGCCTTTCCACATGTGGGGAGTGTGTGCAAGATAGTACTTGCCAAAATTAATCCCAAATTTCTTAGGCAAAATTTTTACTGTCAGTTCAAAAAGTTCTGAATTATATGTAATTTCCAAGTGATTGTTAAGAGAAGGTAATTTTGTTGAATACGTGGGGGTTGAGGAAGATATCAAATAAAAATGGTTTTCACTGACTAAAGGACATCGCAATTTTACAAGGTTTTGTCTTTCCTCTCTCTGTCTGTATTTTTCATGTAGCTTAATATGAAGCCACATCAAACTCTTTATTAATTATCTTTGATGCACCTTGCTGTTTTCAGTATGTTTTATACATCATGTTTCCTTTTATTAGGATGCCCTTCTGTCCCCTTTCTACTCATTGCCTATTAATCCTTGAAGAACCATATCAAAGACTAGCTTTCCTGTTAAACCTATTCTTTCAATCCAGGACTGACTGACTGTATGTCTCAGTCTCTACCATTTAGTTTATAGACAATGCTGTTCTTAATCACTATGTCTTACTCAACACAGAACCCAAAATATAACACAAAAATAACCACTCAATATTTTCTATACAGAATGAATGGATTAGTGAATAAGTGAAAATATTTCATGCATAAATATGCAAACAAGTTCAGCAGGTATCATGGTTTTAAAACAATAGAACTGTAGAAAGCAAGACCTTGAGTTTACATTAAGTTGTCAGTAATTTACTTTAAAGCATCTTGGTTGTATATAATCTGATGAAAATATAGGTAAGAATAAATATCAATGTACAACCCAGATACAGTGAGTTCACATTTTAAGCATTCCTTGTCCTGAATAATCATTGAACATGGCCTTAGTCTGAATTATTCAGTTTGTCTCTAAATTTACAAAAGAAAAAATGTGTTTTGAATTAGTATAAGAAACAACTTTTCATTGGCAATGTTATAATAGCTTAAAAGTTGAAAACGAGCCTTCAACCTTGTATATGAGGATTTTTTTAAAAAACTCTTACAGGATTTAACAAGCTCAAGCAACTAAAACACTGTTAAAACTGCTGCCTGCCTTGTATTCCCAGTCCTTATTCTTAATATGGTAATCTGCTATTCTATGTGGTTGTAATACTGTGAATCTGCCCTATCATTGGAATGCCAGTGCACCCAATTTCCGGAAGAAACTTTTATGTGATTTGCCAAATGTCTAAGGATAGATGATAAAGACTTCGAAGAATATATATGAACAGGTTGTGTGACATTTTTTCCTGATCGTTAATGTTACAGAGTGTAGTCTGAGACTTGCCTTCGTTGTAGTATACCATCTGTTATGTTCCTACCTATATTCTTTGCTCCACAACTTTTTCATTTAAAAAACTTTCACCTATACCCAAATTATATGGGTGATATAATGAATTCAGTAATGAATTCAGCATCATGTGTTAGAGTAGTAGTAATAAAGGCTCATTAAGGGAAACCTTATGGACAAGAGAATAGACTCTCTGGCCTGAGTGGGGAACCTAACATTCCATTTGGGCCAGATCAATCACTCAATTAAGGGACCACTCCTGGGGAAGTGGGCTCATCTTAATCCATGCTAAAGAAATAGATGGAATTATGTTTTCATTAATGAGGAAATCTCTTTTTCCTTCCCAGTGTGTGTTCCCGAGCTTAGACCTTACAAGTTGAGAAGCTCAAGTTTTTGCTGGGTCAGTCCACATATCTGAGTACCATCTCATAAAAGTAAACCTTTTCCTCTTTCTTTTACCTGCCATTTTCTTTCAGATGGACTTCTGTCAACTTTTTCTAATAAATAGCATAAAGTACAAACATCATGTGATAACATGAGTTTGGCATGCATGTTGTTTTAAACAACAAAGCTTTATTCTTTCTCCTCTGTTTGCTTTCTCTGGACAGCTGCTAAGTTTTATAACTTGCCTGCCCAAGGAAATTTTCTTTTATACTCTATGGAAGTTGTTGTTCCCAAGCTTCTATTTTAGTATTTTCTAAGATTCTTTTATTAATGAGACCAGGAACCCCAAGGGGAATTTCAGATTTTCTTGCATCACTTGATGGCCACAAAGGGACTTCACAAATTCTGCTAACACAGGCGGCATTTACTCAGTTCTACTAATTATTAGTGTTAAAAGACTCATGCAGAAAATATGCACTTATATGTACATAATACTCTCTTAAACTTTTAAAATGTCATTATAATTAATTTTCTTTGAAATGCTTTAGTATAAATCTTTAAGAACAGAGCACAATTATTATACTTCACAATGTTGCTATCATTCTTTTATATAATTTATAATTCCTAGCTATAATCCTTCAGTTATCTCAGCAATGTCATTTTAAGATCATTATTTCTCATCTAGGATCCAATCAAAGATAACATTAAACTATTCAGCCTCTTTAATCTAGAATAACTTTCTTGTGATTTCCTTCTTTTTGGAAGAATTGATATCTTTGAAGAGTCTAGAGTTATTCTTTTCCATAATGTCAATTTGATTATTTCTTCATGGTTGAATTTAAATTAAGCATTTGTGACAGAAATTCCACATGCTGATGTTTTAAATTTTCTTATTACACCACAGAATGAAGTAATTGTGTTCCCTTATTTGTAATTTCACTTTAGATTACTTTGTTAATGTTTTACCTAACACATTTCCTTTGTAGAGGAAGCTTCCCTTGTCATTAGGAAATAGTATGCCAAGATTGATATATCTTGATTATGTGAATGTTTTGCCCATGCTGCTTTTGTCTGTTGATGCTTCTTGATGGGTATTTATAACATATTTCTTTTAAATATTTTTCTTCTCATAAGATAGAATTTCTAAAACAAAGAATTTCCCCATACCTTTTTAGAATTATAGTGTACTCATGGGTATTATTTTTTTATTCAGGACGCACCAAGCCATTGCTGTCACTACTCTTTCATATGGCCAATTTCTTTTTTAAAAAATAATCAAATGGATTCTTTCTCAGGTTGTTCCTCTCATCGTTTTGACATGTCTCCTCAATTATTTAAATACTTTCATTTTACTTTGACAAGCTATTCCTTCCTAGTTCCCCATATACTTTCCCTTCCTGGTCTTGGAATCAACCATTTCTCCAAATAATCATGGTGCATTTTAAATTTATTGTATAGAGAATGCAGAGATTAAAGTCTAGGCATTAAATATTCTTGTTGTGCATAAAATGTCATTGAGCCTAGTATATTTCATTGACCAAAGTGTTTGACTCATGTATTTATAGTGATCACTGTAATTTTAAACTAATATTGGAAGGTTCTTTTTGAGTTACATTTCTGTTTTCCTTAACCTGTAGAATTCTGTTAAGGTTCTACATACATAAGGTTCTACATAGATATGGGTAATGTATCTATTAATTCACTCAATTCCACATTCCACACAAAATAGTTTCATAAGTATTACTGCCAGGCTAGGGTATAATTCAGTACTTGAGCACTTGCCTATAATTTCTATTGCATACTACTACAAAACAAACCCACAATGATTGTTCATGGCTTCTTTGTTATTATTTGTGTTTTTACAGCCTGTCCCTGTGAGGCTATCCAAGACAGTGTGCTCAAATGTTACATGGATTTATTCTTTTGTATTTTTAATAAATTTGATTAATGATTAATTCCATTTGTTTATTCCAGTATTCCATGTTATCGCATTTATTCTTGATAATTAAATGTCACATTTTAAGTATGTGAGACATTAATATGTTTTGAAAACCAAAGTCACATAAAACAAGATTCTTAATTCCCACTTTCTTCTTGTTTTTTTCACCATAATATAATGATGTGTTGTAGTTGTCAATTCAATTAACTTTTAGCTTTTCTTTCTTCTGAAACCCAATGTTAAAATAAAGACACACATGGAAACACATTCACAACTCATGTTGTCCATTTTCTCTTATACAAAATTATATCACACAGTATATACATATATACATAATGGCATCTCCCATCAATTGTCTAGTTTCATGTATTCTGGAAATTGCCAATATCACTTTTTATTTTCCTTATTCATTATATCTTACCTATCCTACATTTTACTAAAATAATCTCTCAAAGGTCAAAAAATTAGATTGCTTCTAGCATGGTGTGATTATAAACTTAATAACAAAGTTAAAATTATGCATATAATTATTTCTCCCATTAGTCAAGACTTACTTACATGTAAGATTGTTAATTCCTGGAATCTAGTTGTAGAGAGGGAGGAGTGATGAACAAAGGGTC
Organism: Phodopus roborovskii; assembly: GCF_943737965.1. Lineage (NCBI taxonomy): Eukaryota > Metazoa > Chordata > Mammalia > Rodentia > Cricetidae > Phodopus > Phodopus roborovskii. The sequence goes on from NW_026125884.1 coordinate 438,983, forward strand.
AAGTCCATGCTGGGGAAACCCACAAAAACAGCTTTCCTGAACAAGGGGGAGTTCATGGACCCTAGACTGACAGCTGGGGAACCAGCATATGATGAACCAGGGCCCCTGCATATGGGTGTCAGTTAGGAGGCCTGGGAAGTCTTTGGGGCCCCTAGTAATGGAGCAGCATTTATATCTAGTGTAGGGATGGATATTAGGAATCCATTCCCCATAGAGGAATACTCTCTTGGCCTAGACACATGTGGGAGGGTCTAGGCCCTGCCCCAAAGGATGTGACAGACTTTGATGATCCCCCATATAAAGCCTCACCCTTTCTATATAGCAAAAGAGGAATGGGATAGGGGTCGATATGGGGCCTAGGAAGAAGGGATTGATATATAAAATAAGATTGTTTCTAATTTAATAAAAAAGGAGAAAAAAGATTGCTAATTTCAAGGGAAATGGCATATTTAAAGTACAACTTTCTATTGCCTTCTCCACTATCCAGTTGGCATCACTTTAATTTCCCACTGGCAGTGTATGAGGGCAAATGTTTGCTCCCTCCAAACAAACACTTTAAAACTTTTGAATTTCTGCCAAACTGAAAGTTGAGTCATTATATTCAATAGGTCTTGATTTACTTTTCACTTATTATAGGTAGAATGCAGTAAATATTTTGTGTGTTTAGGCATTTTATTCATCTTTGTAAAGAAACTGTTAATACCCTTTGTCTGTCCTATTTTAATGCTTGATATTTTGGTGACTTCCCCAATATTCCATGGTGATGATCTCCATTATTTGTAGTCTTGCCTATTTATTGTTGCTCTCGTTAACAAAATAAAAATATCTGTTATGAATTTGTGAGACTGAATGTACAGCAGCTTTATTTGCTTGCTTGAGTTTTTGTTTGTTTGTTTGTTTTTCGAGACAGTGTCTCAATATGTAGCCCTTGCTGTCTCAGCATTTACTATGCATACCAGGCTGGCTTCAGACTCAAAAAGATCTGCTTGCCCCTGCCTTCTGAGAACTGGAATTATATGTACACCACCATGCCTAGTCCATTAGGAAGATTAGTATACATTGACTTGAGTCTTGATCTACTTGACTTCAATTGTATTTCTGAACCTTTTGAAGACAACCGTTTCTCATGGTTTATATTAGTTTGCATTTTAGGAAGGTGCAGAGTATGCCATGTAATATAGCCCACCAGCTCTTTATGAGCGTCACGTAATCAAATGCATGAAGTTTTAAGTGCAAGCTTATGAGTGTGTTAAATAGGCCACATCAAACGTGAAAACAAGCTTGCAGCCTTTGCAATGTGATTGGTTTAGGTTGTGTCAAGTTTTATCACTAAATGCTTTATGAAAAAAATCAGTTTCCAATTTTAATATGACAAATAACAGATTGTAGGCCTGAAATTTATTAAATCAGTTACTTTTGGGGGCATTTTTATTCAGAAAAGCTGTGAATTATTCAGTAAAAGCTTTAAGAGAGAATCATAAAATAGTCAAGTAAAATGCCCACTCAAAAAATCATAAGCATAAAATGTTTGTACTTACTTGACTGTGTTGAATAAAACTCCTAAACTCAATCTAATCTCAACGAATAGGGAAGTAGATTGAGCAGTTTCTTAAGTTTCTGAAATTGTGAATTTCATTTTTCCTTCTTTGGGATATATTGAATTTGTACTTAAATACATACTTTATTAACTTTTGTCCCTCTCTTTTCAAATTACTTTGTCAGTTGTGATTGCAGTCTCTCCCATGCTGTTTGTCTTAATGCTGCATTCCCAGTACCTAGAACAACATTTTAGTTGTTTTAGGTGCTTGATCATTTTTTGAGTGGACTAATGTGTGCAAGAATAGAGCAAAAGGAAGATATAATGCAAAATGCAGGGAACAAATATAACTACTTATCTATCTGCAATAAAATGAAGGTTTGGTGGCACTTTGTCATTTCTCTAGCCCAGCTCAGATTCCTCTAGAAATCATCTCACATGGATCTTTTCATGGCAGCTCTTTTTGCAGAGAAGCCATCTACCTGACCAGAAGAGGTGCAAATTAGTTACACCCATTGCCATTTCTCTATGTTTCTTGCAAATTATTAGCCATAGCAGTGGATCACATCAAATTTACAGTTCTCATTGTATTTTTATTCTGACCACAAATTTCCATATTTTTGTGTGATTATAACATTTAATGATTATTAGTTTTAACAAAAATGTGATATCTTTTAAAATAGAAACATCGACATTGAAAAACATTTGTTTCATTAATATTAGACATTTTGCTTGTTTCTGATGTTAGATATATGGCTTTCATGACAGTATTTTTCTATTTGTTTTGCATTTAGCACTATTTACTCAGGATAGTTTTTGTTTCTCTGGTGTAAAACTGTTGGGTGAAATATAGTAAAATATACAGCCAAATTAAACATTGTTAGGAAATATGTAACCTTCTAACAAATCTGGAAACCTATAGATTCCTACTACAGTGAAATTATTTTAGCTCCCCATAATGTTTCAAACTATGAACTTGGAAACATAGCCAAAATTATCTCTATTACCTATATGAAATGTATGTCTTTTTTTTTGTTTTAAGCTACTAAATTATTTGATTGAGGCAGATTTGGTCAAGCAATGGAAGTATTTGAGTGTTTAACTTTCAGAATGTGTCAACAAATTGCCAAGGAATTGAACTCTTCATGTTTGCACTAGGTTATATTAAATTTATTTGCTTCGCGAAGTCATTGCACTTTGTCTTAAAAACACCCATTGTTTAGTTCTTGTAGCCATTTATAATTCCTTCTGGGGGTTCAGGAAACCCAGCCACATTTGCCATCTAGTGGAGCAAATAGAAATTGCAAACTTACACCTCCCTTTGGGGCAAGACAAGTGGAGCCTATTGTTCACAAGTCATATTCATGGAAAGCACATGCTACTCATTAGGGATGAGAAAGATGGATTTAGAGTATGTATTCACATTATGTAAAGAGATGAGTCTGCCAAAAAATAAAGGGAAGAATACACAACTCTCTTCCAATTTTTTAATGCCCAACATTATTATACCCAAAGACACTTGCTCTTAATAGGAAGTTAAGGTGAGTGTTGGCATGTAAAACAAAGCATTAATGATACTCTGATGTTATAGCTACAAAGTGGGAGGGATTCTTAGTTCTATTGGCCTACAATAACAGAAAATTTGAAACAAGGTGATTTATATAGAATTTCAGTGGATTTTCACAGTTCAGAGGCTCCAGGAGTCTCCACAGACTGTAGAATCTGCTTTCTTGTTGATGGGGAATGTGGAAGGAAGACATGAGATTTAGATTTAAATAGAGGGTCATAAGTATGTATAATTAAGCATCTTTGGTCAAGTGTAAGTTGCCTTTATTACAGTCTCTTCTGGAAGTTAGTTTGAGAAATTGTCAAAATGTGTGAATCTCTTTCTGGGAGAAAAATTCCTCCTCTTAACTGACACTAGCTTTTGAATTTTCCCTTCAGCAAGCATGGGATTCTTTGGAAAGTTCCAATTTCATACAATCCAGTCTTTCAGTAATCTGACTGACTATGAGAGATTCACAGGTGTATCTTATTTTCTTTCCAGCTGGGTTGGTTACACTCAGGTCTAAGATCTGCCAGGGTTCTTCTGGAGTGTAATGTCCTAGATCTTTCTTTCTTGAATATGAAAGTATAGATCTATTAAAAAGAAGAATAAATCATAGAGTACAATCCTTACAGTGGGAGCTGCCTCCAATAAGCATGGAATACTTTTAAAGAGTCTAGGCATGGTGGAAAGAGTTGTTCCCATGGGCAGGAATGGGATGGATCCTTACACTGGTTGCTAGGGATGTAATTACACTATTTTGAATGATTTGTTCATGCACTGTTCATCCCATAATTTAAGCATGTGTACACATGAAAGAAGAGGTATAACAGTATTTTTTTGTTTTACCTGAAAGGTAACTTCAAAATCGGGCCATGACTGCCCTTGAACCCTAACCTGTTGAAGGCTGGCCTTAAAAAAAATCTCTCCTACCAGGATGTGCTTGACTGAAAATGATCACACATGTAGGAGAATGGGTACTGGCTGCTATCCTGCCAAGAAGGAGCAGAAAATAATGATTTTTCAAGAAGTGATTCCCCAGGTAACTGGAGTATCCTTATGTTTACCTGCCTCAGTACATGTGAAATGAAATCCAAATTCCAGTGTTGGATTTTATAATCTGCACTGTTTTATAATTTTGTACTACTTCTTCTCTTACCTTGAATGTTATGTTGCTTAATTCAGTACAATTACTATTCATTGAAGGAAATTGAATGTGTAACACTTACTGATTGCTTACCTAATTACATGTCTTATACTAAAGTATTCATTTATCTTCACAACTACCCTATAAATTGTCACTTTAAAAATAGAAAAGCACACTCTGATGTCTTACCTCATTGTAACTTCTGTAACTTTAATACTGTTTTATTCTTTTATGCATTTGTTGCAACATTTCCATCGTGTGGACTGGAGACATGCGTAGTGTTCTTGTAGGTGATCTGTATTGGTCATCCAGCATCCATATGGTGGCTTATAACTGCATGTAACTTCAGTCCCAGAAGTCACAATGCCATCTTCTAGTCTCTATGATCACCAGGCACACATGTGGTACATTAACATACATGTGGACAGAACACTCATGCATATAAAATGAAAGAATATAAAATGAAAGCAAGTCTTTAAAAGAATGCTACTGTTTCATGCATGATTCCCATAGAAAGATAGACATTTTCCTAAGGTTAATCTGCATGAAGGTATTTACACTTGATCGGAGGTTAATATTTCATACTTATTTCAGAATGTCTATTTTTAACAGCTGTTTCCTGCAGGGGTAGCATCACATATTCAGTTATGCAATAAGCAAACAATTTCAATTATGAGCATTGGAGATTTCTTGAAATGTAAAGTTTTGTGGAACCCATACTCATTAATCAAAGAATCCTTACTTAAACTCTAAGAAATAAAACAAACATCATCATCAGTGCAATTCTGGAAGTTTAGGATTATCTAATGATGTGAAGTTTTATTTCCATATGTAAACAGTAAACAAAAATGAAGATTCAGGCATGGATGAGAAGCAAGGAAAGAAATCATGAATAATCAAAACATAGAGCACTAAGAAAATAGATGGTGAGAGAAAATGCTTGAGAGGCAATGGGAGGTCAAATGTTTATAAAATATGACCCAAGAGAAGGAAAGAGACAACTAAACAGTTGGGTGGATGTATAGCAGTCCTTGTTTTCAGTGGCATAAATGAAATAAACTGCCACGTCCTGAATGGCTTGGTTCGGCAACCCTGCCTAGGAGCCACAAAGGAATGAAGGACGGACATGCATACAACATACAGAAAAACTGGATTCAAGAGGTCTTTTCATACTCTGCACAGGTATCCAATAACTAGAAATCTCATCAAGTTTATTACTTGTAGCACAGGAAGAAGAGCTGGGTGGTATAGGTAGTGAGTCTCTGTAGGGAAGCAGTCTCAGACTATAAACATCCAGAGGGAAGAAGCTATGGTTGTTAGTTTTTCTTTTACACACTGGACAATCATTTTAAAACACACATATTTGAACACACTGTCAATATTTTTACCCTGACCACAGGAAGGCTGTGTATTTCTGAGCCTCACCCAGAAGAAAGGCTATGCCAATTCCTCATAGGTCAGAGGTCCTTTGCTCTAGCATGACTGGCTCAAGTCAAACAATACACACTTACAACTTCACTTGCTCAAGACTTCATTTGCTCCTCCCTCCAATAAATACTATGGGAGAATCTAAGAGATACACCAAATGTCTATTATGAGATTCATAAAGGACATCTTAGAAATATGAGCTTTGCATGACAAAGCATTAACTAGAAAAAGAAGCGAAGTAGTAATTATTTGCAATGTTGTTGAAGGCACTGGAAGATTAGACAAGAGAGCAGCCACAGCAGGTTAAAGGCTCTTAGATTGGTGTATTAAAATGCGGTTATAAAATGCTGGTCTTACCTAAGAGTGGGTGTGGGGTGTGACCGGAAAGACTGTTGACCAGTGGCACCCATTGTTGGACAAAGGGATAATTGAGGCTGAAAGAAGATGAAAAACAAAACAAAACAAAACAAAAAAAAAACAAAAAAAAACACCAGAGTATCAATGATGGTGACTACTTGGTGACTTGGTGGAAAAAGAATAGGGGAAACAATGAAGTGACACAGTCGTTCCCAAGTGGCTTAAAATGCTATTCATTGTGTAATGATGATAAAGGAGCTTAAATTTTAAAAATTTATAAGTATTAATGTCCCTAGAGAGAACTTACCTATTTTATTCATTATTCTATTGCTATATATGACACCAAGACCAAGGCAACTCTTTTCTTTTCTTATTGTACATATCAATCCCAGTTCCCTCTCCTTCCCTCCCTCCCCTACCCCCACAACCCTCCTATCCCATCTCCCCCCCCCCCCACTCCACAGGGAGGGTGGTGCCTTCCAGGAGGGATCATCAAAATCTGTCAAGTCATTTGGAGTAGGGACTAGGCCCTCCCTCCTGCCTCTAAGGGAGTGTCCGTCCATGGGGAATGTGCTGCCAAAGTCCTTTTGTCCACCAGGGATACATCCAGGTTCCACTGTCAGAGGTCCCTTAGACAGCCCAGGCCTTCTCGCTGAGACCCATGTTCAGGGTGTCTGAGTCAGTCCAATGCTTGTTTCCCAGCTATGAGTCTAGGGGCCATTAGCTCCTTGTTCAGGACAGCAACTCTTATAAAAGAAATCATTTAACCTGGGGTTTGCTTACAGTTTTAATGGCTTAGTCCATTGTCATCATGGCAGGGAGCATGGTGGCAGGCAGGAAAGCATGGAACTAGAGAAGTAGGTGAGGGATTTTCTTTCTGATCTGCAGAGAGATAGAGATAGAGATAGATAGATAGAGAGAGAGAGAGAGAGAGAGAGAGAGAGAGAGAGAGAGAGGAAGGGAGAGGGAGAAACTGGGCTGAAAACTGGCTAAATGGAGTAGGTAACATGGTTATGCTGTGAAGACTGTGAGACAAGATAACCTATTCGTGAAGGTTGGTTCTGGCACCCATGAGCTACATGGAGTATGTAGAGGTATTTGCTTGTTTCCTTTTCTAACATGCAAAGAGTCTTGGGAATATAAAAAAATGATAAATTGGAAAACCCAGTCTAGGAGAGACTTGAGACTGAGGAGTGAGGACAATAGAGTCAGATTGCTGAAAGTAAGGGTGGCGAATTCTGTTTTGATTCTAAAATGTGACGAAGAAGAAACCAAACAATGGCAACCCCTTCATGGCATGTCTTTCTTGTATTTTTCACTGAAAAAAGTTAGGTTTGTCTAAGCAAAAAGAGCAAAATTAGATTTGTCAAGATGAGTTTGAGCAAAATGGAGAGCGAGAGAGTTGCTAAGGGAAACTTGTTTGGTGTATTATTGCTTCATTTATGTTTGAGACTCTAAATATGTTCATTTATTAGCACATGGGTGAATTTTCTATCATGCCCTACAACCAGAAAACAATATGTAGAATTCTATGTTTGCACATACAGGGCAACAGCAAGTACCTATTAGTTATTCATTGAAACATTTAGTTGTAGTGTACCTCAGATGACTTCAAAACAACCTAAGTGCCCTGCATTGAAGCTTCTATGAGGTTGATTCTAATTTCAGTGATTGTCAGGGCCCTTAAAGTTGGCTCTGCTTCATCTTGGCTCAAGATCAGAGTTCAAAACTCTCCTTAGAAGTCATAAGTCCTAAAAGTCTAAGGTGTGGCTATAGTAGGATGTTTGCTCATGGCTTTGAATGCTTTATCTAAATAACAACAGACTTAGCCTGAGGTGTGGTTATTCTTCACCCTCAGGGTCAGATAATGAGAAATTGAATCTAAGGTGTGGTTATCAAATGCTTGGAGGATTAAGGAAGGAAGTCTGTTCCATGTACATGATACCTTGTTCCCCTCTTTGCCTGGGGTATATAAGAATGTTGAAGAATAAACTTGGGGCATTCAGTATTCACTGTATTATACTTTTGATTCTATCCTGTGTTTCTGTCTCTTCCTTAGCTTCTTTACACATCCTTTCTCAATCCACAATTCCCCTCTCAGGCATGAACTAGGCAAGTTGGCAGGATCCAACTGAAGCTCCACAAAGACAGGTTACAACAAATGATTGTTGAGAATTTGGCATTTTACAGGTCCAGAGCCTCTTTACAACTTATTTGGGCCTGACTTTAGCCTTTTCAGAAGCTATTTATTGTGTACTTTTATTTTCAATCAAATATCCTTGTGATTGTCATGTCAAATATGTTAGGAAGTATTAACTCAATAAACCCCTAGTTTCCACAAACCCAAGGGCTAAGAATGTCATTTGATAGGACCTGGGGCTTATACCAGTTTTTATTATATTTTCTTTGGGTATAACATGCCTAACTGACGTATCCAAAAATAATTGAAGAGTCTACTAGTTTATGAGTATATTTATTCTCTCAATATAAAAAAATTATGAAATTCTTTTCTTGTTAGAACACGGTATATAGTTACCCAGAATCAGTGGTCTTAGAGCATGGTCACTCATATTGGTCCAAGAACAAACTATTTCTTACTCTCTTTGAGGTGAGGTCTATTTCTTTTCTTTTTCTTAATATTGTTTTTGCTTTTCTTTCTTGGCCTGAATCTCTCTGAATAAACAAGGTTTGTTTGGAATTCACCAGAGTTTGGCTTCCTTCTGCCTCCTGAGTTCTGGAATTAAAGGTCATAGACTTTGCTGTAAGATATAGATTTTACATCAGCAACAGTACTTGCAATGCCTGGTAAAAATGATGTATTAAATATCCAGTGTTTAAAGATGAGACTTTGGAACCAAACAGGCTTATAATGGGATTTAGCATCATGTTTTTGAACTGCTGTATCTGCATAATTGAGAAAAACTATTTTGATGCCTGTCTTTCATGTGTTTAATGCACAGATCAAAACTTGGTTGGCTTCAATAAAATTAGAACTCTTAAATGTAAGTGTTAATTGAATAATTGAAATAAAAATAAAACTTTAGAAAATATTGGAAGAAAATAAAAATAATATCAATCAAATATGTGATATAATAATCTTTTCTAGCTAAATAATTAGGAGAAATTACAGTATTGTTCTACTGGAAGCAATGGGTTAATATATGTTTATAACTTAAATTCCCATTATAATGGTAAAATGCTAGAATAGATCTTGGAAATATATCACCTAACATATTATGCTCTTAAAAATTACAGAAAAATATAGTTGAAATAAATACCTAAAACATCCTTGTGCTACCAGTTCAATTAATTATGGCTTTGTACTATATGCTAATGACATTATAATGAAAGATTTCACATTCTCTTCCTTTAGTTTGAATGCTTTGGAGAGCCTAGGGTATGATGTTAGTCCTGTTTTCTTTATATACACCATGTACATGATGTGTGTTACTCTTCTTCCCCATTAAACTAATTTAGATCCATAACAAAATAATAAATTGTAGAGTACACAGTTTAGCCTAAACCATTTATTTAGGCTCACATGGACCAGAAAAGACAAATTATAATTTCTTCAAGTAATAAATTAGTTAAATTGGTATGTGTGTGTGACATTGAGAGAGAGAGAGAGAGAGAGAGAGAGAGAGAGAGAGAGAGAGAGAATGTGACACAGAGATAAAGACACAAACAGAGAAAGAGAGCTAGTTCTCATGAGTTTAAAAATAAGACACTATAAACTCAGGGTTCTCATTTTTGCAGATGCCTATATCTATACATCCCTATGAAGTTTTATTATATATAGCCCAGTTTTGCATGCTGAATAATATTATAAAAGCAAATATCCCTTTACTTCTAAGAACTTAGTGAGAAGAAACTGAAATTTACTTATATACTTTGAATTTGAATTTCAAACATGCATGAAGTATTGATTATAAGCGAAATTGAAGAAAAATTGTTGAATATGTAAATCTGTGAAATTCCTTCCCAAGATTTTCCTATTATTTCAGTTGGCAGTTACAAAGAAATGTACCTATATTATCACTTTAAAACACACACACACACACACACACACACACACACACACACACACGGGTGCCATTCTATAAGCAAGCATTAATGTCCTTTTAGTTTAAACTTTAATTTTGAAGCTTTATAATGCCACTCATTTTATTTGGATGTATGAACTAGTAGAAAGCAATTGTATTAGAAATTCTGGCACAAATCCAGGCTTATTAAACAAATTACTTGTTACACATGCTTGGCTTATCTACTTTCTTGTCCATATGCTTGTAAGGCACTGTGCCCACTCATTATAAAATATGCCAGTTTTACAGGGCACTAACTGTTCAGAAAAGATGGATCCAGATGGGTTTTCTGGAAAATAGCATAACTGATATTACCTTGGAAAAACGCCATGCCTCATTGACAGTTTATGTTTACTTACATGTACCTGTGGTGTCAATGGCTACACACATAATCTTTCATCATTTTGATCATCGAGGGTGACCTACTTTGGGTTTTGCTTTAGCATTATTCTATCTGGACTATTTAGAATTATATGGCAAAACTGTTTAGACTTTCAGAAGGAAAGATAAATAGCATCTAAATGCAAAACACTAAACCTAGATGAGAGGGATAAGTAGCACATGGAGTGCTAATCCATCCATCCATTTTTAATAGTTTATTATTTAGAAGTGAAACATGACAGAAATATACATGACTCATATTTATATAATTTGTACAAGATTGGAATAAATAGCAGCAAGAACAGAAAAGTGGGATAACCCTTATTGTTATGATGGTAAGAGTATAATGGCCTTACAACATAATGAGAATTTAATGTGAGACTATTAACCTTCTTTTTCCTGTGTAAATGACTTAATGTTGGCTTTCTATGGCAAGATTAGTAGATAGACTTTCCTCCTCAGCATTGATACAAATGCTGCTATTGTCACCAATATCTAATTACCTATTCATAAGAAATTGTAGTTGCATATTACATAAAGAGGTTTAGGCTTTGCTATACTCCAAAGATCCTCCAAAGTGTTATAAATACACAGCTGATATGACTCTTTCAAATAGAGAGCTTTAAGGTGAATGCCAGGAAGATTATAGATTAACATTCAATTCAAGCAGTTATGTACATTAAAGCATACCTTCATAAGAGCCAAATTCCAGATGAGAGATTACTGTGTATGAGTATAACATAGAAAAAATGCTCAGTTATCGTTGGTCATGGAGTATGGAGCAAAGTTCATGTCTAATACTGCTGTAGCCCAGCACCAGGACATCCCCTACAGCCCCAAGCAATGCTGGTCCAGTAGTCCAAGACTCTAGGCCCACCTCAATGTTAGTTTTCTACTAAAGTTGGTCCTCTGGCTGCCCAATACATGTGGCCACTTATATACAGCTTTGGGTCATTGCTATTACCATATGTCACTGGTAGACCCAGGCAAAAGTTGGCACCTATGAAAACATGCCTCTGACATCTATCTGAAGACCCAAGGTCTAGAATTGTCTCAATAGATCCAGTTGAAAAATGCAACTTGATAGATCTTGGTGTCTATTAGATCTGGCAGTGTCTTGATAAATTCAGATTCAGGCTGACAACCACAGACTCATATTCCAGGGATTTGTTTCCTCTGGCTCTTGGTATCTTATTTCTCCAGCCATAGACTCAGACACAAGGTTATTCTATCTAAGGACTCTAGCAACAAGACTTTTCTTAATGCCCTCTTGTAATATTATTTTAAGGTGTATTGTATTTGTTCATGAGGTGGAACATATATTTAAAGATATAAAGATGTATTGCTTTTGTTTTGTTGCATTTCTTTAAACTCTGGCAGGGAGTTAGAATAGATAGGATGAGAAATCCGGGAAAAGGGAGAAAACAGCAAGAGAAGAGGGAGAGGAAGACACTAGGGGACAGCTATCCAGTTCCACAGCTAGCCATGGAGTAAGATATAATGAAAGCTATACAGAAACAGAGAAAAGTAAAAGCCCAGAGGCAAAAGATAAATGGCATAATTTAATTTCAATAAAGCTGTCTAGAAACAAGCCAAGCTAAGGCCAGGTATTTATAAGAAAGAATAAGACACCTGTATATGATGTATTTGGGAGCTGAATGGTGAACCCCCCAAAAGCTTAAAAAAGCCAAAAGCCTAAAGAGTCATAAAACAACTAGCAACATAAAAATAAAATAAATTAAAAATAATGGGCCCCAGACTCATAGCTGGGAATCCAGCATGGGACTGGCTCAGACCCCTTGAACATGGGTCTCAGGTAGAAGGCCTGAGCAGTCTAAGGGACCTCAGACAGTGGAACCGGGATGTATCCCTAGTGCACAAAAGGATCTTGTGGGCACATCCCCCATCAAGGGATACTCCCTTAACAGTAGAGACAGGAGAGAATTCCTAGTTCCTACTTCAAATGACTTGACAGATTTAGATGACCCCTCCTGGATGGTATTGCCCTACATGTGGATTGGGGCAGGATGGGAGAGGAGGGTGGTTGGGGTGAATGTGAGGGGGAGGAGGGGAAGAGGGAGGGAGGGAAGGAGGGAGAGGGAACTGGGATCAATATGTAAAATAAAAATAATGAAATAAATTTAAAAATAAATTAAATTTGTCTAATAATAATAATAATAATAAAACTAGCAACAATGCTTTGGCATTCCACCATGGGGCTAGAGCTACAGTAAAAGAAAATACAATTCCCCTAGTTGAAAACTGGCAAATGAACATTGACAAGTGAAGGACTTTTCTGATCAAGGAAATCTATAAAGCTTATAGAGAGAAATTTCCAGCCCATTTATATGCCTATAGGCACCAGTATCATGTATGACCAGATGTAGGGGGAAACACAACTGATGGAATAAAGTATCATAGTATTAATGGAATCTTCATGAGTAGAGAGGTATGCCTAACAAATAATTCATAATAGTTTTCTTGCTCATGCATGTGTGAATGTATATTTATGTATGAAGCTCAATGCCAATTGTATTTGAGTTTTAAAAAGAAAAATATAGCATGGCAAGCAACTGCAAATCTCAGCAGCTTCTATGAGGAAGAGAGTGGAAGAGAGAGGCAAAATGCTATCCCATTTGATTTAACTATGTGCAATCATCCATGCGATAACAGGCAAATCAATGTTGGGCAGCCTGGGCTTCATTTAAGGATGGCATGGCTCTGGGTCAGGAAATCAAATCCTGGTCTTCTACATGACAGGACAGGATATATACCACAACAATAATATTGAAGAGGATGTTTCATTTCTTTTTAAATTTAAAATTTATTATTATTGTATATTGTGTGTGTGTGTGTGTGTGTGTGTGTGTGTGTGTGTGTGTGTGTGTGTGAACATAGGTGAACACAAGTGGTAATAAGAAGGCAACTTTTAGGATTTTTTTTCTCTCCTACCACCAGAAATCAAAATCAAGATAATTAGATTTGCACGGCAATAACTTTTACTGACAGACAATCTCATTAGCATCAAGAATTCTTTAAAGTTCAGTGAAGTACAAGACAGCAGAGATAGTTAAATAGCATCAGGAAATAATGCATGAATAGAAACAGAAATTCAGCAAAGAGAGATCAATCATTGAGGATCAAGGGAAAATTCCAAAACAGTAGTGTGCAATGAATTACTGAACTTTTTAAAAGGAATCCAAAGAGGGTCTGAACAAGACTTGGACAAGCAGAAGAAGAAATACATGAGCACGGAGACAAGTGATTTGAAATCACCCAATAGGAGAAACAAAAAGAAAATAAGTGAGGCTGGGTGAAGAAAGTTAATGGCATTCTTAGGACACTTGAATAAAACAGATACCATGCTTTTCAGCATTGGTCTAGAAAATGATGTTCAAAGCATAAGTGACATACGCTAAGTAAAATGTCAGTATCAAATTTAAAACTTTCTAGGGATTGGGGTGCTTCTTGGTGTTAATGTGCTTGCTTATGTCTGATTTCAAGTGCAGCAAATAATATGTAAAATAAGATCCTGAATAGCCAAGTAAATACTTTTAATGAAGACAAAACAAGCACTAGCATGGAAAAAAATTCTCCCCACCCACCTGTATTATTAGCAAGGAAGTATCTACCATGTATAGAATTTTAATAACTCAATAATGAGAAAAACATCAAGTTAAAAAAGGATAAGAGAGTTGAATAGTTTATTTATTGAAAAAGATACACAAATAACAAACAAATATATGAGAAACTTTAAACAGGATAACCTTTAGGAAAATTCAAATCGGAATCATAGTGAGTTACTGTCTTACATTTGTTTGAATGGTTGTTATCAGAAGAACAAATAAAAGGAGTGTTGATGAGTGCATAGAGAAAAGGGAACTCTTAAAACTTTGTGGAACTGTAAAATTAAACTATCTTTAATGTCTTCCAAGTTATGATAGAATGGTCATATTTTCCCCTATCTGTGATGTTTAGCTTTAATTGTCACTTAGATAAAACCTAGTATCATCTGTGAAGGGAATCTCAATGAGTTATTATCTGTACTGGTTTGTCCCATGAGTATGTATGTATAAGATTGTCATTACCCTCTCTGGGGAGTTGGGGGGTTGGGATGGGAGAGTGGTTGTGGGGCATGGGAGGGAGTGAGAGAGGGAAGGGGAACTGGGTTTGATATGTAAAATAAGAAAAAAATAAAAAAAGTTAATGGATATCGAAATACTCAGTCCAATGTGAGTGTCAACATTCCCTAGATAGCAGGCCCTAAATTGTTCAGTAATTGAGAAATCAAGCTGAGAATAAGCAAGTATACATCCTTGTATTCATTTATGTCTGTTATTGACTGTGGATGTACATGTGGACGCGACTAGATACGTCAATGTCTAGCCTCTATGACTTCTCTGATATTGTGGCCTGGAACTACAATCAAATTAAAACCCCATTACCCTTAAGTTATTTTAAATCAGATATTTTATTACAACAACAGATATGAAAGTAGGATACCATCTAATTTCATTTAATTAGAAAAATAAAATAATATCTGTATCTTTTATGAGACTAGGTCTCCCCATATTGCCCATGTTATCCTGGAATGTCAAATTCCCCTGCCATAACCTCCCAAGTGCTGAGATTGCCAGTATGTATTACCAGGCCCAGATTGAAATCATTATCTTGAAGACAAATAGGTATGGCCATGTTGACTGTATCATTAGAAATTAGTCAAGATATAGACTTAGGTGAAGTATCAGTAAGTGGATAGATGAGCAAAGAATTCATTGAGATATTATTTAGGCAACAGAAGAAAATCCTGCAATAACCAAAATAAGATACAAAAAGGCAAATAATACATGAGCCAAATTGTAGGTAAAATTTTAAAATCTTACACATAGAAGGAGATAGTGGAATGGCAGTTACTAGGCCTCATGATTAGGGAAAATGGGAAGAAGTTTATCAGGTGGCATCATGCTTAGGCTAACAGTATTTTTAAGTTCTGGGGAACAAATGATTAGCATGATCACTATGCTTGAAATTTCTTGAGTAGATCTCAAATTTTCTTATCCCTTCACTGGTGGATACATGAGATATTTGGGCATGATAAACTGATAGTATTCATCATTCATATCACTATGACTATATAAATCAAGCAAGCATACTGCTGTGTACAATAAAGACGTAATTTTTTAATCAATTATAATTAAATAAAAGTAAAAAGTTAAGCAACCTTGGTGATGATTTCCCCCATGATATTTATTAGTTGTCTTGACTGTCCTCTCATAATACTAAATGAAGTGTGTGGAGATTTTGAACAGTGAAACAAATCCATTCTGTCACAAAATAGTTTATATACTTGGCCCTGACTCCCTGCCAAATATTTGGACACTTTCAGCCAAACCCCTCTATGTGACAATAGTCCTAATATTCATTCAAGTTTTCATCAATGTGTATTGATTGTCTTGTATGATCAAGACAGAGTTGAGGTACTAAATCGCAGGTGATTTGCAAGTGTATGGACGTTGAACCAAAAACAACAAGAAAAAGAAAAGAGGATAAAAAAAGAGGATAAATTTCCAACTTGTCTGCTATTTGCTTGCTAAGAAATTTGCTCTAATTACTGGGCTATGTTTTATCATCTATAAAACTGGTGAATAAAAATAAGCACTTCATTTTATTTCTGCAAGGATTGATACAGGAAATGTATCATACCAAACAGATATTCAATGACTACCAACTTTATTTTCAGCTTATGACAGTATCTAGTTTCATGGCTAGCTGCATTTTATCAAAACTTTGGGTACTTTTAAACCAAATTTACAACGTTTTTATGATCAGATTTATTTATTTATCAGAAATTATGTGTTGATATTATGTGCCATTCTAAAAAAGAACATTGAGTTCTAATACTAATAGTAAATGTCTAATACTACACAGAATATCTTTAAAACTCAATGAAGAAAAGATAGTACACCAGAAAAGTCAAAAGACGCTGCGGTTCAGAAAATAGAAATAACAAAGTATATGAAAATTACTGCCTGTTGTGGTTGCACATGCTGATAGAATTTGCTGAAGGAGGCAGAGGCAGGAGGATCATAATTTTCGGGTCAGGCTGGGCTACTACACATTTTAAGATCTCTGTTCCTCACTGTTCCACAAACAGCCACACATTTGCATATAGTGCCAGCCTCATTCCTGAGACATGACAGTGAATGTCAGAGTGAATGGATTTGGCCATGTTGGGAACCTGGTTACCAGGGCTCCCTTCAAGTGTGGTGGCAAAGTAAACACTGTTGCCATCAATGACTCCTTCATTGACCTCAATTACATGGTCTACATGTACCAGTATGAATCTACCCATGGCAAGTTTGTTGGTACAGTCAAGGCTGAAAATGAGAAACTTGTCAACAATAGGAAAAGGCCATCACCCTGTTCCAGGAATGAGATCCTGCCAATATCAAGTAGGGCGATGCTGGTGACAAGTATGTTGTGGTATCTACTGGTGTCTGCAATACCATGGAAAAGGCTGGGTCTTACTTGAAGAGCAGAACCAAAAGGGCAATCATCTCCAACTCTTCTGCTGATGCCCCCATGTTTGTTATGGGTGTGAACCAAGAAATGTATGACAATTCACTCAAACTTGTCAACAGTGCTTTCCTCAAAACCAATTGATTAGTTGCCCCTGGCCAAGGTCACCTATGAAAACTTTGGCATTGTGGAAGGACTCATTACCATAGTCTATGCCATTACTACCATCCAGAAGACTGTGGATGGCTCCTCTGGAAAGCTGTGGCATGATGGCTGTGGAGCTGCTCAAAACATCATCCCTGCATCCACTGGTGCTGCCAAGGCTGTGGAATAGGTCATCCCTTAGCTGATTAGAAAGTTCTAATGTGGTCATCCATGTTCCTACCCCCAATGTATACACTTTGAATCTGACATGCCACCTGGAAAAAGTTGCCAAGTATGATGACATAAGAAGCTAAATCATGTATCTGAGGGACCACTAAAGGGTACCCTAGGCTACACCAAGGACCAGGTTTTCTCCTGTGACTTTAATAGGGACTCCCACTTTTCCACCTTTGATGCTGGAGCTGGCATTGCTCTCAGTGACAAGTTTGTAAAGGTCATTTTCTGATTTAAGAATAAATATGGCTACAGCAGCAGGGAGACTACAAGGTCTCAAGGGAGTAAGAATCCCACCCTGTATCACCCTTACCAGCAAGGACATGAGAGCAAGAGAGAGTCCATTGGCTGCTGAGCAGTCCCTGGCCCAACTTGGCCCCTGACTGTAGGGCCCTGCATGGACCCCTGAGGAGCCTTGAGCTAGCCTGAAGCTAGCTCTTCAGAGCTAGTTCTTGGGGCCAGAACTCTTTGCCCCAAGGCTTTTGTTGGTACTCTTCCCATGACAGCACACCTCCTGACACACACCCTGTGACAACACACCTCGTGACACACACCCTGTGACAACCATACCTTGTGACAACACAGGGAGGAGCTAAGCCAAAAAAAATTCCTGTAATTTTCCACTGTGCTATAAGTTGGTATTTAAGCCCATTCTTGCCCCTCAATAAACGGTTCGGCATTTGGTGTTCCGACATTGCCATTGAAGGAATGACCCTCTGTCTTGTCTTTATTTCAATCTCTAGGCCTTCGCCTGATTTGTGGAACAGATTGTAGCGCGGGTGCTACACCTGTCACAGAGCATCTCATTTCCCCCAGTTTCTATCTCAGAGCCCAAGAGAAACAGGAGGAGTTTAGGGAGCCCTTCTCTCATGAATATCATAAAGTTCACTCCATTAACACCTCCCCCAAATAAAATTACTTAACAAAGGTAATAAGATACTGCTGTAATTTACCTACAGAGTAGGCAAAGTATATAGATTATAGGGAAAATATTTAAAAAGAAATGAACACACACATATTTTGACAGGTATGTACATAGCTTCTTTGAATGAATTTTGCTACTTCTATCAAATTGTAAATACATATAACCTTTTAGACCACAAGTTCATTTCTGCAAGAATTTAGCAGACATCTAAATCCACCCCAAATCATAAAATCATTGCCGTACATGTGGAATTTTAGTGGAGGGATGGGAGGGGAAGGTGGTCAGGGTGCATGTGAGGGGATAGAGAGTTTAAGAGGGAGGGAAGGAGAGGGAACTGGGATCAACATGTAAAATAAAAAATAAAAATGAAAATGAAAAAAGATTATCATAAAATTCAAAACAACTGATGTCCATAGAATAATTTGCTCTGCTCCAGTTTAGCCTACCTACTAAATCTCTGGGCAATGTGATTGAGAAACTTTGCTTTAAGGCTTTATCTTCTTCTGAGAGTCTAAAATTTTATGTATCATCTTCCATGGTGAAACATGTTAATCAGGTTCACGTTTGTCTTCCCAAGTGAACATCAGTCAGACTTGGTACCGAATAGCATATTTCCTTTGCCTTTCAAAGATTTGTTAGTCTTTTAAAATAAAGATTTTTAAACACACATACATACACATATACATATGTATACATGTGTGTGTGTTTGTGTGTGTGTGTGTGTGTTGCCTGCACCTATGACAATGCACTGCCTACTTTCATGGTGCTTGCCAGGGCTGGGAGGAGGCACAATCTCTCTAGAAACAGAATTCCTGATGCTTTGAGTTCTGGGAGCTGAACCTATGTCTTTTAAAAGAAGTGTATGTGCACTTAACCACTGAGCACACACTCCAGCCTCTTTCATTAGTTCACTGAAAATTTGTGCAATGCATTTTGATCACATTCACCCTCTCCCCCAACTGCTATCAGATCCAACCATACTTCCTACCCACTAAATGTAGTACTTAGTGTCTTCTTTTTCCAATCTCTGTAGTTTAATGTGTGATGCCTGTATATCCTTGGCTATGTAACCTTCCACCAAAACTTGGTCTGTCTCTCTGCCAGTAGCTATCATTTGCTCATAGGTCCTTGGCTAGGGGTAGAACTTTATGTCTCCTCTAGTCTGGATTGAGCTTGCAGTTATCCATAACATAAAAATCTATTTTCTTTGTTTTTCTAAGATGAAACAATAAAGATCCCTGAGTGCTAGAGACCAAGTCATGTTCCATTTCATTTTGACTGTCTCTTTTTTACCTTCCTTTGCCCTTTTAACACCTTATATTCCTCTCTCCCATTGTTCTCCCTCCCTTCCTTCTCATCATTGTGTTCTTGTAAGATGGACAATCTTGGGTTCAACGACACTCCTGTTTCAACCTCTGTTATATCTAGAACTATACCTATGGGTTACTGCTTCTGACAAATTTAAAATTTATCATTAAAATTGTTTTGGATCATTAATTTTGGCTCACAATGGTGTACACAAATTTGTATTACTTACATTTGACCTTACATAAATAAATTGGGATTTGACATATAAAGAAGGTTTTGTGGCAAGTAATAGCATTATAATTATATACAGTTTTATATAGATTTATTATATTTTTCATTAGTGAAAATAATACTGTGCTATTGTTATATTAGTAATTTCCTTCTATATAACAACAAAATCTTGCATTTTAAGATTTTTTTCTTTCTTAAAACCTGGGGAACTATCATTGATCAGAGACACTAACAGCAAAGCATCAGATAATTCTTATAGATGATGATCTATATTTCTGAAATTTAGAAACCCACTCACTAATCTCCTTATATTATTATAATCTGCTTTATGTAACAATCATCATATGAATACAAGCCAAATAAAGAATGGATTTGGGACATTAAAACACTGAAGTTTCAGTCCATCCTAAATGAAAGAGATGGAAAGGTTAATATAAATGCAATGCTATTAAATATTTATTTTCTTGTGTTTTTTTTTTTCACAGTATGCATTCATCTCCATCAGATTTAGGTAGAAGGATAACAGAGTAAGGTTTGTCTGTAAGGTTTGTCTTCTAAAACTAGACACTTACCTAAAAGTCATTACATAAATGTCAAAAGATAAGAATGTGTTCATTCAAAATTAATTGTTTCTTAAGATCACAGTTATAAATAGAAAAGAAACCTAAGACAGCCTTTTACTTTGCTACCTGTGTGTATCTTTTGGGTCTTTGAAAAGATTCAACAATAATGGAGAAAAATAAATGTATAAATAGGGGTAGCTTTTCTCTCAACACTGCTTTCTTAATAATTGTACAGATATTTTGGCTTTTAGGAAGACTGATGTTTAAAGTACGATTTTCTTGACATTTTCCTCTTTGGATAGAGATGTTCAAAATTTCTCTTCCCTAATGTCAGATATTAGACTTAAATAAAATTTTAGAGTAGGGAATATTATCTTCAGCATCACCTGTACTATTTTTCTGCATTTTTCTCCATCTCTGTTGTGTAGTCAGTCAGTGCCTTTCTTGCCTTTTGTGCTGCAATGCCCAATCCTTCCATTATTCTCTTCTATGATGCATCACTGAGACACAATGCTCTTCATTTAAAAAACAATAAAAGTCTTTATTAACTATAGTGCTGAGTTTGCTACATTCTGTTTCTTAGGATAAAAGTAGATACAAAAGAGAAGGGAAAGTAAAATACCAAGGGTATAATTATAATTTTGTATACTGTGGGTACAGAATTTTCTATGTTTATTAAATCAATCACAGAGGTAGTTAAATGTCTTTGTATAAAGCTTGTCCTTTGCTTATTATGCGCAGATTTAACTACAGAAATATAAAAGGAAACTTTTCAAAGTTCATCCAGATGTTCTTGTGTCTTAATTAAGAACAATTATCTCTTCAAACATGTCTTCTAAAATTAATATTTGTGATTGAGTAGTAGTTACAGATTAGAGAGGAAAAACTAGTCAATTGTCTTGTCTTGTCACTAGTATATGTGATATACAATTCTACTACTTAGCATAATCTATGATATCTATTATTAATATTTTGTCAGGTTTGAGATTAAATTATAACAGTCTCAAAATAAAATCTTAGCTACCTTTCTCTTAATTTTAGATGGTAAAAATTTTTATATTTATTTTTATTCACTTTGATCTTATATCCTCACATCTGGCAAATTCTTCTATGAAATGTTATCATGATGATAAGTATTTTAGGATTATCTGTGCATAGGCATTGAATAATATTGACATAATTTATATTTTTTGATATGCAGTTTATCATTGGAGACCATCATACTTTTTCCTTTTCTTTTTCTATTTACTTATTTTACCTAATTTTACAACAAAGATCAGAATCTCCAGGAAACCACTACATCATGGTCATTGAGGGTGGCATTCTTGTCTTCTCAATCTTGAAACTCACCATTGTCATCATTAGATTTATATATGTTCTTTATCAAATAGAATATAATTTTCTGAAAGATTTTATTCTAATGTAGATGTTGAAATCTTGTCAATTTTTTCTTATTATATGAAATTTTTTCTCATATTTATCCCATAATATCCTATGCTAGTTTATTTCAAAATATTAAAGTGGTGTTCAAATTCTGAATGAATTATTCAGCTACAGTATACCATCCTTTTGATAAATAGCTGAATTAAATTTTCCAGTATTTATATCCATAATTATGAAGAATATTGTCATGTAGTTTTATTTGATAATAGCTTCATTGTGTTTGAAATTCACTATTATAGTGAAATTGATGATATATTCATATACTCTCAATATGAATTGTTAAGTTCAAAATATTTTTATCTATGTTTTTTTTCAACATACACGTATTAGTGGCACATAATATCAAAATAGAAAAATCTCCCCAGATGTTGCATTACTATTGTATGCTATTTAAATCCTTTGGTATTAAAGAACACATTTAAGGGATTTTAGCACCATTAAATGTATTTAGAGTTTTCCTGTGGATCAGAATTTGGTCAATTTTATTGGATGTAATATATTCCCTTAATATAAGGTACATTATGCAATTGGTTTGTGTTGTAATGAACAAAAATCAGTTCAATCAAAGTAATTGGTAATGTTATTCATTGTGTATGTACTTGCAGAGTTTTGTCTGGTTATTCTACATAGTTTGTGACAGGATATGGTATGAAAATCTACAACTAGTAATAAAATCTCTGTAAATTCTAGGGCAATTTTTCTAGTCATTGGATCCTAATATACTTGAGATGGGAAAGAACACAATAGGAATAAAGAGCATAAAGTCTGTACATTGACTGGAGGACAAGCAGGGTGCAGAACTTTATGAGACATAATGACATTTCAAATTTAAAAGAAAATCATAGACTACTCCAATTATCAGCCTTCTACCCACTGATAAAATCTCTATTTCTCCTAGTTTAAAACAGAGAGTATCTGTAATACCATAGGGTAAACACACTTTCCTTGCTCCTTTCCCCTGCTAATTGGAATTCTTCCCAATGTTTATTGTAGACATTTCTGTTCAGGAAAATAAGGAAAGGGAACTTTACCATATAGCTAGTATAAGAGACATAAAGGTCAACAAACATGTGGAAATCCAAAGGAAAAAACATATGTTGTCTAGTGAATGGATTTATTATATTTTTAGGCTATTAAACCTGCAGTATTCTATCCACTGGCAAAAGATAAACTCCCCACAGCAATATATTGTTCATTTCCCCCTTTTATTTCCTAAGTGAGAAATTTTTAGTTGTCTTAGTCTTTGCCTACCATTATACACAATAATCATTGGAAATTAGTTAACTGACACACATTATGAGGCATTTCTGGATTTGATAGCAAGCATAGTATGTAACTTCAGAACCACAGATTTGGTTGTGTTCTCCATAAATGCACATGATACTGAGTAATTTTCCTTGGAGAGAGAATCTGTGTGGAGTTTATCTAAATTTTAAGTAAGTGTAGAAAAAGAAGTGGATGTATTCATGTTAGACAAGAGAATAGTTTCAAATATCCATTTCCTTTCTCCAATTGTTTATACTTTGCCTAGCTTCTCCAAATATGCTGATCTCCATTTTGCTATCTCTTCAAAGGTAACCCATATGATATTAATGTAATCTCATTTGTGGTATGTTTTTACAATTCATTTCGTTATGCCCCTAGAGTTAAGCATACATGAATATAGTCTAAGTTGTAAGTAAGTGCTATCATATGATTCTATGCACTATATGAAATAGTAGTTATTCCCTTCATACTTCTTCCAGGACACACCCCATGTTTATGAGTAGATGACCAACATGTAATAGAGTCTTCACTAATTTTTGCATGCTTTTATTTGGTTACAGTCTGCTTTCACTTCTGGTTTGTGGCTACTTGCTGACCTCTATTGCAAAAAGATATGGCTATTTTCCTTTACATTTCATATCTTTCCTCCATGCCCAGATTTTCAGTTCATCTACCATGGCTTATTTAAATTGTGTGTGTGTGTGTGTGTGTGTGTGTGTGTGTGTGTGTGTGTGTGTGTGTGTGTGTTTGTGTGCGTGCATGCATGTGGGGTACTTATGAAGTCTCGAAGAATGTTAAATTATCTAGAACTGGAGTCATAGATAGTTGTGAATACTTCATAGAGGGTGCTAAGGAATGAATTTGGTCCTCTTCAATAGCTATCACAGCCTGTCTTTATCAAATTTTAGTTGAATTGCTTTCACAAGTTCTTCTCAGTCTGTTTGTAAATTAGTTTTGCAATGAGACTAACAACCCAAGAATGCATCCCAGTTTCTTAATAATTCTTTCTATTGCTAACCGTTAATCTAGAGCTTTATCATATTGAAACTTGATGTAATAGCTTGGACGGATAACATGTGAGTTCAAATTTTACAACCAATAACCTAAATGAGTGTCAGGCAGTCTACATCTAGCACTTTGTTCACATTTCCTAGACACCTTTCCAGTGTTTTTACAGTTTGGGAATATTAACAGCAAGTGGGTGTGTCAAAGAGAATACATAAGTGTGAATGCATTTCTTTTCTTTTCTCTCCCCCTCTTCCTCTTCTTTTTGTCTTTTCAAGATAGGGTAGCTCTGTGTATCTTTGGCTATCCTCAAACTACCTCTGTAGACCAGGCTGGCCTTGAGTGAGTGTATTTCTTAAAACACTGTTTCTTGAACACTTCAATTTTTTTTTTCCATTTTGACTCAACAATGTTCATGTTGTTTTGGCAAAACACTAGAAGGTAATACTTCTCAAAGAAGAAACAAGATATGTCTGTTCTATCAGATATAGGAAGAGCCCAGCTCTGTGGGATTATAGTAAAACCATCCTGACGGGAATGAAATATTCTAGAAAGACATTTGTGCCTCTCCTTTTAGCTATCAGACAATTGTGAAAAAAAAACCAATAAATTATAATATCCCTAAAATCCCACCTTAACTAAAGGAAAAGTCTGGTTCTTGGTGCCTGAAGGGTAGATTCTTCCTAGAAAAGATATTTTACATAGTCATGACAATTTGTTTTTGTTATACCACGTTTGAGAAAATATTGGAACCAAGACAATGGTAACAGTGGTATTCTTACCTTAATCTGGACTGCTTAGTTATACATATCTCATGGCCTCTTTTTAAACCCAGTCAGTACCTAAACTATGGACTTGGGACACACTGGACATCTTTATTTCTTGAGCCCATGCAACCATATGGAGTAAAACCCCTTCATCTTGCTTGTTAGAGGTGCCACAGCATACACTGACCCTTACAACTTTAATAATGTTAGCATTAGGATGTTTGACATTGTCAAGGAATTAGAGGTCTACTTCACATTGCATCTTAAGAAAATCATAGACTCTTTGGCTCTCTTCCTCTTCCTCCCATTCCCTTACTAAGCTTTCTCTGCTCCACTTAAATCATTTTAATTGTCATTTCCATGCCAACTTCATATACATTACAAATTCAATAACCCATGACCTCTGATTTATTCTTTCCACATACACATTCCAAATTCCAAATCAGAATGTAAATGGGCCAGACAAGAACTTGGGTAGTTCCTAGTGGCAGAGCTGTAAGTTCTTCTTTGAACATGTTTCTCTATTGAGGTCAGCCTATGAGAGAAATGAACAATGATGAAAAAATTGTCATTTTAACTGTGTAACTCTGGTCACTATCAATCATCATCATGACTTCTTATGAATCAAAATGAAGATGATGTGATTATTCATATAAGGCTAATGCCCTACTCCAATGTACTCCCTGCTACAGTAAACAGTGATTTTTGCAGGTTGTGCATTGCCTTCAGCGATAACATTTTACAAACATATTTTGACTCCTTTTGAAGAAGTATAGCAACAGCATATGGGTAGCTCCACAAGCTGTACCAGTCCATCAGCCAACACCCACCGGGCACAGATTAATGAATTACTTATTCTTGAAAGTAGAAAACACGACACCCTATACATTGGTGAGGATTAATTAAGATTATGATAGCATATTGTTATGTTAAAACCATGGAAACTTCCACAAGCACTTATCAAATTTACCACACCAAGGAAAGTATGTAACTTCTCTCCCTAGGCCCCATAAATTGATGGACTCCCAACACTTCAGATGCATGACCCCATATATCTGATATGCAGTATGTATGTCAAGGAGTAAAAAGCAGAGGCCACCCCAACTGTCCCTGGAGCTTCAGCTCCACTCAGTTGCCTATTGTTAATGCAGTCTATTCAACTCCTTGCCTGTCTACCTGCTTGCTCACCTGAAACTAGACCTGTACCTGCATCCATGATCTCAGAGTACAGATGCTTTTCACCTCCTTGCAGGACCACAGTCCAGCAGCTCCAGCTTCAGCTCCCTTCCTGGCACTTGTCTGCTTTAAACTGGTTCTTATACAGTTTCCAGCATGAGGGGTAGCTTCTTTCTAGAAAAGAGCTCTCATGTAATTCTTACATGATATCAGATGAACACATAGGTTTCTGAAAGCTTCTGAACATTGCAGTAGCCTCATTTGCATTTCCACTGCAAACCACACATATGCATGCAGATATATAGATAGCTGCACTATGCTGTTTTATCAGTGTTAGTAATTGTAATAAGATTAGAATGAAAGACACAGAATCTACTTCAGATAATTTAGTGAGGTGGATGTGATTATATGACACAATTTTGTTGCTGAAACCACTGGACCTTGTGTTATTCAATAAATTCTTAAGCTATGGAAGGAAAAATGTGTACACTTTTGTTTCTGGCATAGTGTACTCATCTCAGAAAGGAAGGAAGTATTGAAAATAAGTTAACCTTCCAGAATTCACAGAGAGTGAGTCTGTCAGAATGTAATAGATGTCCAGATATTTTTGATAGGAAATAGAAGAAAAATGAGTATTTGCATTATGTGTGTCCTGATCTCATTTTACTCCTGTGACTTCAGAGGATGGATACTAAAAACATTACTCCCATGATTACTTTAGTTTTGTCTCCAGAATCCCTAATAGAGTATAACTATTTGTAAAAAATGGAAAAGTTAGTTACATGTCTATTGTCAGCCTCTATCTTTTTCCCTGTAGAATAGTAGATAAGAAAGTTTCCTGAATGCTTAGTTTAATTGAAACCCCAGTCAGCTTGCAGTACAATCTTCAGACACCATGACAAGGACAAGGAAAGCACAACTGACAAGGGTAGGAGAATAAGAGAAAATATAAGTTCTGATAACTGGATATTTGGTGAAAGATTGATCTAAGTTTGCGAAGTAGAGAATTATCTTAAAAATAAAGAGCTTCCTAGCAACTACTTGCAACAATGGAGCTTCTGTCCTCATGTCACTTTGTCATCCATGGTTAATTTTGATATTCAGAATTAACAAAAGGCTCACTGTTTCTAGTCTGACACTTAGGCTTCACATTGCCTTCTGGCAGAAGGTGGGGTAGTGAGTTTGACCTCATTATGCTTAAAGCTTTCTGTACTCCAAAATATTGATTGTATTGGCAAAGCTGTTTACTTTTCTCCATATATTTTCTTTCAAAGAGCAATGTAAATTGTTTTAAAACTCATCACACAAAAGTGATACTTATAGTATACTAAAATGTTCATGAGACCTGTTTCCAGTAGCTGCTTAAGAGCTACTTTTTCTCCTTATAAATTTGTATTCATTGTTACAAAAATAAATAATAGCATACTTTAAATCATTGTCAGTGCAAACTTTTTAGAGAAAACAGACATCCTATGACCACTTGTGTTTTGTTTCTACTATGTGGAAAACTATTTCTCATCACCTGGGCTGCTTTCCTTTCTTGGTTCTTTTCTGCATCAAAGTTCTTCACAACCCCCCCCCCCCCGCCATTCTCCTAAAAATCCCACAATTTGTTTTCCCTTTAGCACTGAGCAGTGTTCAGCAATACCCATGGAACTGACTTGTGTGTCTCATACCTGCCTGGTCCTGTATGCACCATATTCTTATATTGTTAAATCTTTTCTACATTTTTTCTACATTGGGCATCCCAGTTCTTTAACTTCTGTGATCCAATCTTACTTCATTTACAGTTGCAGAACAAATGGAAGTTGGAAATACCTGGCAAAGTGCTTATCCTTATGGCAAATTTATATATCATATTTTTCTGGTATTCATGGAAGACATGCCCTTTCTTGAACAGAAATGGAAGAGATGGTGAGGACTGGGAACAGAGAGAGAGAGTTGGAAGAGGGACTAGGAAGAGAGTAGGGTGTGGAACATGCAACTAGGATGTAAAATAAATAAATAAATTTTAAAAAATAAAAGAAGATATTATCCAAAGACACCAGTGAGCGCATCAGATAGGCAATTTCAGCAAAGAGTTGTAAAGTGTGTAACAGATGTTACATATTATTGGAAGACATTCTCACCTTTTCGGGTTGGTAGAAGTGATCTGTTAATATATTCACAAGTTTTTAGTTGACCATTAAAGAAAATAACAGGTGTGCAATAGCTATTAAGGAAATAAAGCTAGTCTAAGTTTAATTTGTTCTGACTCTACCACATTCCAACTCTCTACACTCATGATATTCGAATCAGTCTCACAAAATCTTCTACATAGGTGTGGCTTTTATCAACTTCTGTTAAGTAGTATCCTTAAACAGAGTGCTTCCTATTTTCCTGTGAACCTCTAAGCTCTATCTGAATTCTCTAATCATTGCAGCTGCACTTACATCATTGTTTCCTTTGTTTCATTATTACTTCATCTTGCCCTGACTTTCCATTTTATAGCAGATTCCCACATGAAGAACCTGCTTCTCAGCTGGTATCTTTTGTAAAAGAACGACATGGTGTTCAACTCATTGGTAACAGAGTTTCTCTTACCAGGAGATTACAAAGCATGTTTTCTGGGGAGTAACCATTCTAGCTCTCAGCCTCCAAGCTCTGGTTTGGCTATTTGTCAATATGCAGTAGATGAACTGTCTTAATTTTGCAGCATTATTTAGGAAGACATTTCTTTGGCGTGTACTTTTACACTTTTTCCCATTCCTTGGAACATAATTTCTTATTCCCCCAAATTTCACCTATTCACTTAAAAACCTTTATAAGTCTCTCCTGTAGAAGCTATGTTCCAAGCAGTTCTGCTAGAAAACTTCAGATGTCTGGACTTAACTGATTTTGGTTTAAACTTCTACACTTTCATTCTTTCCTTTCCCTCACTAAATCTTTTTAAACAACTGAACTGAACAAAACACTTTTTCCCTGATAGGTTATACTATGTTTGCTTCACAGCCAAATTGAGTCAAGCCTTTTTAGCTGTTAACGGAAGGAAATGACATTTAAAAACGACTCCTATGGGTATATTTCTGTTGAAGAAACTCTGAACCTTAAGAAAATAGACCTGCCAGAATCATGATTAAGGTAAAGAGGTGTGCATAATTAAATTTTACTACTAAATAATCTCAGGAAGCCTATCATAACCTACATTAATGATTACTTCATCCACAAAATGAGAGCTGTATTTGCGCTCTGCGTAAACCCATTGGAAGTGTTTTTGCGGCTCACTGAGAGATTTGCAAAGAAATTCAGATACATGGGCTTGATTAATATTTCATAAAATCTATGATACTGTTTTACAATAAAATTAGCTTATGGGAAAGATTTCAATGAATCTTTTTAAATAGCTAGCTATTCAAATGATGTATTTTATTAAAAGAACTAAGCAGTGTTTTCTTATGCATCGCCCCTCCCCATATCCCACTAGACAGATATTTTCCTTTTATTTGCTACTTTAGATTTTTATCTTGTAATTTAGTATTTCCATTCACTGGAAAATATTTTGAACCATATATAGGAAGAGTAGATAAAGCATTCGACAGAATTAGAAGTCTATTTTTAGTTACAGAACAACCTGTAAGTTCTGAATGTCACTAGTGGTTCTAATTCAAGTATTTTCAGGAACATATAGTTTGATCTTTTTCAGCTCTCCTGACTCCTACAAGAGTAAAATGTGTATCTGAGACTGTCTGAGGTCTTCAGGGCTGCTTGAGTAAGTAGCTGTGAAGAAAAACAAAATGCTGTAGTTGCTAGATAATGAGGGTTGCCTCACTTAACTCTACAAATAAAAGAAAACAGAGAGAGATAAGAAACTGTTATATATATAACTGTTATATATATAAACTGTTTTATAAGTTTGCAGTCTCAAAGCAGAAAACAAATGCTTAACTACTGTGAAACAAAAAGCAGTATAAAAGTAGCATTTACTCTTTCAATTATCATCTCAGATCCCATTGTTACTACTGCTTTTCAGTGATTGTATGGTTGTCCACATATCTGAAGGTTCATATGGAAATATTTTAAAAATAAGATTTATTTGAATAGTTGTGGTTCAAATCTTGAACCTAAGACAGTTTTGAGATTTAGTGAACGACAAGTTGCTTTTGTGTAAATTATACCTTGTAGCTACCAAGAAAATTAGCTCTTACATCTCTTTCCTACCAATTTTCTGAAGCACCATTTCCTGCCATAGGCTTTCTCACTAATGCCTTATATGAAAGAGTCACTAAAGGTAGGTATAGACATTGAGCATTGCAAAAGTGGTCTAATACTGCTTTCTTATGATATATAACTACAGTTCTGCTTACCAAGTTGTGTATTTGGAACACTGAGTTTTTTCTGATGGAAAATATTTTAATATCACCTAGGCTTAATTAATAAGATTATGTGCATTTTAATTATGATATTTGAAATAATAACCATCTCTCATGTTGCTTCCTAATTAGCATACTTCTATAATAGTTATTTTGCACATTTATACACTTACTGACAGTATGGTATTGAATGTGATTTTAAATTTAAATAATATGAGTACCACTTTGTTGTTATATGGAAGCACATCGCATTCCATTTTAGATATTATCCTCAAGATCTCATATGCTTTTCATTTTCAAAAGAAAATGTTCAACGATTACTGCAAAAATTTTTTAATAGTTTCCCTAGTTTCTAGAGTGATGATAAAAACTAAACAATTTAAATGCTTATAGCCTGATAAGGAAATTGGTGTTAAACAAACAAGTACCAAAATGCATTATGATAGGTGCTGTAAAAATGAAAGAGAATGTTATGAGACCCTTTAAAAAATCATAAGAAATTATTTAATGAAAGTTTATGGAGGAAATAGAAATAATTTATCTTATAAATTGGAATTGCAAATACTGAGTTATCAAAGTTAATTTCTTTCCCATTTAATGCTTTTACCTCAAAGCTGAAGATTAAAGAGCACAGACGCTACTAACTGGAAAAATAATTTTATGTGGCAGTGGATGGTTTGAGCGACTGCAACCATAAAACAGTTTAACAACTGAATGTTATGATAAGTTGGGTGTTACTTAGGAGGACTAGGTGGTCTATGGGGCCTCTGGTAATGGATCAGTATTTATTCCTAGTGTATGACTAGACTTTGGGAGCCCATTCCACATAGAGGGATACTCCCTCAGCCTAGACACATTGGGGAAGGCCTGGGCCCTGTTCAGAATGATGTAACAGACTTTGAAGACTCCCCATGAAAGGCCTCACCCTCCCTCGGGAGCAGAAAGGGGATGGGATGGGGGTTGGTGGGATTAACATGTAAAACAAGTTTATTTCAAATTTAAATGAAAAATTAACACAAAAGAAAAATATCAATTTCAAAAAAAAGAGTAAAAGTTTAAAATAAAAAAGGAATTAAAGGCATTTCTAGTGAGTCAGTGAGTCAGTGCATTACTTCTGTTCCCCTGAGGGAAAACAGCTTGCTACATGGACAATTCAGGAAGCAATAAGATTTTTCAGTAGCTAGTGAAGAAAATAACTATGACAAAGTGTAAAGTGTAGTTTTTAAGTAGTTTTCTTCGTTTTCCCACTGCAGTGCATTGAAAGTTTGAGTACAAAACATTGGTAGAATTAAATTATAACACAAAGAATAAATGTAAAAGCAATTTATGTTTGTGTGGAGTCATTTCTGCTAATGCTGTGACCTGATTTCTTTCTCTTCTTTTTTTTAATTGATTAGAATTCTTTTTGCTATTAATTAGTAAATTATAAGCTTGATGCTTTTTAGTATGTTCTTAGAGTTTCATAATTTTATATGCATCTATATAGAGTATGTTAATTATACATAATTTTAATGTTTTAATTTTAATAATTGAAACATTACTTTAGACATATTAAGCATTTAGTAGCTAACAGAAAGTCATTAAATAGCATCTATTCATCTTATCTTTCTAAAAGAAAAATAAATGAATAAAGCAATAATTTTACTGAAAGAAACTATATTCAAATTCTTCACAGTGCTTCCAAGTTAATTGCTAAAATACCTTTTGTCATATATTTGATGGCCTAATGCTCTTGTAAGCAATATTG
Source organism: Phodopus roborovskii (assembly GCF_943737965.1). Classification (NCBI taxonomy): domain Eukaryota; kingdom Metazoa; phylum Chordata; class Mammalia; order Rodentia; family Cricetidae; genus Phodopus; species Phodopus roborovskii. Next base: position 471,138 of record NW_026125884.1, read on the forward strand.
ATGTGAAGGAAATAAATATCACAATTAATTTACAATCATGCAGTGATTTATTTTCAAAACTTTCTTGACCTTTTCCTTGCCAAACCTTTTTTTTTTTTTTTTTTTTTTTGTTTCTCATCAGAACAAGGCTGCATTAAAAATTGTTATGGAGCCTGACATATTTTAAATACTAACTAGAATATAGATTGGCACAGATAGGCACATAAAGAACAACAATAGCCACACATACTCTTAAGCATTCCAGTTGGTATCTTTGATATATAAGATTATACCCTTGTAATATTAATATCAAAAATTCTCTTGTCTCTATATTTTTGCAGATTATTTTTCAGTCTCCCCAATGTCTCAAGAAGCTTGCAAAAATCCGTTGTGTTTCTGAGCCTTTATTCCTTTTTTTCCATGTAAGCATATTTATTTTATTGTTTTTCATTTAAAATTTTCTTTTTACATACCAGCCCTAATTCCTCCTCCCTCCTTTTTTTCTCCACTCCTACCTGCCACAATCCCACTTCCCATCTACTTTTTAGTTGGGGTAAAACCTCTCTTGGGGAGTCAACAAAATCTGACACATATAGTTGTGGCCGGATCAAAACCCCAACCAGTATCAAGGCTGAACAAGGTATCCTACTATAAGGAATGGGCTCCAAAAAGCTAGTTCATATACCTGGGATAGGTCCTATTCCCACTGCCAGCACCCCCCCCCACAAGATTCATTTAACAAAAAGTTCTGAGCATCAAGCTTGTGCCAGCTGTATTTAGTTAGAACAGTTAACAAAATCAGAACAGCTTCTTGCTTCGTGAGTTGTATTCAACAATATATAGGTATAGAGAAAGACAGATATGTTGTTAGGTAGATAGGTTTTCATGTGTGTATTTTTTCTGATTGACAAAATTATGGTGAGCAGATGGATATATAGACAGACAGGCAAACAGATGACTAACAACTTTCATTTACTTGAGTAAATATTCCCATACAAAGACAGTTTGGATCCACCTCTTTCTTATAGGACTTCAAAAGAGATGCTATGCTATCTCTATCCTTCATCTTCATTCTACAAATGAACATTAGATACATGAAAGATTTGGATATAAGAAGTAGTTGCTCAGAGTTCTAATGAGGGAGCAGTCTTATATTCCTTTGTTTTCTCTCATTATTCCAAACAAAAAGGAAATTACAAAAAGCCCATTTGAGGAGTGGAACATACTTTTGAAAAATGAAATGTGACTCTTTTAGCTTAGGGTTTGATGACAAACAAAGCACCAGGATCAACTGGGCATATCCTGGATGAACAAGGCAAAAAATATAGATTACTAAAAATTTCTTTTTTTCCTTAAAGTTTAGAGTCCATAGGAATGTTGAGATGGTATATTTTTCATATCTAGAGATTTCTGGAGGCAGTTGGCCTGCTAAGGAAATATCTGTGTCATCTGTATAGCAATACCAGGATATAAGAAGCCAGAAAGGAAAACACACACACACACACACACACACACACACACACACACACACTCACTCACTCACTCACACAAAGAAATAAGAGGGAATGAAGAAAGGGGAGGAGAAATTAAAAGATGAAAGAAGAAAGGGAGAGTGTTTGGTATGCTCTGCTCAATTTACTGTTACCTTTGGTAGCAAGGAAATAAGACTTAAGATTCTACAGATAGCCACAGTACTCTGTGGTCATTAGAAAGGAACAAGTTATTCCTGGGGAACAACAGTCCAAAATCCAGGTCAGGTAAGAGGTGAGAAGATTGTTGTAAGAACTGAAGTAAGATTTGACTGCCTTTCTTTTAAGGTGATCTTCAAGTGTGCTGTATTCAGGAGGAAGCAAAGTTCCTTTGTTGGATAATTTCATGTGCACTTAAAGAATCGCACAGTCTCTTATTCAGCCTTATTCCTTTTATCTGGCTTTAAAAATCTTTCTCCATTCACCAACAGATCTTTATTGAATACTGACTCTGTTCCAGACACTTTTCTAGGTGTTAAGAATACAATGCTGAATTGAACAGAACCGAGTTCTGGAGAGAGAAACTACAAACAGAACTCATTCTTTTAGTCAAAGCCACAGACACAGGGATTGTAAGGTTTCCAAAGCATAGTGTCTAGCACAAAGCAGAAACCTGACATTTGCAAAACTGAATGAAGAAAATAAAGTAATATCCAAGTGACTTCTATATACATTTCTAGTTAGGACAATTTGAATTTCCTATATTATCTTTAATTCTATATTAGGTTGTGTATGTCTTACTTGGACATATTTTTAGTATTAACAAGCTCAACTATGTCCTAGATAGTGCTAATGTTAATTGTATGCTTATGCTATCTCCCTTAATATTCATGGAAAAACTGTAAGATATATTTTATTATCTATTTTACAGTGAATGGACAGGAGCTTGTGAGGTAAAATGGTTCACCATTTGGCAGAATCAGAAGGCCAGATGTTTGTTTAGATTATGTTTCCTCTATAACATTATTAGACTGTGTAAAACAGAGTACTAGATTAATATATACTTAATACTCATAGCTAAGATGTACATGTGTTATGGGATAATGTTCTTGTCCATTGTAAAGATTTGTCATTCCTAGTGGTTTAATAAAATGCTAATTGGCTGGTAGACAAGCAGAAATTATAGGCAGGCTACCAGACTAAGAGACTTCTGAGAAGAGGAAAGGTAGAGACGCAGTCGCCAGCCAGATGCAGGGGGAGCAAGATAAGAATGCCTTTCTGAGAAAAGGTAGCTAAACATAGATGAGAATTATGGGTTAATTTAAGTTGTAAGAGTTTGTTAGAAATAAGCCTGAGTAATAAGGCAAGCAGTTTATAATTAATATAAGCCTCTGTGTGTTTATTTGCAACTGAGCAGTTGCAGGACCAGGTGAGACAAAAACTTCCCTCTATATACATGTGCATATTATTATACATTTTATTAATTATTTTCATGTGTATATTTACATCATTTTATTTGCATTAGGAATACATTTATATAATGTTGGTATATGCACAGAAGCACATATGGGTAGACACATGATAATTTTACTTTGTGTAGGCACCCAAAACGCTCTATTCATGATTTTGCAGATCAGAAAGATTGAAATTTATGGAAACTACATGTTATAATTACAATAGACGGAATGTCTGTCTTCCACTGTTAATTTCTGTGCTCTTTTCATTATACCATGATGCCTCAGTGGCCCTCGAAAGTGTTTTTACTCCCCAACAACTTTAATTTCTATTCTATAATTCCAATAGTCTAGAGGCTACTTCTGTAATGTAATTTAACCTTCAATCATGTATGTCTTCAACCCACTGTCTTCACTTTAATGCTATAAATAATAATAATGGTGTTAGATATTTTTCTTGGCACTGGGACAAAGTACCTGCCAGGAAGCAGTTTAAAGAAAGGAAGATTTATTTTGGCTCACATTTTTAGGGTATATGCTTCATCTTGGCAGCAAAGTCAAGGTGGCAGGAAAGAGAGGGATCTAGACAGGTTATAACTATAATAAGTAGGTGATGACTGCTTGTACCCACTTCCTCCTGAGTATTCAGTCCAGGACCCACCACCTAATTGTGCTGGGTCTTTTGACTTGAAAACCCCTCACAGACTTCCTAGAGGGCTGTTTCCTTAGAGATTCCTGATTCTGTCAGGGCAAGCTACATTAACCATCAGAAATGACCAATATTTTCAAATCCACTATGCATCAGATGCACATACTGTACTAGTTCTCTTTGAGATTAAAGAACCATTAAAGATAATTCCCTTTACAATTCACATGTTACATGCAGAGACATAAAGAGATCACATGATTTGTCCACTTTGGGGGAACTTGGTCTAGTAATGTAAAAAAACTATTCTCCCAGAGGGCATGAATTTCATTCCATTTCATTCTGTACCACTTATGAATTACTTTATTAAACTTTTCATTGAAATATTTTTCATTTCCCCACTAGAAATTGGCAGGTGCATTTCAAGTCTGTACTGCTTATCTGACAGAGTTCATACTATGGTGTATATGGAGAGAGTTAGTGACTGAAGGTACAATGACAGCATCCTGAGCACAGAGACTATAGCTTAAAACTGATTTCCATTGTAGATAAAAGATTTGTATAAATTATTTCCTCCTTTCTTCTCTTATGTAACCCCATTCATTTAATATGCATTTGAAAACCAAGTATTTTTATAATATCTTTACTTTTCCTGTCTGACATTGAAATTATTTTCTGGGAAAAAGAATGTTTTTTGACCTGAGTTATTGTCTTTACATCTAATGCCCTTATCATCAAAAATACTAATTGGCAAGTTAGTTCCAGAGGTAAGGTTGGCATTCTGTGACTAAGGATAAACAGACAACCAATGAATTTGCAGAAGAGTTTTTTTTGGGGGGGGGGATTTTCTCAATTATAACCACTCTGAATCTTATACACATCTCTGTTTCATAATAAAATAGGTGATCCTCTCATTCACATAATTTACAATATTCAGCAGCTATCCCTATACATGGACAAAGATTCTCACACAAGGCTCAACTAAAAAATAACCTGAAAATCTTGAAGAGGTATAATTTCCATGGTTTGTGAATTTATGTGTTTAACAGCTCCCTTAGGGATTTTAATACAACTCAAGGTGGAAAAATATTAGTTGGTAATAAGTATGCTTTCTTGAACTTTACATGTAAGATTCTCCTTGCTATTGTTTTATTTTGGCATTCCTAGGCTTTCCTTCTTTCATTTTAATCTTCTTTACGTTTTTTAAACCTTTGTAGAAAGCAAGCAATGCAGTATGGTTTATAAATTGACCTTGTTATTTCAGTGTTCTAGTTCACTAAGCTAAGTAGCCACCATGGTGTTGTAGGGAGTTATATTGGTCTGTGTCCTTTGCTTACTCCAGTACTTCCCTTTTCTTCCTCATCAAACTTGGCATTGCCATAAAAATAAAATTTCAAAGTGACATTCAGTTTTGACATAGTTATTGAGCTCCAGAAAATGGTCACAGCAGAGTGGAAATGTGGAAGGCAGGACTATTTCTCATGTTGATAAGTGCAACCCATAAGGCAAAACCAAAATCATAATTCAGTCACTTCCCTCACAGTTCCAGAGTAATGACTATATATCTTGGGTTCATGATACTGATTTTCTACCATACCAAGAAGCCTTAAAATTTGCCACATGCTCAATTCTTTTCAGAAATTCAAAGGAAAGATACAGTGCCAACTTGTACTTTTCCTGTTTTCCATTCAAAAGAAAGCCAGTGTTACTAACTCCTAGCAACTAGGTCCCTTATTCTTATTATATGCCAGTTTGTTGGATTTCATTGTCTCTAGTTTCTTTAAAATAATACTGTCACTTATAAGATCAATTAGTCGTGTCCTTCTGTCATTGCGTTACTGTAATTTACTCTGATGGAAATGGGGATTTTGCCAGTGTGAAGGGCCCAATATTTAATAAGTTAATTGGTTAAGTTGACACTTTAAGAAGATTCATTAGCCTGTATATGCATGTGTTGGCCTTATTTTATATTTTATATTGTGTGTGCATTTTAAATTTCTTTCCTTTTATTTAAAATATTTTTCCTCTTCTATCCTGATTATGATTTCTCCTCCATCTACTGCAAGTTTCTGCCCTCATCCCCTCCCATCCAGATCCACCACTTTTCCATCTTCCATTAGAAAGCAAACAAGCTTCTAAGGGATAGTAATAAAATTTAATGTAGTAAGACATGCCAAATTCTAACATATCATAGTACGATAAAACAAATAAATAGAAGGAAAAGAGCTCAAGCAAAGGCCCAAGAAACAGATATAGAAGCAGAGACTCACTCATTGGCATACTCAGTAATCCCATAACAACAGTAAACTAGAAGCCAAAATATATACACAGAGGGCCTGTGTATAAAGAAAGAATATATGCATGTATACATACATGCATGCATACATACCTACATAATGTTATAGGTATATTATATATGCTAGTATATGCATATTATATATTATAATATATAAATGTAATAAAATTAAAAATAAGTTATAGAAAATCCTTGACACATCATCATGAGACAAGTAACCTCCAAAGATGCCACTGAGTTTCTATTCTGTTGACTATCTACTACTGGGCATGAAGTTTACATTTAAGCATTCTTTGTATTTTTAAAGAAACTCCTCAGAGAAACCAAAATTTCATTTGCAAGTGGTTGTCAATGGGAGGTAGCATCAGGGTTAGGGATGGATTTTTTTTTTTTTTTTAGCTATCCTGGGTCTTTTGTGTTTCCATTTGAAGTTGAGAATTGTTCTTGCAAGGTCTGTGGAGAATAGTGGCTGTGACATGCCCCTTGTATCTGTGTATCCCTAATCTCTAGAACTTTTATGATGAAGGGATATTAGATTTTGTCAAAGGCATTTTCTGCATCTAAAGAGATGTGTGTCTATTTTTGTCTTTCAGCTTATTCATCTGGTAGATTACATTTGTTAATGTATATATGTTCAACTTCCCTGAATTTCTGCAATGAAGTCTCTTTGATCATGGTTGATGATCTTTCTGTTGTGTTCTTGAATTCAGTTTCAAATATTTTATTGAGAATTTTTGCATCTATGTTCATAAGGGAAATTGGTTCATAGTTCTATTCTCTGTTGGATATTTGTGTGGTTTGGGTATTAGGTAACTGTGGATTCATGAAACAGATTGATCGTGCTCATTTGGTATCCATTTTGTGGAAAGATTTGAGGAGTATTGGAATTAACTCTTTTTTTCTGGTAGAATTCTGCACTAAAACCAGCTAGCCATGGGGATTTTATCTTTGCTGTTGTTTTGTTTTGTTTTTTGTATGTTGGTTTTGGTTAGTAAATTTTTAATAACTGCTTCTATTTCACCGGAGGTTTAGATCTGTTGTTTAAATTGCTTGTCTGATCTTGACCTAACATTGGTAACTGTTAAGCACTGAGGAAATTATCCATTTCTTTTAGATTTTCCTATTTTGTGGAGTGCAGTTTTTAATATTATGTTTTTATTGTTCTCTGTATTTGTTTGGTGTTTGCTATGTCTCCCTTTTCATTTATACTTTTTTAAATTTGTTTCTTCTCTCTCTACATGTTAGTTAATGCAGATAAGGGATTGGAAAACTTACTAATTTTATCAAAGAAACAAATCGATTTAATCAATTTGTTTAATCAATATATTTTATTGATTTATGTGTTCTCATGTATATATTTTAATTGGAGTATAATAACTTCACTTTATCATATTTCTATTCCCACAGCCACTCATAACTCCACCCTTATTCTTAAGTTCTGTGAATGATATTGGGGAAAAAAAGGTTAGCTAGTTTTTCCATTTAGAGGTTATGTCTGATTACTAAAGCATATAGCTAAGGAGACTCCTATGTGATCTATGCAAACATTCATAGACGGTAACTTTTACTAAGATTCACATAAACTCATTCAGGCTAGTGCTGTACATAAGTAAATATTTATTCATATATATCCTCATATGCATGCATGTATATTTGAGAGAAGATTGGGAGAAAACAAGAAAACACGTATGTTGAGTAATATATATTTTGCTTAGACAGGTTGAGTTCCTGCTTATTTTCTAAAAGTTAAGATGGTTCATCATCAATGTATTAAGCATCAGTAAAATTACCCTCCCTCTACTTTAATGCTCTAGTTCTAACACTAACTTGTAAATCTCATAATCCCACAATTTCCATACTGACAACCATGTACAAAGATTCCTCATATTTCATAAAATGTACTCCATAAAACCACATATTAGAAATTGTGATCTTTTGCCTTTGCAAGTGCTGGAATTTCAAGCCTGTACCACCATACCGGATACAGTTTTGTTTCTTTTTTCACTACAGGCAAATGGTTGTAAGTTATTTAAACTTTTATCATATGAATTTGCATTTCTAAACACCAGTTGCCTTGTTTTACAAGAACTGGTCATTTAAACGAATGTAGTTAACACTGTACCTGTTTGTTTTTCTTTGTCTAATACCCTTTCCTATTAAGTCTTAGTGTAGTTTTAAATTCTACTTAGTTTATTTGTATTGCTCTGTGGTAAATTAATTGTTTTTACTATAGTTTGTGTATGAGAGAGAAAGAAAAGGGGGACAGAGAGAGAGCGAGAGAGAGAGAGAGAGAGAGAGAGAGAGAGAGAGAGAGAGAGAGAGAAGCTGAGAATCTTGTGAATCTGGTTGGTGGTAGATGTTGATGATATTATGGTTCCTGCCCACATTCCATACCACATTCCTGGGATTTGCATAAGTTTTCCACTGCAACTCTGGGCATTATACTCTAATGAATCATTTATAGTAGTTTTAGAATTTTGTTCATTTACTTATTTGTTTTGCTTAGTCTGTTTTCAAAACTTCAGTTAATTTGTATCTTGATAACAGAGCAGTACAGAAGAATAATTACCAGAATTAATTCTCTTTGTATATTTTTCCAACGTATAAGAGACAAATAGTCTATTGAAAGGACCATTCTTAGGTGAATACTATGTACTTAGCTATAATACAAATGGGCTGCAGGTGCCTAAATTTGTATTATTTTTTGGAAATTATTTTTTATCTTTTTCTTATTTTACATATGGATCCCATTTCCCTCTCCATCCCACCCTCCTATAGTAGAAACATTATTGCTTTTTCCTCCTTCCTTGTCTTATTCTTTTTACATTCTCACATAAATGAGGCACAGTGTAATTTTGTTTTGCATGTTTTCTAAATATATTTCCTTATTAATCCATGCAAATTTCATGTAATGTCTTATTTTCATACTCAATACCTTCCCCTAAGTCCTCTCAGGTCACTCCATGTTTCTCTATCCATTCATCCTCATGGTCTCTATGTGCTCCCATCCAGTCCAGCCAGGTCAGTCAGTTTGTGTTGGCTCATTACACGTAGTTACTGAGCTTTCTCGGTAGTGTTCAATATACTAGGTGTCATATCATTGAAAAAAAAAAAAACCTGACTGTCCCTCTCCCAGCAGCAATCTGATGTTACTATCTCTTCAGATAGTAAGACTGAATGAAGGGAGGAACATCCAAACTTCTATATGGGAATTTTGGCTAGAGTTTGTGTGGGTCTTATGTATATTATCAGAAGCACTGTGTGTTCACATGAGCATATGGTCTATCATGTCAGGAAGAGTCCTGTTTCTTAGTGTTACTCACCATCTCTGGCTCTTAAAATCCTTTCACCTCCTTTGCTGCATATATCCCTGAGCCTTGAAGGGAGGGGTGTAATAAAGGCATCTCATGTAGCAGGAACACTACAAAGTCTCCTATTCCCTGCTTATTTGCTAGTTTTGTGCTTTTTGTGTTGACATTTACCTACAAAAGTTTCCCCTAATGAGAGTTGAGAAATGCTCCGATAAATAAGGATAAAAGTAAGTCATTAGGAAGCATTTTATTGCTATGTACATTTAGCATCATAATAGTGAGCCTTCCTGCAGAGTCCTTGACCACCCTAGTCTTCTGTTTTCAGCTACTTTAGCAGTGTCAGGTATAGGTTCGATCTCATGGAGTGGGACTTAAATGAAATCAAAAGGTAGTTACTTTCTCCCATGTCATTTGTGCCACTTTTGTACCAGTGGGCCTGACTTGCTGACAGTTCTATGTTATTATAACTTACAGGGCTCACTGATGGTTGATATTGATTATTTTTTTCCTCTAGTAGCCATGTATAGTACTTTCATGTTTATATTGCTAGGTAGCAACATTCTATTGAAATATTTTTGCCAAGTTTTGGTATGAGATTGTTTCTAAGTTTATAGAATGAAGTGGAAATAATTGAAAAAAAATATGTATTTGTGGAAGAGTTTGAGGACTGCCATTGTTTAAATGGTTGTATAGGGATTGTAGCTAGTATGGTAATTATTAGAAATCATTTATTCTTAGAATGATTTTCCAATCTTATGTGGTAAGGTGGTTGGCTTTGTTTCTCTTGGATAGTGTTGCAAGAGTATTTACGGAATAAGCTCTCTGACGCCAATGAGAGTGGAAGAGAGGAGATGTATTAAGTGGTGAATTGAAGCCAGGAAAATTCCTTAAAGGCCTCAGTATCTAGTCCAGTGTGCACTCTTACTTTATACTACATGGGGTGGGCAAGGAAACAAGATTTAACAATGCATGTGTAGCAGTCAGCAAATTGTTAAGAGCAATGGGCACAGCTGGACAGTGGTGGCGCATGCCTTTAATCCTAACACTCGGGAGGCAGAGGCAGGTGGATCTCTGTGAATATAAGGCCAGTCTGGTCTCCAGGACAGCTAGGGCTTGTTACACAGAGAAACCCTGTCTTGAGAAACCACACACACACACACACACACACACACACACACACACACACACACACACACACACACACGAAAGACAGGCAGAAAGAAGGAAAAAGGGAAGGAAGGAAGGAGGGAAGGAAGGAAAGAGCAATGGCTCATTGTTTCATCCGTTTCTCCATGTCATTCTGTTTCAGGGAGCAAGTGGAGTTATGCTTGGCAAATAGGATGTACAAGCAGTGCTTTATGTAAATCACTAAATAATCAATACATTGCTATCTAATAATTGGCCTTTTCTACCTTATCCTACTCCAATATGTTACATTCTCTATGCCTCAGTTACTGCTCTATCACTTTGAGAGGACACCATGACTAAGGCAACTTTTAAAGGAAAACGTTTATTCGGGGCTTACAGTTTCAAAGAGTTAGTGTCAATGACCACCAAGGCATGGAACATGGCAGAAGGAAGGTAGGTAGTGAGGCAGGATGGCACTTCAGCAGTTGCTGGGAGATTGTACTTTATCCAAAGCATGAAGAAGAGAGAGTTAAATTGAATGGTGTGGACTTTTGACACCTCAAAGAACGCTTTCCAAAACAGTTACACCAACTGGGGAACAAGTATTCAAGTATTTAAATATACGAGACTATAAGTGTCATTCTGTGTTTATTCTACCTGATTTCTTCTATAAAAGTAGATTTATGCTACCAGAGGTCAGTAGTCATATTTTCACTTTCATATACATGCAACAAAGGCACAGTCTTTGATAGCCCTGCCCTGATGCATCTGGTAATTCAGTTTACTTGAGGACGAACAGTTTCAACTGTTCGCTGCTACTGGCCCTTTCCATATTCAATGACCCTACCATTAGCCAGCATCTTCATCAAATTCTCCATGCATGTCTGATGATGTTCCCTCTCATAGTTCTCTGATGTTTCCTGGGAAGCTTGCATCCTACACTTGTTTGCTTCTGTGCTTCTCCATGTGTGTCCCTTAATTTATAGATTGTAATCATGTATTCATCATCATGCATTCACTCTCTTTTCTTAAAACATGATTTTGAAGCTTCATAATTTTATGCTGAAGACTTGGTAATTTTTATAATACTGTAGCAACTCTGAAAACCACATTTTCCACTTATCACTAGAGTTCCTGTTAGGATTAGCCATTAAAATTTTTAAATTACTTTTCAGAATTATATCTATACATCTAATATAGTTTTAAGATATGGACACTGAAATGTCATGTTAGTTTAGTGTTTGCATAGTTGACAAAGGAAATTAATTTTAAGTGTCTGATAGAAACAAGCCTTTTGGTTGCTCCTGTGTTCATATTAGGATGTGGTTTGAACACTCAGCTAAGTTTTTCACACATGTGCCTTATTCTGTACTACCTGATCCCCCAGAGCTATTTCTACTTAGGCCATCTTTCTTTATTATGCAGTATTATTTGAGGACTAGACTTTGTTGTCTTCATGTTGCATGATATAATTATCACATGTTTATCAGCATATCTTTATAAGGTAATTAATGCCCCCCATTACAATAATGTTAAATATCAGCTATTTATTTTAAGTGGCTGAGAAAGGTTATGAATTTGAATATGACTGAAGAGTGTATCATCATTATAAGTAAAGTTTGTAAACCAGCAATATTTTTTAGATAGCAAATTGACTGTAGCATCTTTTCACTTGGCGTTCAGCAAAACATTTTAATCCCCTTCTCTCAGTGAGAAGCCAGCTGTCTAAGTATTGTTTGCATGGATCTTTGAGGAGTGGAAAATTACTTTTACAAAATAACAAGGCATTAAATTTTCCTCAAATGCCACAGTATTCATAACCTTACATTTTTATATATTCACAATAGTTGGTGGTTATCTTTGCTGTCTCTCAGAGGCTACAGACACAGCTGCCCTTCATTATATCTTAGAGAATATTTTGTTTGCACTAAAATTGTTAAGTCAGTTCTGATTTAACTCTTATCCTCATGGATATGCATGAGTGTTTATTTCACAATCCCTATTCCACAAAATCTGATCAACATCTTAAAATGAGCATTTATGTTATGACACTCATCCTTCAATTCATCAAGATTTGGAGGAAGCTATACAGCATCGTTTTGTTAACTTATTTTCTCACACACCAAAATACAAATAAATATAAAGTTAAATAATTGAACACTATTAAAGATAAACACGGAGGAATCAGGAATAGGTAAGGAGACATGTATGGCTATTACAGGTGCAGAGGAATATATATGAAATAGAATTTCTTTAGGAATGCCTCAGAGATTGCTGTAGATATAAGACAATTCTGTATTTGCTTATAGAGAATATCTGTCGAAATAACCTGGAATTAATAATTAAAGTGTGCCATTAGGTATAATAAGATTTAAAAGGCAATTTGGAACCTTGTCTATTTATGGATAACAAATGTGTTCATCTCTTAATTAGTGTATATAATGTGCCACTCAATTCATACACATGGTAAATTTCATAGCACATAAACAGAGAAAAATTGGCTGGTGGGACTTTTAGTAGCCCATCCTGGGAAATATTGTAATTTTGGTGGTTATAGTAAAAAATATGTTGCTTCTTAAAAGGTCCAAATAGTTGATTCAAATCTAACCACTACAAACTGAGATTTATTAGAATCCATGACTTCTTTCTTAGAGTTTTTCTTTCCTTTATTTTGCAACTTGACCACAGTTTCCCCTCCCTCTTCTCATCCCCAGCCCTCCCTCCACCTCGCCTGTGCCCCACCAGCCATCCATTCCCCCTCTGTTTCTATTCACGTGAGGGCAGGATTTCCATGGATATCAACCAAAATTGACATATCAATTTGAAGGCTAGATAAGGCAACCAAGTATGAGGATACGGATCCCAAAAGATATATATATATATATATATATATATATATATATATATATATATATCTGGGCTAGGTCAGACCCATGCAAAATCCCTGATTGTCAGTTCAGTCTCTGTGAGCACCTATGAATCCAGGTTACTTGATTCAGTGGGATTTCTTGTGGTGTCCTTGACTCCTCTGTTCCTACAATCCTTGCCCATCTTCCACAGGGTTCCTTGAGTCACACTTAATGTTTGACTGTGAGTCTCTGTATCTGTTTCCATCAGCTGTTGGATGAAGCCTTTCCTATGACAATTGGGCTAAGCACCAATATATGTGAATAATAGAACTTCATTACCAATCATGTAAATGACTTCTATTGATTGATTGATTGATTGATTGATGAGTTATTGATTTAGCCAGTTGTCTAGGTTCTATTCTAGGTCTCTGAACTATCCAGCCTCTGAGTCTTGACCCTCCAGGTAGTGTCAGGGTGGGCAACTCTTGGGGTATGGGTCTCAGGCTAGACCAGTCATTGATTGTCCACTCCCACAAGCTCTGTGTCAATTTTATTCAACACATCTTATAGGTAGAACAAATTGTAGGTTGGAGGTTATGTGGCTTGGTTGCTGTTCCAATCCCTCTACAGGAAGTCTTGTAGATGGCCAGTTCAGGCTCTATATCCTCCATTGATAGGAGTCTTAGATATAGTCACCTTTGTAGATTCCTGAAAATTTTCATGGTATTAAGTTTCTAGCTTGTCTTCTAGATGTGGCTTCACCAATTCCAGTTGTCTGTCACTGTACTCTCTCCCTCCATCCTCGACCACCTGATTCCTTCTGTTCCTGTCCTCCTCATTTCCTGTGCCCACTATGTCTATTCTATTTCCCATCCACAGAGAGAATCATATGAACCCCCCAAGCTGTTCTTGTTGCTTAGCGTCTCTGGGTCTGTGGGTTATACCAGAGTTATCCTTTCCTTTATAGCTAACATCAATTTAAGTGAGTATATAATATATCTTGTTTGTCTTTCTGGGCATGGATTACCTCACTCAGGATGATTTTTTTTAAAGTTACACCCATTTGCCTGCAAATACATGGCATCATTGTTATTCACAGCTAAGTAATATTCCATTATGTAAATACACCATTTTCTTTATCCATTCTTATGGTGAGAGGCATCTAGATTGTTTCAAGGTTCTATATTATGAATAACACTGCTATGAACATAGTTGAGCATAGTAATGAGATAAAGCTTCATTTGGGTATATGCTCTCCCACAAGAAGTAGAGGAGTATTCAATTGCTCCATATCCTCTCCAACATAGGTGGTCATCACTAGGGATGGTTAAGATAAAAAACACTGATGATAGCCTATGTTGCAAAGGATGCAGAATAAGGGGAGCACTCCTTCACTGCTTGTGGAAGTGCAAACTTGTCCAGCAACTTTGGAAAACAGTATGGCAGTTTCTCAGATATTTGGTAATCATTCTACCTCAAGATCTAGCAATACCACTCTTGGGCATATATCTGAAGGATGCTCAATCACACCACAAGGACACTTACTCAACTATGTTTACAGCAGCTTTACTCATAACAGCCAGATACTGGATAAAATCTAGATGTTTTTCAACCAATGGATGGATTAAGAAAATGTAGTATGCTTACACAATGTAATAAAGCAATGACACCATGAAATTTGTAGGCAAATGGATGAAACTAGAAAAAAATCATTTTGAGTGAGATAATTAAGAACCAGAAAGGCAACCATGGTATGTCCTCACTCTTAAGTGGATACTACATATGAAGCAAAGGATAACCAGACCATAATCCAAAATACTAAAGACGCAAGGAAAAAAAGAAGACCCTAAGAGGATTGGCCTGGGAAGGGGAATTAGATGAGTTCTCCCAGGTAAACTGG
This sequence comes from Phodopus roborovskii, assembly GCF_943737965.1. Lineage (NCBI taxonomy): Eukaryota > Metazoa > Chordata > Mammalia > Rodentia > Cricetidae > Phodopus > Phodopus roborovskii. The sequence continues at coordinate 486,170 of NW_026125884.1, forward strand.
AGGAAGGGTGTGGTAAAGGAAAGGGGATGAGGGATAAGATATGAGATAACAGCATGGCCAAGTTGGGGGAGGGATAAAGTAAGAAAGCAATGAAAGATTTCCATGGATGAAGCCCTAATGTGGTTATGGAGAAACTTGGTGTGAAAGAAATTCCCAGGGATCCATAAGGATCACCCCAGCTGAGACTCCTAGCAATAGTGGAGAAAGTGCCTGACTGGCCTTTTCCTGTAATCAGATTGCTGACTACCCTAACTGTCATCATAGAACCTTCATCCAGTATGGGAGCAGATGGTGAGTTCCACAGCCAAGCAACAGGCCAAGTTCCAGGAATTAAGTCAAGGAGAAGTGAGGAGGGATTGTAAGAGCAAGGGGCTCAAGATCATGATGGGGAAATCCACAGTGTGTCTGGTTTTATGTTGAGGTCTTTGATACACTTGGACTTGAGTTTTGTGCAGAGTGATAGATATGAATACATTTGCATTCTTCTACATGCTTACCAAAAGCAATCTACAGATTCAGCACAATTCACATCAAAATTTCAACATAACTCTTTACATACCTTTAATTTTTTACACATCTTGAAAAATACTCCACTTCATGTGGAAAAACAAAATTCCAGGATAGCTAAAACAATCCTGTGCAATAAACAAACTTCTAGAGGAATCATATCCCTGTATCCCTGATTGCAAACTCTACTACAGAGCTCTAATGTTTGAAAACCACATAGTTTTGGCATAAAAGCAGACTGGTGAATCAATGGAATCAAATCAAAGATCCAGATGTAAATACACATACGTATGGTCACCTTATTATTGACAAAGAAGCCATACTTATACAATTGAAAAAAGATAAAGCATTTTCAAGAAATGGTGCTGGTCTAACTGGATGTTGGTATGTCGAATTTTTTTTTCTTAACCAAACTCTACTTCAGTTTCAATAGTGAACTGGGTCATTTAGACTGATTTCACTGAAAAATAAATTTAATAAAATAAAATATCTAATTAAAGTATAAAACCATCTGTTTGGAGGCAGTTGTGAACTAACACACTTGCAGAAATGTGATTTCATGGAGTATAGAAGCATTGGAGGTGGATGGACAGATGGAGCTACTTTTCTTCTGTGAAAATTGACGCACTGTGATTTGCAAACCATACTTCTGATCTTTGTAAATAAAGTTTTATTACAAAGTGGGAGTATCCATTTTGTGTATTTTTATATACCTCTTTGGATGCTTGTTATCCAAATTAAGTAACACCAAAATGTTAAGTTCTGTAATGCTTAAAATATTTATTCATTTAACACTAGGGGACTAGGTGGTTCTAAAGGAGATAACTCAGAATTGGAGGTGCTGAAAGGCACTTCTGAATGATTTTAAAATTTAAAGAACTAGGATGTAGAGTCCAACAACCATCATCAGATAGACATGTCATCTCATTCCTAAAATTGACTTGTGCTAATATCAGATTGCAAGTGCTGACAGCCACCGAGCAGAAGCAAATGTCAATCCCTTGTACACAGGATTATTTCTACAAATAAAATTGCCAGAATACAATAAAAATACTTATTAGAAAAGAATATAAAGCTATATTAATGGGAATCAAAAGAAAAAAAAAAACAAAAAATGAGAAGCAGTCCACAATTAAATTTTAGAAGTAATTTAAGTGTCTCATGGTCTATCTCTGGATAGTCTGAGATTGGATATGTGAACCAGGCTGGCCTCAAACTCACATCAGGGGCAATGACACCTTCAGCATTGCGTCATTGCTGAGTGTTGCTTTAGATACCTAGGGATTCTTGAACATTTACATGAATTTAAATTCTTTACATTTTTTCTGTCAACAAAATCCCTGGAAATTTGGTTGAAATTCAATCTTTTGGATCTTCTTGGTAAACCTGGCAATTTCATAATATTCTTTTTAGTTTCTCTTTTCATTATTTTTGTTCTTCCTTTTTTCTTTCTTTTGTTCCTATTATTATTGTTATTATTATTAATTTCACATCCAGATCACAGTTTCCTATCTCCCCTCTCCTTGCAGACCCTCTCCCTCATATCACTTCTTCTCCCAACTCCGAACCACTCCTCCATTTCTTTTCAGAAAAAAGGCAGACCAAGCACGAATATCAACAAAACGAAGCATATCAAGTTGCAGTGAGACTAGGCACATCCCCTCATATTAAAGCTGAAGAAGGCAACCCAGTATGTGGAATAGGATTCCTAAAGCTGCCAAAAGAATCAGAGACAGTCCCTGACCCCACTGTTAGGATCCCCAGAAGAAAATAAGGAAGTTACACAACTGTAACAAATATGTTCAGGACCTAGGTCAGTTCCATGCAGACTACCTGGTTGTTGGTTCAGTCATTGTTTCTTCTGATCCATGAATATGGGAGGTCTTTCTTCCAGTGTGCACTTCAATTTATGTCTTCAGTGTTTAAATTGTTTTCACCAAAGTGATCTTTCTTGTTTCTGGCTAGATTTATTTCAAAGTATATTTGAGTGTAATGTAAATGGGATTTTTGTGTGTGTGAATTCTTTTTCAGCTTGTTTATCATTGGTAGATAGGTTGGCTACTGATTTTCTGTATTAACATTGCATCATGTCTCTTTATGGAAAGCTTATCAGTTCTAAATGCATACTGGTGTAATCTTTGGCATGTTTTATATCTAGATCACCATCTAGAGGCAGAGAGACTTTCAGTTCTTCGTTTACTATTTGTATTGCTTTTATCTGCTTCTCTTCTCTTATTTCTCTAGCGAAGAATAGCAGTACTATACTGAATAAGAATGGGTAAAAATGGGCATTCATGCCTTATTCCTGGTTTTAGTGGAAGTATTTTGAGTTTTCCCCCATTTTAGTATAATTTTGGCTATTGTTTGCCATATATAACCTGTATGTATTATGTTTAGATATGTTCCTTTCATTCCAAGAACTTTTGATGTGAACAGGTTTTGTCAAAGGTCCTTTCTTCATATATCTAGATGTTGTCCTTGAGTCATTTATCAAATTTACAATAGTTATTGTTTTGTTTAATAAATAATCCATGCATCTCTGAAGCAAGTCCATCTATATCATGATGAATTGATTTCAAAATAGTCCTGAATTTGTCTTGCATACTTATATCCTTTACCCATATCCCATTACCTGTATTTGTTACTCATCGTAAGAGCAGTTCTACACAAGGTAAAACTGCCATGATTGTAAATGGACCATGGCCTAGTAACTCTTTATCTGTCCTGACATCCTTTGGACCAATGTTTCAAGTAGTTATTTTTTTCACTTTAGTGAATTCAGAATTATGCACAATTATCTTCACACTGATACTAAGACTATTTTCATTTACCTTTAGATTCTTGCTCAATATTATCATTTAGGACCATTCATGGTGCAGCCAATGCTTTCGAACATCATTAATTTTGAGACAACACAGTTTCATTTATTTCCAGAGGATATATTAGTGTTACACAATTCATACATATCCATCACTGATGGAAGTGAAGTTTACACTGACACTTTTCTATGTCTCTTTATTTTGAAGCTATGGGCTTACCATGCCCCAATTCTCATGCCAAATGGACTTTTGGGTCTTCCTTTATATGGATTCCTGCTGAGTGCTTTTGTAGATAGATCCATTTAAAAATATGGCCCTTGCACAATATTTAATATATTTTCTAATGTCAGGCTACACTGTTGGTACATTCAAAAGTCATATTTAATACTGTACTTTGTTAATGGAAATACCTTCTTGATTTTTCTTGTGTTTCTATATAATTATTACTTATGTTTGTTATGCATATCAGTTTAGCTTTATCAGCCATGCTTATCTTGGGTTCTTGTAATTATCACTCTACTTAATGAACTAAGCAGATTCTCGAAGATCTACCCTTCCTTGTCAGATATAATGACACACACTTATAATTGATGCACTTGGGAGATCAGAGAAAATTCAGTCTCAAAATGCCCTCCAACTCCTAAAACAGAAGAAACCAAAAGCATCCTTCTTAGATGTCAGTGTATTGCAATTAATAATATTGCCTTCAAAACTAATTGTTCTCAGTAATTATGTCTCTGTGGAGCCTTTTTGTTTGTTTGTTTGTTTGTTTTGTGAAATGGTTCCTCTGTGTAGCTTTGAAGTCTTCCCTGGAATTCTCTCTGTAGATCAGGCTGGCCTCAAACTCAGAGAAAATCTCCTGTCTCGGCCTCCCGAGTGCTGGGATTAAAGGTGTGCACTACCACCATCTGGCTCTCTGTGAACTTTTGCTAAATTAGAAAATGGTACCTTTTATGCAAACTGTCACGAAGAAGGCTTTTGCTTTACAAACAATATATCTCATTTTTTCCATTTCCTTGCTTCTAGTTTGTATAAATATATTACATCACAAATAAACAATAACTGACAAATTTATCATATATTCCATGAATGAAGTAGGGTTTTCACAAATTGTTGCCATTCCGGATCCAATTTCATCTTTACCATTCTATCATCTCATTTCTGTCTTGTTCTAATGTTTCTTTATAACATGTTACACTAAAAGGCTACTGAAACAGTGCTGTTTTATTTGTTTCTTTTGAGAGCCAATCATAGTGATTCCCCACAATACAATTTACTTCAAGCTTCTCCAAAATTGAATCAACAGAGTTCTGCAATTCCCATCCAGGGAGGAAAAAAAAACTCACCTGTGAAATTTGAATAAGGACACAACCAATGAGAAGTCTTTAGTACCGATTTATAACTCTAAAATGAAAATAGAGTTTCATTATGTTTTTATTTCTTTTTTAACAAAGTTATCACTTTGTGATAAAACTTACCTTCTTGTTTACTTTGTCATTTTGAAAAGTTTTTTTGGGTCAGTGAGAAGGCTCAATGGGTAAAGGTGCTTGCTGCCAATCCTGATGAAATGAGTTCAACCTCATAGACGCACATGGTAGAAGAAGAGAACAGAGTCACACATTTTTCATCTGACTATTATACATATGCCGTAGCTTACCTTCTTGTGTGAACATGCAGGTGAACAAGGTAAACAACTAAAAATTTGAGGAATGAAATTTCCTTCTTATATTTTGTTGTGCCTCCTGATGGATCTGTTGAGTTTGGTTTGAAAACTGAGACAAGAGGAGGAAGAGGGGGAGAGGAGAGGAGAGAGAGAGAAAGAGAGAGAGAGAAACACTGAGAGACAGAGAAACAGAGACAAAGAGACAGAGAATAAAGACTACACATAGAGTATTCTACAATTTTAATTAATGTATCAAATAGAGAAAGCTGGAGCATTAAATAGCCTTTACAACACATTCTCACATTTAATGGTAGTGGTAAAATTTATGGAGTTTAATAGAAAATTTGTCACATATGAATGCCACGTAAAATGGAGGGGTGCCAAGAAGTAATTCAAAGTTCATTTAGCAATTCTCTAATCTTTATTTGACAAAACATAGCTTTAAGTACAATGACTAGGGTGTACTAGAAGTTTTAGGTTTATCTGAAGATTTTCATTAATTTCTCCCTCACATCATTGCATCCATGAATTGCTATATAACATATCTGCAACATCAAAGACAGGATGATATATTTAATAACATAAATTAAAATCGAGTTTGTTTAAGCTGGAGTTGTTAGACTAGTAGTTATAGTAGATCCCATACTCTGCACCTCATTATTAACTGGGAGTCTTTTTAATGTCTAGATGTTGTACCCTTACTATGAAAATGCCAAAATAGTTGTGATTGATTGTGGCCAATGTAGAAGGAAGGAGCTAGGTACGCATACCACTGATTTAATACAGATATTTTTATTTAACATTATGATGAAACTTACCTAATGAGATGAGGCTACATATATGATAAAGTTTTAATGTATCCTTTATAAATCCACATTTTGGAAACTTAATCTACAAACTAAAATAGTAATTGAATTTGGGAGTGAACTAAAATGATAATTGATTTTGGAAGTGAAGTCTTTGGAGGCAACCATAATTATATTATTAACATGGCTCTCTTATGGTGACACATATGACTTAATAAGAATAAAAAATAACCAGAGTTTGTATTCTTGTGATTTTCTACAATGAGGCAAGAAGACCACCAGCAGAGGCTGGCACCAGAGTGTTAAATATTCTAGCCTCTATAATCATGAGTTAAATGTAACTGTATTCTTATCAATTACTCATTTTCAATAATCTGTTAAAGGAGTAGAAATCAGTCTAAAACAGTATCAAAAGCCACATAGCCTGTGCAAACATTGAAACTGTGGTTGTTTTTGGTAACAGGGAATTTTCCCCCTTGAATATCGTTAGAAACTATAACCATAGGCTCAGTAGTATGGTTATCACCCAGTCTACTTGTCCTTGCATTGTATTAAATAATCTTTTCTTTCACTGAAATACATAAATAAATTACAATTTAACAACTGATATTAAAAAAATAAATGCCAATATGACAGTTGTAATGTTAACTTGGGATTCAAAAATTGTCTAACATTTTGAGTTCAATGCTATTGAATTGTCTATTTTACTTGCATTTAATTTTGTTGCTTTTCATACCTTTACCTATTAATAATTGCACAAACTCTCCAGCATTACACTTTGTATCTATTGGTAAGTTTATAAGTTTGTGATTGCAAATACATTTATCTTTACTTTTGGTAGAATATGTTTTAGTTAACAATACGTAGAATAGTGAACAAAATGCTTTTTAGCATTTCCCTAGCACATTTACACAGTCTGCCATTTATAATGACTTCTGAGCTTTGTGTTTGCTCCTTATAAGCTGTTTAAATAATGGTTTTGACTCATGTATAGCTAGCACAATACTAAGTGCTTCATAAGTATTCAGTTACTGAATGTTGCTTAGGAAGTATTAGCATCTTCAATCTGATGTTGGTAAGCTGGTACTTAGGACGATTTAATAGCTTGCCCAAGATCAAAGAGTAAGATGTTGAACCTAAACATGAATCTAATTATTGAGAATTGTGCTCCATTAAATGTTTTAACTTTAAATCCTCATATCCCTTACCTTAGAATACATAATCTTAAAGAATGGAATGTTAGAGAGAAAAACAATAATTCCCAGAAATAAAATAAGATAAAGAATTCAAAACTTTTTGTTTCAGTGGTAAAGGAAACAGTAAGCTATCCTCAAACTCAACAGTGAATATAGGTTGGAGTAGAAATTGGGGTAAATATTGAGTGTAAGACATAAAACAGTGCATTTGTAATTAAATTAAAAGCCAAACTTAAGGTATTAATCACACTGTTCTGATTATGTACAATAATAACTCAGCTATAAGCATATAAAAGGCTTACTAGCCATGCTCTCATTTTTATGAAAGAAATAATTAGCAGAAATATTTTTTTCATGAAAATGTAAAGTACAACATCTTGGATAACATTTAGGCCTAAACATGTAAGCATGCATAAAGACAAGAACAGTATTCAGTTTTGCATTTGACCATGAGCTCTCATATCTGATCCTATAAACATATTATGATGGTTACTCTATTTTTCATACATGATTTTAATTAATGTTTGCATTTTTGCTTTAAAGTGAGAGGAATTTGCATACTGAAAATGGATGTGGCAGTGGATATTTGAATGTCAGGGTCCACAGCCATCCAGTGTAATCTAGTCAGCACAGTATGCAGACCATCTGGGCTGACTGCCATCATCCTGCAAAGTAACTAGGGATAAGTGATGCTCTGAAGCCTAATTCCCTGGTTTGCCTGTTTGGAAAGAACTCTATTTGCCAATATTTTAGAACAGGTGCAAAGTCATTTTGGAGTTTCCTGCTGAGCTTCATACAAATAGCTGGCTTAACTGGACTGTGGGCTCAGATTCCTGTTGCCTGAGAGCATTGAGATTCACGAATGACTTGGTTAGAGTTCTTTTTCAAGTTAATTCATACTCTTTTTCAGTTTTCTTAAGCTCCTTTGTCTACCATATCCTGTTATCATGTACAGTGTTATCAAATGGAATAAGTGAATTTAATATATTTATTCGTAAGTTGGAGGAATTTTCATAAGCTAGTAGTTGTATGAAGTGATTTTTGATCCAAGAGGTATTTGATGATTTTGGAGAATCACATGCCTTCCTTGGGCTTTCTATTTTATGGATCTTCTGCAAGAATCAAATAAGGAGCTACATTAGAAGGTAATGAGAAACATAAAGCACTCTGTCAATACAATGTTGGATAAAAATGAGAGAGAATATAAGTGAGATTATTACAGTAATCGGTTTCAGGAAGCACATAAAGAAACCATGCCACATTGACTTTCTAATTTCTAATTCAGGCAATTTATTTGGATAATAACACATATGCCCTAATGAATGAGGGTGTAAGAGGAGGAAAGAACTGTTATGGTCATTTTGTTCAGATGCTAATGGTTACCCACTCAAAATACACTACCCATTTCCTTTATGAGTTATCTAGTTGTGATTTGGTTCTCAGATAAATAATGGGGTCTCTCTGTATCTTCCTCCCAGTCCTATAGTTTGAATGTTGATTGATATGAAAAGTGTTATGGCTCCATGATGATAGTGTATCATTTGACTAGGTAGCTAACATAGTAGTTTGCAGTAAGATAGTAAGAAGTAAGCAGGTAGATATAAGGCAGTGTCTCCAGAGGAAACTCTAAATTGAGTTTCTTTACTTATCAGAAGAAAACAACAACAACAACAACAAAAGAAGAAACTATTTACCTTTAAGTAATATTTCTTGTGCTACCCTCATCTTGTAAATTATCTTTTAAATATAAAAATAAAGGTTCTGACATTGTTGGAATGAATTGTTAATCTCTGCTTTTGTAAAGATATATCCATGTTCTTCTAATTCTCAAAGATTGTAAGTATGAGTTATGGTGTCTTTATATTAGAAGTGATTGGATTCAGTTGAGAATTTTGAAGAGTTTATTTTGGATTGTATGAGTAAGAGTAAATGTCATCATGTGAATTTGTATGAATGAGAAATGGGAGGGAGTTTTCACATATACACAGAATAAAAGACAGTGGGAATAAAGACCTATAGACTGGAATGATAATCGCCAGATACCTCAAGAAACCAGAGTGCTGATAGTCCCTATATGCTAGAGGAGACACAGTAAGGATTCTTCTCTAGACCCATGTCTGGGAACATGGCCCTACCAACATACTCATTTTTGAATATTGACCTAGAAAAGTGTGGATTACTATATGTCCAATGCTATGAGCCACCAACTTTGTGAAAATATGTTATGACTATCATAGTAACCTAGTAAAATCATATTTAGATCATCTACTCTGTTAACTTACATAGAAAATACCAGCAAGTCTGTTTTTTAAAAGCAACAGATTGATTTCTTCTTTTCCCAATATTGTCCATCTAAAAATAATTTCAGTGAGTTAACAATAACAAAAATATTTTTCTTTTTTCTTTTCTTTTCTTTCTTTCTTTTTTTGAGACAGGATTTCTCTTTATTGTTTTTGAGACTGTCCTGACACTCTCTCTGTAGACCAGGCTGGCCTTGAATTCATAGAGATCCACCTGCCTCTGCCTCCTAACTGCTGGGATTAAAGGCCTGCATCACCAACACCCAGCTTTTTTTCTTCTTCTGGCCTACACATTCTTCAAAGGCATAAAATATAGTATAGAATAATAATATTGATGCCCTTCAAATTTTAAATTTTCATAAAAAATGCCTCTTCTGAATCTTTGTTATGATGTAATTTTACATATATTTACTATATGTGTTTGTCTAAATGTATACCAACAGAAAAGTACATACATAAATCTGATAAAGCTTGGAATGTTATGTTCAGATTTTTGCATAGGCAATAGATATACAAAATGGGTATTGGAACATTTCTAAAATACATCGTTCTTCCAAAAATCAAACCAAAATATATACTTGATATTAGAAATATTCTCATGAAAGTCCTTGAGTCAACATGGTAAAAAAAAACTATTCCCATTATAGTCCATTCCATGACCATTTCTGTCCAGTACCATTGCATGGAATCCTAATCATATTCTCTGCTTTCACTATTGCTGACCTGCAATATATTGTATATGCAGTAGTTTAAGAAATTCTTGTAAATTATAGCAGTCATGCTACTCAAAACTTTTCACAGATGTTCTCTGCCCTTGGATGAAGAGAGAGGAGAAGGAAAAGGAAGCAGAGGAAAGGGGGTATGTTGAATTATCTTCACCATTACCTTGAAAATTGGATGATCTGCTTTTTGCATCTCATTGAGGCATCCTCTCATGCCACATTTCCCTGTTCTGGTTCAAACCTCTTCTTTTCTAATTCAGTGTGATCCCATTTGCTGGTCTCTCTGCCTTGGATACACTCTCATTGGTACATGCCATAATTTGCTTATTCTCATCATTAAACTCTTTGATCCACTTTCACCTCTTCAAAGAAATTCTTTTGGATTTTGTGTGTATCAGGAATAAATATACTTTCCCCATATATTCAGTTGTTTATTGTGGGATCAATGAGATCACCTTTGGTTAGCATCAACCAACACCATCACATCGACAGAAACACCACACTTTTTATGAACCAATATCCAGAAGGAACAAGAATGCTAAGCTAGGTTTCTTGGGTAATACAGGACCCCTCTGATAGACAATCCTAACTTCAGTACCACCATTAGTAGAACTTTAGCTCTATGACTTCTCTGCTTGAGGTGAACTAGATAGTGCTACATCACAGCAGCATGAATGCTTTCTTAACCTCTGTTGACTCTGTACTCTAAGGCATTTTTGCTAGGCTTTGATATTATTTTCATTTATTATTTTAAATTATTTCTTTTCTTTTTGAAATTATATAATTCTCCTCTTCCATTTCCTTTTTATAAACCCTCCCATATTCCCCTTCTTGCTTTGTTTAAAGTTCACATTCTCTTTTTACATTAATTATTGTTGCATACACATATGTAGATATATAAACACACATATATAAGATGTATATGTATAGGTATATATTCCTCAATTAAATACTATAACCTGCTCAATCTGTATAATGTTTTCAGGGCTCAGCATTTGGCATTGGACAACAAATTGGTAGGTACTATTTATCCCAATCTCAGAATTCTTAGACTAGGCAAAGTTCTTTGTATACAACTGAGGATTATTGGGCTCTTTCTCACCATCCACTTTGTCATGTTTATTTTTCTCTTTGTTCATCTTATGTTGGGCAATTATGTTGGTGATATTATATGAGCATAGTTTCTGACACTCCTAGGATATATAATCTCACATCAAATTTTATCTTCTTCTGATTCTTACAATCGTTTGCCTGTATTGACCTGAGGCTTAGGTGCTTAGGTGTAGGAGTTGTATTGTAGATGTATCAGTTGGGACTTAAGGTTTTCTGTGGATGTTCTGTTTCATCTGAACTTCTGAATTCCAAATCTTATGGTACCAGAAAGTATAATGTAAGCTTCCAAAGCAGGCAACAGTCTTACTCAGCTATGGCGCATATAAACCACAGCAATGACTACCATGGCACACCATACTGATAATCAATAAGTCTCTGATCAGATTTAAGATGAATTAAGCAATAGAGAAACCATGCCTACTACTGGAAATGTAGATGACAAATAAAGTCATGGATCTTGGAGGAGTGCCTACAACCACCACTTTAGAAAAGGAGCATATTCCCTAAGTGCACATCGAAATATTTGTCCTTATACATACAGATTATATTGTCTTTAGACGTCAGCAAGGAAACTTCTCTTTACTGAAGACCAATAAACCTCTCATGCTTCTAATGCTACTCAAGAAATCAGACTAATATACAGTACCTTAAATGGTCTTCCTCCCAGTCAGTTTCTCATTTATTCTCTTGTTGCTTTTCAAATAATTGCTACAACCTGTAATTACTTATTACTTGTAAAGTCATTTATTATTCAACCCACTCTAGTTTGAACTCTATGGGGAAACTTATTTTTAACTATAATGTTTCTTTTCTCTGTGGAACAATTTTTAAGAAGGTACATGTAAAGAAAAAAAATTCAGTCAAGTTTTATTTATTTGAGAATGTGTTTAGTCCCACCTCATCTTAGAATCTTACTTTTCAGGAGATAAAGTTCTTGTTTTGTAGCTTTTATGTCTCTCCATAGTTTAATTTTTCACACCATCTCTTTTTTGAAATACACTGAAAGGAGGTCAGTTGCAATTTCTCTTTTATCCTTTGTAAGTAGGTTGTTTCTCCCCTGGAGAACATCGTTATGTCTTCACACTTCTCCTGTTTCTTTTAGTTGTCTTCTTCTTATCTCTCACTATCTGTAAGAATGTTTTATGTAATTGTTTCACAATTCTTGGATATTCTATAATAGGTTTTTTCCCTCAATATTTTTCTATTAATTTTCAGTGTTGAGACTTTCTGATTCTATATATATCTATATGCTGTTTGCTTTGTCCATGAGGGAATATGAGATATTAATTATAACTGATTTAAATTCCTAGTCTTATAGCTACAACATCCAGCCATACCTGACTGTGGAAGGGATATGTGATTTGTATATTCTATTTACCTTTAGTACTACTTGTAATTTTCTTGATATCTGTCTTGATGTGTTCACTATATGAAGTGCTTGCTATAAATATGCTGTTAGCCACCTGACGATGGTAGCACACACCTTTAATCCCAGTACTCGGGAGGCAGAAGCAAGTGGATTTCTGTGAGTTCAAGACCAGCCTGTTCTACAAGAGCTAGCTCCAGGACAGAATGCAAAGCCACAGAGAAACCCTGTGTCAAAAAACATAACAAACAAACAGACAAAAATCCCTTTTGCCTTTTGTAATTAAATGTGATATTGTGAAAATAATGTGTTGGGGAGTTCATTTTCTATAGAACATGGTTATCTTCCAAATTCTTAGTAAGCCTGGGTTACTGGACTGTGTGTTTTACAAATAAATCTCATTTTAAAAATTATTTTCTTCCTCTTAGCTGGTGTGGGATAGCTGAATGTGAATGCAATTGTAAGTAAATATCTCCCTTCTTCTAAATCATTCAGGCACTGATTAAATCCCAGTACTTCGGGGGCAGGAATGGAAGTACAAACCTCTATTTCCCATACTTGTGAAGCAAATGTCAGTGTCAGTCTGGGTGAAATAGTGACTGAAATAAAGAAAAAAATCCAATATAGACTGGATATTTTTACTAGTAGACAGAGACTGGTAAGAACAGACTTTTCTAGAACATTTCAAAATGGATACTTCCTCTATCTCTGACAAAAATGCAATGACAGATGTTTATCTGTTTCTATGAGAGCTTGGTTAAGCTCCTGAAGGCAGAATTTAACATGTGCAAAAACCTCTCTCCTATGATTTAATTCCCCTAGAGACTTTTGATTTGGGGGTTTGCATTTATTACCCTTCCAGTAATCTGTCAATCACAGTTCTCGTTTACCTATTCTGATACCACCAGAATAGTTTCAGCTCATTCAATTTTCCTCCATTAAATAGGAGTTTCTTAAATTCATCTTTATCTTTTGTAATAAGGCAACAACAATTCACCTGAGCTACATTTCTCTTGCAGAGCTAAGTTACTAATTTTGAGTTGTTCAGATTTTTGACTTATCATAATTTATGATAGGCAACTTCCAATGTCCTTTCTTACCTGATTAAAGTACTTTAATTTTTAACCACCCCCTTTGCTATTAATGCTACTTAGTGATTTCCATTTTGTTACAGACATATTGTATCTTGAGTTTACTTTAAGATAACTTCTAGTGCTTCTCTTTTCAGAATTCTAGAATTTTTAAAAATTATTTTACTTTATTTTTTAAATTTTTATTTATTTTACAAACCAGCCATAGTTGCCCCTTCCAGTCCTCATCCTGCTCCCACCCTCCTCTGCCCTTACCCCTATCTTACTGCCTATGAGATGCAAGGCCTCTCATGGGAAGTCAACAAACCCTGGCACATTAACAGGACCAAGCCCCTCCCCCTGCATCAAGTTTGAGCAAGGCATCTTACCATAGGGAGTGGGCCCCCCTCAAACAGCTCATACACCATTCACAGATCCTGGTCCCATTGCCTGGGGCCCCTCAAACAGACCAAGGTACATAACTGTCACCCACATGCAGAGGGCCTACTTTGGTCCCATGCAGGATCCACAACTGTTACTCTAGAGTTTATGAGTTCCCACAAGCTTGGTTCAGCTGTTTCTGTAGCTTTCCCTGTCATGGTCTTGACTCCTCCTTGCTCATATGATCCCTCCCTCTCTTTGACTGGACTCCTGGAGATTCATGGTGCTTGACGTGGATCTCTGCATCTGCTCCCATAAGTTGCTGGATGAAGGTTCTATAATAACAACTAGGGTATTCACCAATTGGATTACAGGAGAAGGCCACTTCAGGCACCCTCTCCACAATTGCTAGGAGTCATAGCTGGTGTCATCCTTGTGGAAATCTGGGGATTTGCCTACCACTAAGTTTCTACATAATCCCATTATAGCTCCCTCTATCAAGATCATTAAAATCCTACTCCATTCCTCTCCCCCTTCATCCATCTTGTCCTTTCATGTTCTCATTCCCTATCCCCTCCTCTTTACTGCCCCCTCTGCAAGTTTACCCAGGAGATCTCTTCTATTTTCCTTCTGTGGGCAATCCATGTATTCCTGTTATTCTAGAAATAAAATTTAAAATTCCAAGGATTTTCAAAATTTCTTGACTACTTCAATGTATTATACCAAAAAATTGTTCAATGATTCCTCCAATGTTATGTTATTTGATCTGGAAGTATTCTTCATATATAAAAACTTAGCTGTTCAGAGGCTACTGTGATGTAAGATACATTGAGAAGAGGTTTGTATCAGTAGATTCATGTGGGTTTGCTATTTTTAAATATTCAGCTATAGTTGTTAAATATATAATATTTATGTTACTATGTTACTATGATAGTAACAGAGAAGATTTCTTTGATGTGTCTTTCTTACATTTTGTTTTAGGAAAAAATAGCTAATTAGAACACAGTTTTCTATCAGTAATGACATAATCAGAAGAGATGAGGTGTAATCTTATGGTGGAATTATGTACCTAATTTGTACTAGGCATACATGTATCACAGTGGTCAAACTCTCTCATCAAATCTACTTTTAGGTACCAGGAAGTATATGACCCCTTCTGCATAAAACCTGCTATGTCACACTGAGACCATGAAGTGCATTGCATAATTAGATCATATAATTCATGTAATACTCTCAATGAAGGTTCTACCTTCACTCTTTTTGTGGAAACTCAAACTAGAAACTGCCAGATTTTGGCATTTCTGAATCATACTCAGTAAATATTTGTATTCGATTGGAAAGCCTTCTCCAAATATCTCTTATATAGTCCATAATGATCCTAGGTTTACATACACTAGTGTGTTATGTCTTTTGCTAATTGACTGAATTTAGGCACAAAAGAGAGTAACTCACAGTTCTCAGTCTTAAAAGGGCAATAGCATTTTATACATTCATATAGGTACCATTATATACGTCAAATAGTTTATACTTAAGAGTCTGAATGTGTGTGTGTAATTTGTGATTTTAGAATAAGCATGAACTTGAAGTAGAGTGAGGAAAAGTATATTCGAGCATTTGGAGGGATGAAAGGGGAGGGAGAAATATGTAATTAAATTATAATCTCCAAAATAAAATAGAAGTTAAAAAGTGTATTAGCAGTAACAAACTACAAGTCCCATTTATGTGTTAGTAGTTGAGGAAATGAAATACAGTCTGTTAAGGCAATGAAAATAAACTGTATGTATACAAGCATGCATATGTCAGACCTTCTTCAAGTCATTATGGGAATGTATCATTCTGTTTCCTTGCTTTAATGTGACAGTAACAGATAAACAACATGAAATTAATGCAACTAGATTGTTTTTTGAGGACTGAGTACTATGTCACATTAATGAAGTTTGATACATCTAGGGTTGTTTAGTTAAGAGAAATAATGAACATCTTTACAAAAGAGAATTGAAGCATGAGAGTAAGAGCCTAATTAGATTTTCATTTGCTCATCAGACAAAACATTGCTGAGTACCTGATATGAAATATGTGTGACATCGAGCACTTTCAAATGAAGATAGACTTATTATGTGTTGCCTAGAGAGCGAATCTAAAACTATTGTATGAAATGGCAAGCAAATGACTTTTGACTTAACACAAGAAAAGAGGGATATAATTATAAGGGAACATAGAACAAAGAAGTGGATGAGTCTCAGAAGTCACTGAAGATTCTGCATTTAGACATATTTAGATTTTTTTTCAGAGAGTTAGAAATGAATCCTATTCATCTTTCAAATCTGGCAAATTAATTCACAGATGCTCACTGGATAGTTCAATAAGACTGTTAAATACGTAAATGTATCAAGTGGATAATGGATTAAGATTGCTTATTCTCAGAAAATAGGGTGTCATAGGGTCAGTTTCTGTCTTTCATCACTTCCTTCAAAAAGTGTGTAAATGAGAGGTATCCATCAAAAGAAGTTCAAGGATAGTATGGAAAGCAAAATAATAATAATTTTACCTGAGAAGGGGCAACTGATAGTATGGACAGATATATAAATATCTGCATGGAGCTGAGAGTACACATATGATTCTTAAATTCTTTCTGTCTACCATTTGGGATACTAGAAAAAGCCAGAAGAAAAGTTGTCTGTATAAATTACCATAATTCTTCATTTCCTCCATTAATTTTGACTAAAACTGGCAATTTGAGTGTTGTCATTAGTTTATTTAAAATAAAACAAAACAAATTAGAGTTTAAGAGTATCAGGGAAATGAGTCTATTATAAGCTTAGTTTAGCTTTGGTTAATCAAGATTTTTATCTGACGAGAGAAAATGCTTATTGATGAGAAGTTAACAGGTGTCAGACATAAACAAATGTGTATGAATACATGCGAGGGTCACTCATATCTCTCCAAAGAAAATCTCTTGATGCCATGTAATTAGTTTATCTATAATATAAGCATTTTAATTCCAAACCAGGAGATGCAATTGAAAAAATAATTTTCTATCTTTTGTTAAATGAATTATTTATTAACAGGTGAGTTTACGGCTGGACCACAATTATATTGAAATTAAATATGTACTAGGTATCCTTTTGTCTTCTTAATTTTTGTATACTGATTTATATAACACTATGCTATGGGCAAAGAAAAGGCAGATAATACATTTCTTATTTCCGGTTACAATAAGATCAGTACTGGAATCTAGATTTGTTTCTCTAATGAGCATAGAAATTAGAGCCAAATATATTAAATTAGTCACTTGCTGCACCATCATGTTTTAGCTGACTATATAACATGATACATAACACTATATCATCTAGTGGCAATGCACCCATCTTAGTTTGTATAGACATATTATATCCTGCTTGAACACTAACCATGAAGCCTTGCCTAATATATTTCTTAGAAATTACCCCTATCGTTTGTTAAACAGTACCTGATTGTATCTGATTTTACTGGGTGGCTATTAAGCTACACAAGGGAAATAAATTAGGTGAGTCACAGAGCCCCATTGGTTTTCAACCTAAAACTGTGTTGCACAAGTAGCAGCGAACAGTTCAACCCTAACTAGATTATTTCTATGAATTGAGGAAACAGGAATCAGGGAAACTGAGAAGCCTGAAAATAAGAGCTACCCAGAAAAAGAAATCTGGATGAAAGCTAACTAAAAATACAAAAATTGAAATAATTGGAGACCTGGCTTGAGAAAAGTCTACAATTATTTCATTTACTAGAGAAAAACTCTTACATTTACAGTTGATTTGATGGTACTTTTCAGTGCAGTGTGGGGAGAGAGCAAAAATGAAAAAAACCTTAAAAGGAAAGCTTTCACGGTAAGGGGTTATGAAAAGATGATTGAATAGTGGCTTATATTTATGTAAATATTGGAACAAATTATACAAAATTAGCAAATAAGATCTTATATATATATATATACATATATACATACACACACACACACACACACACACACACACACACACATATATATATATGCCAACGATATAGGCAACAACAGACAAATGAACTGGGTTATATATTAAAACATTAAATATTTATACATCAATAGTAGCCTAAGAAAGTAAGAATACCGTTGCAAACCATTTATCTCATATGAGTTTAAAATAAAAATACACAAAGAAAACCTACATCAGAACAAACAACTTGGTCAATATTAGGTAAAGAGTTTAAGTATTTTTCAAAGATCATGCATAAGTACCTGAGATGCAAATGAAATTCAAAACAATGGAATCTTAAAATTTGAAGGCAAATGGATAGAACTAGAAGTTCCTGAGTGAGGTAACCCAATCACAAAAAGACAAACATGGTATGTTCTCACTCATATTTGGATATTATATGTAGAACAAAGGATAACCAGCCTACAATCCTCACCTTTAGAGAGGCTTGAAAACAAAGAGGCCCCCAAGAGAAACATACATGGACCCCCTTAGAAGAAGAAAGGGAGAAGCTCTCCTGAGCAAATTGGGAGCATGGCGGTGTGTGTGGGAGGCGTGGGTAGTTAGAAGAAAGAGAAGGAGAGAAGAGGAGGGGAGAGCAGGAAGATTGAGTCTGGGGAAGAATACAGAAGAGCAAGATGAGAGATATCACAATAGAGGAAGCCATTATAGGTTTAAAGAGAAATCTGGCACTAGGGAAATGCCCAGAGATCTACAAGGATAACTCCAACTAACAATTTAAGTAATAGTGGAGAGGCTGCCTGAAATGCCCTTCCCTGATAATAAGATTGATGACTACCTTCCATGCCATCCTAGAGCATTCATCCGGTAGCTGATGGAAACATAACCAGACATCCATAGCTGAACACTGAGCCAAACTCCTTGAATCCAGCTGTAGAGAGGGAGGAGTGATGAGAAAAGGGGTCAAGACCAGGCTGAAAAAACCCATAGAAACAGCTGACCTGAACAAGGGGGAGCTCAAGGACGCCAGACTGATAGCTGAGAAACCAGCAATGGAAAGAGGACAGTTAGAAGACCTAGGCAGTCTATGGGGCTCCTGGAAATGGAATAGCATTTTTTTTCTTTTTTTTTTTTTTTTTTTTTTGTTTTTTTTTTTTTTTCTAAACAGGGTTTCTCTATGGCTTTGTAGCTTTAAAAGTATTGAAATGATTAATATTACTGTGATTCAAAATTAAGTATAGGAAAGTGTGATGTTATTCTTGGGTTCACATATAAATGAATGGTCAAATAAAAATTTGCTTGGAAATGTTAATAATGACATTGTTCAAAATAAATATAGCTATTGTAGACCTGTAGACCAGCCTGGTCTCAAACTCACAGAGATCTGCCTGCCTCTGTTTGAGGGTGCTGGGATTAATGGCGTGTGCTACCAACACCTGGCATAGAACACCATTTAACTCTAGTGCATGAATGGACTTTGGCAGTCCATTACACATAGAGGGATACTCTCTCAGCCCAGACATATTGGGAATGCCCTAGGCCCTGCTTCAAATGATGTGATAGACATTGAAAATTCCCATAGAAGGCCTCACACTTTCTATTGAGCAGAAGAGGAATGGGATGGGGGTCATTGGGGAGCATGGGAGAATGGGAGGGAGAGGTAACTGGGATTGATATTTAAAATAAGATTGCTTCTAATTTAAGTAAAAGAGAAAGAAAGAAAGAAAGAAAGAAAGAAAGAAAGAAAGAAAGAAAGAAAGGAGAGGAAAGAAGGAAGGGAGGGAGCAAGGAAGGAAGAAAGAAAAAGCAAGAAAGAAATTCACAATAAGATGCCACCCATCAGAAGGAATACGTTTAAAGAGAAAATGAAATGTAATGATAAAGACACACGTACATTGAAACACTCAGACAGTGCTGATAGGAAATCAATATGGCAATTATCCACTAAAGCTTTTCAAAATGCCATGACAACCTGAAATTCTGTTTGAATGTGAACGGTGTTCAGATTACTGGAACACCAATGTTTGCCACAGCATTTTTCATATATCATCCTAAAATGGAAACAGCAAAATATTAATTGAATCCATTAATTTATTAATGTGGTATAGTCATGGAGGGGGATATATTATTAGCCTATTGAGGGGTGTGAATGTTTTCATGTTTTCCCCATTATATCACCTGTATCCTGCTATAATTGAGGAGGAAGAAGGGAGGACACTAAATAGTGAGACAGAGAAGCTATAAATAAAACTGACATTTGAAAAAGCAATAGAGAGTCATGTTAAATTTGCATTAAATTATATCTATACATATAAGTGTGTGTACACATATATGCACTCATTGATGAAAACATTAATAAATTCAATTTTGGTTTTCTATATTATAGATGTGCTAGATTACATGCTTTAAAGTATTGAAATGATTAATATTACTGTGATTCAAAATTAAGTATAGGAAAGTGTGATGTTATTCTTGGGTACACATATAAGAAAAATGAGAATAAATGAATGGTCAAATAAAAACTTGCTTGGAAATGTTAATAATGACATTGTTCAAAATAAATATAAAAGTAAACAACTCAAGTATTTTTTCAGATGATAAAGAATATAGTCATCTAACAAAGTGTTTGGTCATTTAAAGAAAGTAATAATAAATACCATCACATGGGTGAATTTGATGGCATTGCTGGTAAGTTAAAGCTGTCACAACACCTCATATTATAGGATCATCATAACATAAATGCAGAATGTAATTAATCATACATAAGTTTGTGGTACTGGTGAAAATATAGATGACTTCTAATACATGCTATGTGACTTTCCACAGTATTGAAATTGCTCTGAGGGGAGAGTGTGGCAATAATAACAATTTAGGAATAGATAAAACATATTAAATACTTCTGTATTTTAGAAATTTGTAGTTTAGAAATTTGTCTGTATGGCTTATGAATTATAGTACAGTTTAATAACACATCATGATAACATATGATCCATAACCCTAAGTGAGAAGGAAAGGAGAACCAAAATCTCTAAGAGCACTATGCAAATGAAGGAAGGAAAAAGAAGAAAGGAACCCAGATCTGTAGGGAGAACCAAACAAAAAATGCCTCAGGATGCTAGGCTAGAAAAAATACTGTTGACAATCTCATTAAAAATAAATGAAGTGACCCCGTAGTTGGTAAGTAAAGGCTACCATGACAGCTTAAAAGAGCAATGTAATAATATTTTGATTGTATGAGATATCCTTTCAAATACAAATCTTGTTTGTTGGTTTGTTTAAATTTCTCAAACTGCCAAAATAAGTATTCATGAAGTACTTGGCTCTAAACAGAAAATCTTTATCAGCCTCTCCAAGGTATGGGAAACACCGAGGACAGGGATGTGTAAAAAAAAAAAAAAAATTATCTTCTGGATATGGCATGGCTCTTGCACTCAGGGCTGGGGGCTGTGGTCATCTACAGAGGCATATACAACATATGGTCATCAACATTTCATCAGTGACCTGGCTTGATTTTTGTCAACTTGATGTAAATTAGAGATACTTGGGAAGGAGGACTCTCAATTGAAAACAAAGCAAAACAAAACAACAGCAACAAAAATGCCTCCAGAAGTTTTGCCTCCAGGCAAGCCTGTGGTACATTTTATTTATTAGTGACTGACATGAGGGAGACTGGATCATTGTAGATGGTTTTAGTCCTGGGCAGGTGGTCCTAGAGTGTGACAGAAATCAGTCTGAACAAAAAGGGAAGGAATCCAGGAAGTATAGTTCTTCCATTACTGCTGTTTTGGTTCCTCCTCCAGGTTCCTGCCCTGTTTGCATTCCTGGCCTGACTTTCCTTGATGATGGATTATTATGTGAACCTATAAGGTGGAATAAACCCTTCCCTCCAAAGTTGATGTTGGTCATGGTGTTTTATCGTAGTAAGATACCCTAATGTAACCATGGATGGGGAAAAGGGCATATGAGGAACCACACACCTTCTTGTGTAGCCACTGAAAAACTGTTCATGTCTCAATAAATAAATCACATTCATATTCATGTAAGTAACTCCAATTAAACTGTATGTGTAAAACATAAAATACAAAACAGTAGAACAGGGGCTTCTTAGGAAGGTAAAGGCCTCTTCGTGGGAAAGGGAGAAGGGCTAAGGGAGGATAATGGAATTAAACAGCTAAAGTTTTTATATCCATTTATAAAACTGTCAAATACTAAAAAAACATCTTCAGATTTTACATTTTTTGTATGTATATGAGATTCATCATATGTAGCTGAAATATTGCTATATAAATAAAAAAAAACCCAGCAACCAAATGCAGAGCAGCTCTCTGATATCCTGCCATCATTATCTAAGGACTATTACTTATTAGGACTTTGAGACTGTTTTGAATAACTACTGTTGGGTGAGAAAAAATTTTCACACATACTCCTAGATATTTGCCATGTTTTGGGACTGTGTCAAGCTCTCTATTAGCTTCAGTTTATCACTAAAGTGGAAAATTAATAATTCTGCAATGTCTCATGTCCTAATGGTGATAATAGAATACAAGGCTGATGAAAAGGCAATTATCTTCTTCCTTGGTAGAATCTATTTCTATCTGCAAAATGAACTCAGAGGAATATATGTTTGTAATCACCCTTTAGTAAAGTTTGCTGCAACATTTTACATTCTTCACTAAGCAGAAGGCTTTTAGGCTGCCATTGATCCAATCTGGAATGATGCCACTACATTAAATTTCAGTAGGGAAAATTCTTGAAGAAGGTGATAACTTTTCTTTTGCCTACAAACAAATATTTGGACTGATACCTCAGTGCTCAATGCCATCCTAAAAATGAATTTTGAAGGGGATTTCATGTTACATTGCTTCTACATGGAGTGTGAGAAATGGACTAGTACTGCATAGCCAAATAAAGACAATGTGAAGGTCAAGAAAATGGAATTGCCACATTGACTTATACTTAAGTAAATGAATACTGCAGCCTCAGCCTAGGGGTGTAGGCCTAGAAATCACTTTTCCCCCTTTTTTGGTCATGAAGGGCAAACGCAAAAGTAAAGCCTCAGTTTTACAGTGCCATCCATTTCTTTACGGTCCTTGCATCAATAATCCATCCAACCCATTTTTTTTTTTTCACTTCAATGACATAGTATCCCATTTTGGTAAAACTTGGTCTTGAGTCCATCCTACCAAATCCAAGTGAAAAATGACCTCTCTCATTAGTTGACATTTTTCTATGTCTAATTAAAGGACTTCCTATTAATTCTTTTACTAAAGATTAAGCTAATGAATTTTGTTTTTAATATTCCTGATTGTGTCCAAAACAATACACCATAAATAATAATAAGAAAAAGAATGGCAGATAATTCATTGGAGTAGGGAAAACAGTGCTCAATAAGTGAATATAAAAAGTCATGGTAATATCAATAGATATGCTAATTTGGGAGGGGGAATGTTGCAGGTTCTACCTCTAGAGGAAGTTAATGAGTACTCAGAGGAGAATGACTTTCCCAGTTATGAGCCCCTTAACTAGATATTCAATACAAAGTGGTCAGCCCTTAAGTCATATACACATAAACCAGTCTAAATAAACTTACAATGCTACATTTATATATTTATTATGTATATAACAATAATAATCAAAAGGAGACGTGGAAGTAGGACATGAGAGGAATTAGATGGAGGACATGAATGGGGGAAATAATTAAATATAATTTAATTTATTTACTCTTTTTTCTGTTTTACATTATTTAAATTCTTTTATGTAATTAAATTATTTTGAAATTAAAAGGTAATTACATTTTCTGCTTCCTTTTTCCTCCTCTGACCCTTCTTATTTATGTATAAACACACATACACACACACACACACAGATACACACACACCTCTAAATATATAAATTAAATCTGCTTACTTATTTTAAAGTTTATTGTATGACTGCTTGTTATTAGATAACAATTTTGAAATACTCTTCTGTGGGGAAGAGTATTTATTCATTTCTTAGCATTCATTAGTTGTCTGTTGTTCCTTGTTAAGGATAGGCATTACAGGAGACTTTTCCTCTTAGTATTTATCGGTGTTATCCTTCTTTATACATTTATTTACATACAGTGTTCTGCATGCATATATGCCTGCAGACCAAAAGAGGGCACCAAATATCATTAAGGATGATTGTGAGCCACCATGTGATTGCTGGGAATTGAACTTAGGACATATGGAAGAGCAGCCAGTGCTCTTAACCTCTGAGCAATCTCTCCAGCCCCCAGGTATTGTTATGAGTAGTTTTTCCGCCCGCCCTGGTCCCAGCGCCACACCAGCCCCAAATAACACACAAAGACCCTGTGTTTGATATAATTCTGTTGGCCAGTTACTAGTTTCTTATCTGCTAGCTCTGTCTTAATTACTAACACATTTCCATTAATGTAAGTACTTCCACGTGCACTTATCTTACTGGAGAGAGGGGCTAGCGTTCTCTCTCTGTCCTCCATCTTGGATCTCTTCCCTACTACTACCGATCTCCTCTTAGTCTCCTAGTCCCACCTATCTTGCTTTCCTATTGGCCAACAGTGCTTTATTCATTATCCAATAAGAGAAACATATTTACAGAATGACATCTCTCATCATCTCCTTTTTTTCTGTCATAAATAAAAAGAAGGGATTTTATCTTAACTAGTAAAATATATAACAAAACAGTTATCAAATAATATTTAGTCCATTAACATTAGCAAGATTTAAATATTTTATCATCTAGCCTATCTTAGTGAGTCTAAAGTCTTATATATAATTAATGTTTAATCTTATCTAAGGAAAACTATAACTATATCTGTCTTCAACTCCTTTAAATACCACAGAAGGATAATATATAAACTCTAGAAATGACAGAGACATTTTGCTACCTAGTCAGTCACCTGAAGTTCTTCTGTAATGTTGCATCTTCAGCCCATAGGCCATAGTGTGTTTGGCAGACTCCTCAGCAAAGCAGGCAACTTTAAACTGTCCACCTGTATTAGCAGTTTGTCAGTTATTTTTCTCTGTGTCCTGCAGAATGTATGGCAGGCTCTTCCATGAAGCAGGAACTCTGTAGCAATGTTCATCTTGTATTAGCAGTCACTGTGGTCCTGCATGTTCAGTTTATACAGAATAAAGTCAAACAGTGCGTACTAGAGCAGTATCTTCTCCAAATGGCTAATCTTGCCATATTGGAAGCAAACTCTGTAACAAGATTCTTTAATGTCCATCTTCCTTTCTGAAGCAGGTGATGTTGCCAGGAGCAAGTGTGCCTCACTGTTAAGAAAAACTCTAAACCATTTTAAATGCCATATTCTGTAGGTCTTTGAAAGGTTTGAAGAATGCTTATCCATCTCAAATACATCTCTTTATATCTAGAAAACTTTTAACACTAGAAATTTTGACTATTATAGGTAACTATCTATAATCTGTACTAAATTATACATTACATTTCTAAATGAGCTATATAAACACAATACCTAAACAAGAGGAGAAATATATACATCACAAGATTGACCTTAAATTGTATGAACAAATGGAAATCCATTCCAAAACAAAGTATTCATATCTGTACCATAATCCCCTTTTTACCTTTAAAAAATTAGTTGTAGTCATTAACCATTTATAACCAACTCTATTTAAATGAAAACAAACATTTATAGACAATATTTGGAAATTTGGGTGTTGTTGTTTCCAAGTAGGGGGCACTGTCATGGGGATCCTAAGAAGACATAGAAATCCTGGCTGTATTGTGTAAGGCTGTCTTGCGCCAACTGTTTTGAATGTTGGATCACCAGGGTCACTGGTCCAGGGGGTCTGGCTTGATCAAACCATATTAGTCTAGAAGGAATCCACAACTTTTCATTTTCTGTGAAAACAAAAATAGAAATCCTTTTCCCCAATAACCTGTCCTTAGACTTAAATTTTGGAATCAAAGCATTTTTAAAATATATAAATTGAATTAATCCAGCAGCAATTGTTTCAACAATTGTTGCTATTTCCTCAGCAATCGAACAATTTAAAGATAACAGAACAGCATATAGTATCCAAAGTTTCTTTGTGCTTTCCATCTTTACTTGGCTTTTTTATTACCGTCTTTCTTTTTCTATTTTTTTCATTTTTTGAGACAGGGTTTCTCTCTGTCCTAGAATTAACTCTGCATACCAGGGTTACTTTGAAATCACATCTACTTGCCTCTGTCTTCCAAATGATGGAATTAAAGGTGTGTGCCACCACACCCAGCTACTCCTGTGTTTTTAAAAACATTTTATTCTTTTTCTCTCCAAAGCCTATGTGTATTTTAAAACACACTGTAAACCTTTAGTGGTTTTTCTTATCTGAATCTGTCTTTACTGTAAATCTTTATCTTTTTCTGGCCACGAGTCTTTCATCTAGTAAACAACAACATTGGTAAAATGAAAGCCACTGCTGTACTGTCTATCCAAGATGGCGGGGGTACTTTTACCCCCAGAACTGAGAGCTGTGCTCACTGCCTTGGTCTATGCTGCCATCCGGCAGCATGTTGCTGGCTTAGAGATGTGGTCACTGCCATTGCCAGCTCTCACACACCATTCAGTTGTTAGCAGAGCTCTTTAAAAGCCTTGCGGTTGTTTGCCACTTATGCTGAGTCAGAAAATCTCCCTTATAGGAGCTGCACAAGTCTCTGCCTCTAGCAAAACAGAGTCCAACCAAGAAAAATGATGCTACCAAGAAGCCTTGCTTGTCTCTGCTCTTTTATATATAAAACCTTACTGTAAGATTTTTGTTAAGTTGTAAGTGGAAGTTCTTCGGTCCGCTTGGGATGCCATTATGTTATGAGTAGTGTTTTTCCCCACTGGTCTTATCCCACTGCCGCGCCAGCCCCAAATAACGCACAGAGATGCTGTATTAGACATAATGCTATTGGCCAGTTACTATTTTCTTATCGGCTAGCTCTGTCTTAATTATTAACCCTTTACTATTAATCTAAGTACTTCTATGTCGCCATATATTACAGAGAGAGGGGCTGGCGTTTTTCTCTCCCTTTCCTCCATCTTGGCTCATTTCCCTACTACTACCTCTCTACTCCTAGGCTCCTAGTCCCACCTGCCTTGCTTTCCTATTGACCTATTGAATTGCTTTATTCATTATCCAATAAGAGAAACATATTTACAGAATGACATCTCCCATCAAGGTATCATCCTTCTTTTTTGAGCCATATTCATGAGATTTCATAGGTGTTGCTAGGAGGCACAGTCTTATTACAATTTCTGTCCCTTTGGTTCTTATTTCTGAGACTTGGGTACAATAGTTTTATTGTAGAAATATCTGTTGGAGTGTGTACCATATGGTCATGTGCTCTTTACATTTTAGATAAGTTGTGGTTTTTCTTTAATGTCCTCTAGATTTTACAAAGAGGTGTTTCTTTGATGATAATTATTGAGACTTATATGTGGGAATAGCAATTAATATTTAAAATGTATTTAGAAATTGCAGTAGTTTACTAAGATGGTGGTGGGAGGTTCTTTTCCAAGTCCATTGCTTCACCATCCTGACTACTTGGCTAGTATCAGGCATGATTTCTCACTTGTTGAGAGGATCTTAAGTTCAATTAGAGAGGTACTGCCAAGGTAGGCATGCCACTGCTATATCCTTTCAGATAATGTGTCATGATGACAATTGCTGTACATTAAATATATAATAGATAAGTAGGATTATTGATTGCTTACATCCCTTGGAAAACTTCATGGTGCCTTTTACTACCATGAAAGTTAGTCCTTGGGGAGTCTTTCAGGCAAGCTCCAGTTTGGATTCTCGGGATCTTGTGTCTAAAGTACATCTTCAGCAATAGGGAACTGTCTTTAACATCTGGGAGGCAACCAAGTGCAACAGCAGTAGTCCAAATTATTTTTGAGTGTCTCAAACTCCTCTGATGTACAGCTAAAATGGGGATTCCTCTTTTTTGTTTGTTTGTTTGGTAGGTTGGTTGGTCTTTCTACACAGGTTTTCTCTGTATTGCTTTGGAGCCTGATTTCTCAAGCCTTAGTGTATGTTTTTGATAGATAGTCTATGACTCCTGTTGGGAGAACCATTGCCAGCTCAGATGAGAAAATTTCACATTTTATATATATATATATATATGTATATATATATATATATATACACACACACACACACACATATATATATATGTGTGTGTATATATGTATATGTGTGTGTGTATATATATATGTATATGTGTGTGTATGTACACATATAAATAATAATGTGTGTTATATTGTAATTTCAGGTAAATAGTTGGCTGATTCCTTATGCCTTCTATCTATAACAATATATCTACATTTGTCTATCTATACACATATCTACATAAATGGATATCAGTATATATATATATATATATATATATATATATATATAGAGAGAGAGAGAGATACATAGATATAAATTTACATAGATAAAACCTATATAACCCCATGTTCAAGAAGTACAAAGACATTCCCAGAAAAAAATCATATCCATACATTATAATGAAACTTGACAAAAGGAAAGGAAAGCAATCATTATAAAATCTTACAGAAATAAAAATATATCTTAATGCACCAAAACATATTCCACATTTATTTTAAAATAAAAGATTTTGTTGACTCCCCATGAAAGCCATTACCCATTGGGAGGAGTGGATGGAGGATGGACTGTGAGGGGGAGGTGAAGGGGATTGGGTGGAGTGATAGGAGGGAGAACTGTGGTTGGAATGTCAAACAAAATAAAAAACATGAATTAATTAAAAACATTGCTAAAAAGCCCTGAAACATTACATGAAGGTTAATATAAATTAAAGAAAAAGAGCTATCCAGATGAGCATAATCCAAGGCCAAGAATTTATACCTAATTAGAAGTCTCCATGCCATGATTTGGGAGCTGGTTGGCAGATGAAAAGAAAGCCTGGTGCACACTGCCAATCCAGATGTGGAAATTTCAGCTACCTCATGCCACCATGCTTCCTGCCATGATAACAATGAATTAAACTTCTGAAAACATAAGCCAGTCACAATTAAATTGGGATGCCACATTTAACCTTCATGCATGGGAGAGGTCCTGCTCCAACTTAATGTGCCCGACTTTGTTGATTATTTCTTACTCGTGGGAAGGAATGGACTGGGTGTGGGCTGGGAGGGAAAGAGGGAGGGACAGAGGGATGGAGGGAGGGAGGAAGGGAGGGAGGGAAGGAGGCAGGGACAGAGCAATGGAGGGAGGGAGGGAAGGAGGGATGGAGGGAGAAAGGGAGGAGGACTGGGGTTGGAATGTAGAATGAAATTTAAAGAAATAAGAAAATATAAAAAATAAAAACAAAACAAAAATAGCTCCTTATATGTTGTTAGTTATAAAGCTATAGACTTTTAAGTAGAAGAGAAATATATTTACGTGATATGTCTCAACAAATTCAAAAGAATTGCAATCCTTTTGGAAATACATAACAAATTCACGTAAGCTAGAGAACATATCTGGGTATAGCAAAATTTCCAGCCATAATGTGTAATTTTCATTTTATTTACCCTCAAAACCATCAGAGTTCTCATTAATGATAAAGCCTGAATTGAAGAGAATGTTATTAACCTTTTCTAAGCTATGAAAAGAAATAAAGCATTATTGTATTATGAAAAGTAACAGATTACATGTCAATGCAGCAACACTACACTTGACAGGCATCAGCATAAAAGTGTTTTCAGCCTTGACAGATCCTCAAAGTAGTTTCAATATCTCTATTGAAGGATGAGCACACTGTTGTTCTGAAAATGTGTTTCTTCCATTACTTTACAGGTGCTACTGAAAAACAAGAGAACAAATGTGTTTCTAAGTTAAGATATCTAACAAGAAGGTTAGAACATTTTCATGATTGATTTATTTTCCCTTGTCCTTTATATTTACAAAGGCTTCTGGCTTTGAATTAGACAGTATTGATCACTGAAGTAGTTCTACTCAGGAGCTTTATTTACAGGAGTGAAATGCCAAATACTATTTTCATTTATGTCCTCATGAGGCTCAGCTGTCTAAGTTACAAATGTACTCTTAATTCTTAAGGTTTTCACATAATTGATCAAAATGGAAAAGTGTGCTTTTCCTGTGTTCCATAGATCTACATTATACAGAACTCCAGCTGGTAAAAATTAATATTGTGCTTATCAGTTTAGTAATGCTTTCACTGTAATTAAGTTTAAATACCTAGTAACAATGTAACAAACATATAAAAATAGAGGACCTTGAAAATTAAAGTATTTTTCATAGATGAATTTACTTTCAGAAGGTAAATAAATAAGAAACAAATATATAATGCTCTAAAACATCAACCTTTTAAATAATATCATTTTAATATTTCACATCTTTATACTTTTCAATATAAAATATAGATTTTTCATTTTACTTTGCAGTTTTGTTCACTGCTTTATGGTTTGAAACTCTTATAAATATATTATTATGTTTTTTTGTTTTTGTTTTGTCTTGCTTGTTTTGTTTTTTGAGACAGGATTTCTTCGTACAGTCCTGGCTGTCCTAGAACTCATTCATTCTGTAGACCAGGATGGCCTTGAATTCAGAGATATACCTGCCTCTGCCTCTCAATTGCACATGTGCCATGGCATGTGTGTGGATTTCAGAGAATAACTTGTAGGTGTTAGTTTTCTCCTTTAACAATATGGGATGTGGGCGCCAGGGATTGAATTTAGGTCATCGAGCTTTGTGAAAAATGTGCTTTTATCTACTGAGCTGTATTGGTGAATGCATTTTCTTCTCTAAAAACCTCGGATTTCTCCTCCTTTTTGTTTGAATAGTTTGCTTTAAACATTCTGTGCAGCTAAGAGTTTGATGACAAATTCTCTTTATTTTATTTGAGAATGTCTTTAATGGAGTTTTATTCAACCATAAAAGAGAATGAAATTATGCTTTTCACTTGTAATAGATGAAAGTAGAGATCTTCAAGTTAATCAAATATGCCACATTCTGAATATGTTATCCCAAATTTTCATCCATTTCTGCATCTTATATATTTATTAGTATATATATATATATATATATATATATATATATATATATATGGGTATATATGTATATACACATATATATATGGATACACACATACATATATCTCCTCCCCCAACCCAACCCCCAGTTCAAAGAATTCTGCATTAGAGGAGGCAGAATGGTTGTGTAGTAGGGAATGGAGGATACCAGGAGAAGAAGGTCATCTGAATCAACTAACAATGGCACATAATAGCTCACAGAACCCAAAGCAGCTAACACAGGGCCTAGATTGGTCTCTGCACATATATTATACAGGTTATCTGCATGTACATTATAGCTATTAGCTTAGTATTTTTATAGGACTCATGACTATGAGTATGAGTTGATCTGTGACTCTCCTGTCTGTTCTTGGGATTCTTTTCCTTATGTTGAGTTCTCATGTCCATCTTCACTATGTTAGAATTTTATTTTGTCATGATTGGCTATAATCTATTATAAGCCTGCTCTTTTCTTATGAGCAACAAAAAGAGAATGAATCTGGAGCAGAGGGTAGTGGGGACAGAGGAAACTACAATCAGGGTATATTGTATGAGAAAAAAAGTCAACTTTCAATTTAAAAAGAAAAAAGAAAAGGCAAATGACTGGAATCATACTTTTACCCTTAGACATTGTTCAATGTATGCATGTAGTAAAGCATCACATGATATCCAATTAGTATGCAAAAAGTATGCTTTTATCAACTAACAATTTAACTAAAATTGTATCCAGACAGGTGGTACACTCCTCCTCTAACTCCAGCACTTGGAAAGCAATGGTAGGAGAATCTTTGAGATAGAGGCCAGCCTGCTCTACAGAGTGAGTTGTAAGGAGTATGGTTTTTCTGCCTGCCACCACCTGATCTTGTCCCACCGCTGCGCCAGCCCCAAATAATGCACAGAGACTCTGTATTTGATACAATGCTATTGGCCCGGTTACTTGTTTCTTATCGGCTAGCTCTGCCTTAATTATTAACCCATTTCTGCTGATCTATGTATTTCTCTTACCGGGAATCCGGCCGGCATACTGCTTTCTCCAGACTCTCCATCTTGGCTCCTCCTTCCTCTTTCCTATTTCCTCCTTGTCTCCTAGTCCCTCCTATCTTCCTTTCCCATTGGCCAACAGTGCTTTACTCATTAACCAGTATGAGAAACCTATACAGAATGACATCTCCAATCAGTGAGTTCTAGGACAAGCAGGAATACATGGAGAAACTGTCTCAAAACAATACAAAACAAACAAAAAAAGCCAAATTAAATTAAAAAATTAAAATTAAAAAATAATTTTAGAAAAACTAAAAAGTAATTTAGTCAAAACTTAAAAAGCCAAGTGAAAGAATAAGAATACTCTGCACAATTCTGTTGAAACAAATTTGAATATCACAGAAATAGTTTTCAAAAAAAAAATAGTCTTCGAAAAAGAATCTCCACAAATAAAATGTTGAAAGCTGCTTAAAACAATACCGGGAGATCAACAATTCTGCAGAATTTCTAATCTTTGAAATATGTCTATCACACATATTTGCATAGAGGAGATATGTGCAAGGTGTCTTACATAAAATTGCTGCTTATAACAAATTTTGAACAGCTTACATTCTGTCTGGAGGGAACTGACTTAAATGAATTGTGTGGTAGAACACTACAATTGTACAATGGAAAACTACATAGCTGAAACAAGCAAATACATGGAAATATTTTAAGAGTCTTTGGCTAAGATATATTTCATAGTGAAAAGTGCTGTCTATGAGTGCGTGGTATACGCACTCAGAAACCCAAATCATATAACGGGATTCCATGCTTACATTCACATATATGCATATACTTTCTGAAGAAACAAATTAGACTCATACCAACCTCTAGGAAATTTTGCATAACTAATTGGGTTCTAGGGAGCTGAAAACATAAAAGAGGCTTTTATTTCATGTATTTTCATTTCCTTTGGATTTTGAATCATGAGAATATATCATCTACGTTAAAAACATTATAATTTAATTTGAAAAGAGAACAGTAGTAACAAAAGTCCTGAATCAACAAAGGCCTTGAAGGTTATCAATTGATAATGCAAAGTCAGACACAAAGTCCCCTCTTCTCATTTTCAAGAGACCTATTGTCTCTCAGGTTCCATGTAGAGACAGAATGGGATACTTTTAAGAACTAAAATTTAATCTCTCAGAACGATTGAATCTCATTACAAATTAAACCAATTTCAAATTTTATCTAAAAACCCATGAAAAAAGTCTTTGCTATGCATACTCCAATTTATAGTATAAAGGAAGAAATCATATAACCCTAATTCAGGATTAATAATTCCTTTTTTAGATTGGAAACTTCTATCATTACTGCAGAAGATGGGAATGAAAGCATTCCAACATAACTTCCACCTCTATTAGAATTCCCTTTGGGTAGCAGATAAGAAATTGTATAAAGCAGAACAGGCTTTATATATATTACCCTTCCTTCCAAATTCATTACCATGTCATTAAAAAAAAAGCAGCTCTCCGATTTCATTCATTCAAAAAATGAAATTTATCTCACATCCTGGGTTGCTCTGTTAAGTGGTGTGCAATCTCGGTTTCATTTAACTATAGGGAAGGTAACTATTTGAGGTATAAAAAATGTGGTATTATTTCTAGGCTTGGGAGCAGCCTGCTGCATAACATGGGTTGACTCAGGATTATTAAATTTTCAAATGTGAATGTTTTCTACCTCAGTCTTCCAATGGATTTAACCCATGCGTTTGGGATGTTTTTAACCAAACAAGGTGTCCCTAGCAGATGGTTTCAGATCTGAAACTGTCCTGAGGTTTGAGTAACACAAAGTAAGATGATTAAACGTGATAAATCTAGAGGAAAGATACAAGAATGGGGATAGCCTATCAGGAATCCCTTATGTTGTACCCAAAATCAGAATCTTGCTGAACTTATTGGTACTAATGGACTAGTGTATTCAAACCATCACGTCAGCCATGTGGCCCATTAATAATTTGGTTGAAGTGTTTTTCTATTTTTAACCTTAGCAAATCCTTCTTTAAATTTCAAGAATGTTTAGTAAACATTATGTTCACTAAGGAAAACACAAATTGTATTGTTGACATCCCTTCAGACACATTTTGCTTCCACAAATTTGCTGAGCTCTTCTTTTGTTCTTCAACCCTTCAAAATGTTAATTTCTTTGTCTACAAACAATCTTCCACATTTACCTGGATAGTAGTTCCTGTTAGCTGTGAATTTCAGATTAAATATTTCTTGAATGGGCTACTTGTATATTGTATACTTTGTTGCATTCCCTAATTGTAATTTTGTTTATATACTATTTTAAATAATTTCTTTCCTTGATATATAATAAACTTTATAAAAATAGGGACTTGGTTTGTTTAGCAGGCCATACAGAATATTTATGTTGGTAACTACAACAAATTCCATTCTCATTTAATTCAGTAACAGCTTAACTGTATGCTACTTTGTATCTCATATAAAAATTAGCCTCAAATGGATAATAGTTTTTACATGAATAATGTAAAAATGCAAAAAATTCATAGAAAATAATAGAAGATTCTTCAGAATTAAAGAATAGGGAGATATCTTAGACATGATCTCAAAAACATGAAATACAAAAGAATTTGAAAATTAGATTTCATCAGCCCTGTTAAAAAAATAAAAATTTGAGCTACATATTGGTAGAACACATTTGCAAATTTTACAACCAAAAATCACTTAAATCATAAACATGTGAAGATTTCTCTAAAACTTAAAAGGAAGAAAGAGAAAGCACAAACACAGAAGGAGAGGGAAGGAAACAGAAGAGGGGTGTGTGAGAGAGAGAGAGATGAAATACAACATCAACACATTCACACTTTTCTTTTTAAATTTATTTTTAAGACAATCTTATTTTACATTCCAATTCCAGTTCCATCTTCCATCCTTTTGCTCTCCCTACTTTTTCCTCACCACCTCCATCCATGCCACAGAATGGGTGAGGCCTTCCATGGGGAATGGAGTCTGTCACATCCCTTAGGCAGGACCAGGGCCCTTCCTCCTGCATAGGCTGAGAGAGTATTCCTCCATAGGGAATGGGCTCCAAAAAGCCAGTTCATACACTAAAGATAAATACTGGTTTCTACTGTTAATTGTCCCATAAACTTCCTAAGCCTTCCAACTGTTACCCACATTCAGAGGGCCTAGTTTAGTTTTATGCAGTTTCCACAAATCACAGTCCAGAGTCAGTGAGCTCCCACTTGTTTGGGTCAGATGTTTCTCTGGGTTTCCCATCTTTGTCTGGTAGGTCTAATTGGGGGAACGATAGAGAAGGAGAGCAAGGAAAGGGACACCTTGATAGAGGGAGCCATTGTGGGGTTAGAGAGAAACCTGGCTTTAGGGAAATTCCTAGGAATCTACAATGATGACCCCAGCTACGAATCTAAGCAATAGTAGAAAGGGTACCTTAAATACCCTCCCCCTGCAAACAGATTGATGGTATACTAATTGTCAACATAAAACCTTCACCCAGTAACTGATGGAAGAAGATCCAGAGATCCACAGCTAAGCACCAAGCCAAACTCCCTAAGTCCAATTGTAGAGAGGGAGGGAGGAGCGATAATATTCACACTTTTCTAAACCTATTGTTTCCATATATAATGTCAACATGACAACTTTAAAACCTTCCTTAACTGGTTGAAGATACACACACACACACACACACACACACACACAGTGGTACTACTATCTTTGCCTTGCATACGCAAATCATTGTATTCCATTGAATGCGTCATATATGTATGTGCAGAGACCCAACCTTCCTTAATTATTGATACATTTTATGGGACACAGGAATTGGGAAAGATATCTTTTGCCTCATGTTCAGTTTTTCCAGGAACTTAGAACTACTCTAAACAAACAAACAAACAAAAAGAGCCAAGCCTACTAAAAATGAACAAATGGTATATTGCACTTTTTCTCTGCTGCACAGAATGTCAAATATGAGCAAAGTCCAACAAAATGCATCTGTTAAATATGGCTATTCTCCCTTCTATATTGTAAGTCAAAATGATAAACGATCAGCTCTCTGTGCTTTAAGTATGAACTCTACAGAAATGGAGATTGTTGAAGAATTCTACAGAAGGCTCACAAAACTGTACAGCATTTGGCAGTGATAAATGGGTTTAGCTTAGAGTAATAGAGACTCATCAAAAATTAGATATTGTCTTTCACTCACCTGACACTCATAGGAGGAACTATGTTGAAAATATTTTTGTTTTTCAATTTGAGATATGTTTTTATTTTTTATAATAATTTCAATATATGTATTTAGGGTTAATATTACAATTTTCAATGGAGCTTAACAACTTTTTTATTTATTATTTTTTCTTATTTTATATATCGATCCCAGTTCCCTCTCCCTCCCTCCCATGACCCCCGACCCCCTCCCATCCCATTCCCCCCACTCCACTCCACATGGAAAGTGGATCCAGGAGGAATCATCAAAATCTGTCAAGTCATTTGGAGTAGGGACTAGGCCCTCCCTCCTGCCTCTAGGTTAATGGAGTATACCTCCATGGGGAATGTGCTCCCAAAGTCCTTTTGTGCACCAGGGATACATCCTAGTTCCACTGTCAGAGGTCTCTTAGACTGCCCAGGCCTTCTAACTGAGATCCACGTTCAGGGAATCTGAGTTGGTCCAATGCTGGTTTCCCAGCTATCAATCTGGGAGTCCATGAGCTCCCTCTTGTTCAGGTCAGCTGTCTCTGTGGGTTACTGTAGTCTGGTCTTAACCCCTTTTCTTATCACTTCTCCCTCTCTGCAACTCGGTTCCAGGAGCTCAGCTCAGTGTTTAGCTGTGGGTGTCTCCTTTTGTTTCCTAGAGCTACTACACGAAGGTTCTAGGATGGCATATAAGATAGTTATCAATCTCATTATCAGGGAAGGGTATTTAAGGTAGCGTCTCCACTTTTGTTCAGATTGTCAGTTGGGGTCATACTTGTAGTCTCTGGACATTTATCTAGAATCAGTTTTCTCTTCAAAACTATAATGGCTCCCTCTATTATGATATCTCTTTTTTTGCTCTCTTCTATTCATCCCCAGACTCAATCTTCCTGGTCCCACATGTTCTCCTCTCATCCCCTTTTCTTTCTCCTAACTCCCTCTCCACTCACTGCCCCCCAACCCCATTATGCTCAGAAGGTCTTTTTCCTTTCCCCTTCTGTGAGGGACCTTGTATGAATGTCTTAGGTTTCTCCATGTATCCTAGTTTCTATGGCTGTGTGAATTGTAGGCTGGTGATTCTTTGCTTTATGTCCAAAATCCGTATATGAGTGAGTACATACCATGTTCCTCATTTTGTGACTGGGTTACCACACTCAGGGTAGTTCCATCCATTTGCCTGTGAATTTCAAGATTCCATTGTATTTTTTTGTTTGCTTGTTCTGTTTTTGTTTTGTTTTCTGCCGAGTATTCCATTGTGTAAATGCACCATGTCTTCTTTATCCATTCTTCAGTTGAGGACCTTCTAGGTTGCCTCCAGGTTCTTGCTATTACAAATAATGCTGCTATGAACATAGTCTAACAGATAGATGTCTTTGTTGCATGGATGTGGATCATTTGGGTAAATGCACAAGAGTGGAATTTCCAGGTACTGCAGTAAACTGATTCCCATTTTCCTGAGGAACCCCCATACTGATTTCCAAAATGGCTGTACAAGTTTGCACTCCCACCAGCAGTGGAGAAGTGTTCCTCTTTCTCCTCATCCTCTCCAACATAAGCTGTCATTGGTGTTTCTGATTTTGGTCATTCTGACAGGAGTAAGGTTTGCATTTCCCTGATGGCTAAGGATGCTGAGCACTTTCTTAAGTGTCGTTCAACCATTTTGGACTCCTCTATTGAGAATTCTTTATTCGGCTGATTTTTGTCAAAATGTTATTTCAATCCTAGAGTCAAGCTCATTTCCACAGCAACATCATAAAGAGACTTGGGACTGTTTCAGGGCAATGTGCTACATTAAAAGAATATGCTACATTAAAACAAATGGATAGTTGCAAAGAAAATTGCAACTGAGTTTTAAACCACC
Organism: Phodopus roborovskii; assembly: GCF_943737965.1. Lineage (NCBI taxonomy): Eukaryota > Metazoa > Chordata > Mammalia > Rodentia > Cricetidae > Phodopus > Phodopus roborovskii. Next base: position 524,152 of record NW_026125884.1, read on the forward strand.
TGCTTCACAGCTTGTGACTGTATAGTAACGTATATAAACAGGACATATGTATCATTCTTTTTCAGGCAGTCTGAATGAATATAGCCAAGCAGGTTTCTGACAGGTATTTTGTCCCCACTCATTATTCTTGGTAGAAACATATTTTGTCATTTGAATTCCATTTGTACTACAAAACAATTTTTAGATAGTGTACTTATATGGTACTTCTTCAGTTGTGGAGGACAAAGTCCTCCCCAACATGCTTTGGAGTTGGTTTGGCCTGTGCCTATCAAAAGAGACTGAAACACTGGCATCTCTCCTAATCTTATTAGAGTATTCATTTTGCTTTCCAAGTGTTACTTTTTAACCAGCACATTTGCATAATTGTTCCCTAACTTTATGACATTGTTTATATTTTAAGACCACTAGAATTTTAATATTTTGGGTATATAACAAGGGAACACATCACCTTTACATGAGTAATTTTATATTTGCCGGATGTAATGATTAAGTAGAATACTGTGTCATTCCTAGGATCATTGTTTTAGAGATACAAATAATAATAAAGATGACATGCCTAGCTGATACTGAATGACTATAAAATTCTTGTTAATTTCAGGCTTGGAACTATTCCAAGAAAATAGAAAAAAGTTTGTTCTATGTAAATTATTTTGAAGAAACCACTGCTGTTATAAACAGAAGAGAAAATAGAAAATGAACTGACAGAAAGGTTCTCAGCTAAATGAATTAGATATAAAGCTGAACCTAGTATAATGAAGATCACAGGAACAAAAATAGTAGATAATGATATTCCATAGTTTTGGTCAAAGTGAGGTAGGAAGATAAGGAAGAACTTATAAATAGGTGATTGCATTTTTCCTACAGTGTAATGGACATTGAAGTTTCTTTTTACTGAAAAATTGTTATACAGTTGCACACTGCATAGTATTTAAGTCAATAATGGAGTATATAATACAATGGGACAAAAAAATTCACCTTCTCATGGTATTTTTCCTGTCTTATATCTTTATTTGTATTTTGGTCCAAAAGTCTGACTTTTGTGCTTTAATTACCTACACGGTAGAATTAGATGCTGTATAGCTTTGTAGCTGAGAGTGAAAAGCTACATAAGAGAGCCTATGTGTATAGTGGATTTTGCCATATAGATGTAGTCAAATATATTTTATGAAGTTAGTATAACAAAAATTGGTGGTTAAGAATTCATTTCTCAGATATACTTTGAACATTAAGTGTCTTATGTCCATATTACCATTAAAAATGATCAGTGAGGTTTAATCTCCTTTTGTATTTTGTATCAACTCAACATCATATGCATTTGACATTGCCCTCCATGTTTCTTCTCAAAATATTCTTTAAGAGGAAAAGAAATATTTATTCATTCAATGCAATGGAAAATGTTGCATTCTCTTAACACTAGTTATAACAGACATAATTTTCTTAGAAGAATAGTACCAAAATAATACAACAGAATAGTACATTTTGTTATGCTTTCTCCTTAACCAGGTATTTCTCGGTATGGTCATTCTGTCAAATAAGTTAGTATGAGTCACAAATCTGAAAATATTATTTAATTCAAAACTATCTTATAACTGAAGATCAAAGAAATAAGCAAACAGGTTACTTTGTAACTTTGGCATCACTGTCATCTTAACTCGGTAGATGAATATCAAGGATTGTTCAAGTCATTATCTCTGCTGGGCATGGGACCTGCCTTTAAGTGTGCCTTATACTCCCAATGATAATCTATTGAAGAAAACTAGTATTTCCTCTGCAAGCAGTTATCAGTTGTGGAAAGCTTCCTGCTTAGGGATAGGAGCTTATGTACATTTCCCCCTCTGATCTCTGAGACCTCATCTGAATTGAACATGTGTAGGCCATATGCATGCTACCACTGTCTCTGTGTGTTCACATTTGTAGCAGTCTTGTTGTGAATGGATCTTAAAATCATTTAACCTCCACTTCCCAGAGCTCTCTGAGCCCTGAGGGGAGGGGTATGATGAAGACATCCTGTACAAAGTCTTTCACTCTCTGCTTATTGTGCTTTTGTGGGTTTGGCATATCGTGATCCTCCATGGCCTCTCAGCTCTTCACAGGACCATTCCATCACATTTTACTCCCAAATCTGTGTCTTCTTTTATTATTTACTTAATTGTTTAATATTTATTTTTTGTAACCCACCAAAATGTATTTAATGCTTCCCATAAGCACATGGACATGGGGTGACCCACTGAAGCATGGACAAATTACCAGTGGCCACCAAGAGCACATTCTCCGAGGGAACTTAATTCAGTTCATCCCTAGAAGAACATTTGCTCTTGTGCCATTAACTTAGCACCTAATATAAACACTTATCACCAAATTGCTTTTGGGGAAATTTCGCTTTATTATTTTGTGTCTTCTAGTTTGCATGATTTATTCAAATCTATCTTACTTCTTCCAATACCTCTTGTAGATTAAATGTTCTCATCCAAGCATGCAAAACCTCAAAAAATTTACCAAGTGTAGAATTTGAAAAGCTATTAAGAATAAAGCTTAGCCTTTGGTTTTTCATTTGCAAGAGGAAAAAAAAGAGATGTACATGCTGGAGCCACAGGAAACAAACAAACAAAACAACAACAACAATAAAAACAACAACAAAAAAGCAAATATTGAGGATGAGAAAACTAAGCCTCTGTCTTTCCAAGTATAGTGTACTGTGATCACTTCTACTGTCCACAGATTGAAAGTCACTCATTAGCCAAGCCTTTACCAATTTTCTTTCCCCCATTAAATCTTCAACTTCTTAAATATGGTGGCCAACCTTTAAACAATGTGTTCAATGTGTTATATATTTCTTTGTAAAACTGTATATAAGTGCCATAAGTATTTTGTACACTCTGAGACCACTGTCATCTGTTCTGCATTTCCTTGTACAGGATGTCATTAGTTGGGTTATAGTTCCAGGATTTGTTTGTATTCTATCTGATAGGAAGTTGGCAAGTCATCTGTTGCTGAAGAAGATAACATAAAACTCAGAATTAACTATTACTTTTAGGACATTGATGACAATTTGCTAATGAATGTCATTAATTCAAAGAGCATCTAAAATTAGGCATTGCAGACAAACATATAAAGTGCCAAGAAATCTGCCAGCTCAAACATGAAAGTTTGATTGAAGTTTTACCGAATTTGCTATAGCAATTTGAAAAAGTGACATGATGTTATTGATAATGATTTGCGAAGCAGAAAAATATTGTTCTTAAATTAGGAATAACAAAAAATAATCTATCTATATCTATATTTACATATATATATATGCATATATGTATATATACATATGACAATATATTCTTATGGTTGAGCAACAGGTAATTACCCAAAAGCTATATGAATAAAGATATTATAAAAAGTCTTCAAGCCATCATTTATTGGTTATTTCTTTCTGTTTCTGTCTCTCTGTCTCTCCCTCTCCCTCTCTCTCTTGCTCTTTGTCTGGGGAGTTGGATCTGTATAACTCTGGCCTGAAACTCACAACTATGCCTTCCTAGACTTGAACTCATAGATATCAGCATGCTTCTGTCTCCCAAGTTCAGGTATTAAAGGCATGCAGCAATGTACCCAGATTATTTTTTCCTTTTAGAAATGCATTTCAATGTTCTAAAATTTGAAAATGATTATTTCTTTGTATTCTCTGAATAATTTTAGTCACAGCTAATATTGCATTTATAGCTTCATTGAATTTATTTTGAAGTTTGTCCCAAAAAATACTGACGTGACTCTGGTCTGACCACTCTTCCATTTACAATTATCTTCCACTACTTGCCAATATGAATCCCCCACCTGTATAAATCAAGCTAGTCTCTTTTTTAGCATCCTGGTTTAACCATGATGGCTCCATTTTCTGCTTGCATTCAACTTACTTTGCTATTGACCCTTAGTTCATCTGAATATATAGACTTAATTAAAAAACCCTCACTTGTAGTAATTTATTCTTGACTTGATCATCTCTCCTCATATGCTTTTAGTCATCCCTTTCTTTGAATCAGTTTTTACTTTCATATTGATTACATAGGAGTTAGGAGCTTTAAGTCTATTTCCCTCAGATCATGGTGGTTCTCAGGGCAGGAGAGTACTCCGTGAGGTTACAGTCTACCAGAGGCACAAAAGCCTACCTAATGATATGGAATTCGAGGTAAATCCCATTTTCTTCCATACAATTAACCCATTACAGGTGGAAACTATCTCCAATCACCAACAATACTTACAATATCCCTGCAGCAGGAACAACAAATTACTTCATTCAAGGTAGTAGAGACTTCTGTGAAGAATGATGTAAGAGTTTATGAGTTATGCACAGAAAATCCTGGAGATCTATGCATATCAGTCTTGACATATCTATGAATATAAATCTTGACATATTAGTGAGCCCTACAGTATCTTTCTTACCAGCCATCAATATTAACTACCACCACATCTCCAATTGTAATTCTAAATGGTTCCATGTGGATTTTGACAATAATATTTGAAGTGCTAACACTTTTTGTTTTGTCAATTCAATTTAAAGTACTTCACATATTAATAAACTTCCCATAAGGTGAATCTGTCACAATCAGAATATCCATTAATATTTTACTGTATATTCTCAAGTATTTTAAGTAAAAATATCTCTCTATAACAACTCAGTAGCATTAATACTATCTTCAATAAGTAAAATTGTAAACTTTTCTGTGACAATTACAATTACTTTAAAGGAAATTTCCAATTATACTAATACTAAACAATTTTAGTCTTCTGTACTTACTCTTTGAAAATAATCGAGGACACTAGGAAAAACTGGTGAATTCATTCTGGTCAACATCTGAAAATCATGTCGACAAAAAGTAGCTTTTTAATTTTTATTCTTTATTGTGCGCGAGCACGTGTGTGTGTGTGTGTGTGTGTGTGTGTGTGTGTGTGTGTGTGTGTATGTATGTTGTGAAGGTCAAAAGAAAACTTCTTGAAATATGTTCTTTCTTTCTACCATGTGGATTCATGGTACTGAACTAAGCAGGCTTTACACCACGTGTCTTATCCCTGAACCATTTTCTTAACCTAGTATTTAATAGTCTTATTTCTGGTTAGCTAAGAATAGTCTAAAAGTAGTGATGACTGGTAGTATTACAATGACACTATGATTATAAATAGAAAAATCAGATAAAATTAAAAGATCTCTCATTGTTTTCCTCTTGATTGTACCTGTTTGTTATCAGAGCAGCAGCAGGAAGTAAAAAGCACTTGTCACAGCTGTCAGAAATTAGCTGTGCGCTCATGCAGTAGCCACAGCTCTTCACTTCAAGATCCTCATCCAAAAGGAAATATCATATCAAATTCCCCTATCTGCCAGAGATGTTTCAAAAAGAGAGTGGAGTTACAGATAAGGACAGATACTGAAAGGAATTGAATGTCTGTGCTAATTAGACTGCAATAATTAGTATTTTTTATCTTGCTTCTCAATAAGAAACCATAATAACACATTAACCTGCAACAATAGCCCTAGTGAGTCCAATTAGCTATCGGTGGACAGGTCTGTATAATAAAAAACTTCTCAGTATATATAGAAGTCATTCATTTTTCATAAATGCCAGAGAGGAAGAAAGTTCTGTTTACTTCCATTGAGAAGCTGATGGCATTATTTATAGAATGATAATAAGCCATTCACTACATTTTCATGTCCAACTTCTAATATTTATATCCAAAGTATAAGTCTTGCAAGATCATTTATTTGTTGTTTTTGAGCTCTATTTAAGTACACCTGTCAGCTCCAATATTCTCAGGTAGCTTCTGACAAGTTTCCATGAAGCTCAAAAGGTTCCTCTGTCCAATCTTTTACTTTTGTTAAAAGCAATAAAAAAAAATATTTGAATCAATTTTATAGTAGTGTTAAAAAGTTTTGTCTAGACAAGTTGGTTTTATAAGTTTTACTAGACTAGAAGAACTCAGTAGTAACCATAACAAGGTTTTATTTTCTTGATAATTTAATTTTAATGATCATGGTTTTCCAATAACAATAGAATGAGTATAAAATGCAGAAAATGCCTTAAAACATTATGTTTTCGTCTGAAAAGGCAGGGAGCTGAGTAAGAACACCAAAAGAAAGAGGGCACTTAGGGACAAGTAATCAATTATATAATTAATCATCTTGCCTGATAAACTTTGATAAAAGAGTTAAGTAATTAATTGACCTGGGAAACTTTCAATTTATCTCAGTATCTAAGTCGTGAGGCCTTCTTGAGACAAGGAAGACAGGTAAGAAGAGAATGGTTAAAATTACGCTGAGAGGAAACCCGGCCTTGTTAATAATCAATGCATGGAGAATATCACTCCATGTAAACAATTTCATAGATTGTTCTAACAAAATCTAGATATCCCTTAAATTATTATTTATTTTGTGCTCTCTTTCTCTCTCTGTGTGTGTGTGTGTGTTTTTGTGTGTGAGTGCAAGTGTTTACATGTCCCAAAGACATAATGTGTATAAATCAGATCATTCTCATTATGTTCTTCTTTTAAAGTGCTTCATTTATCATAATTTATTCAATTTGTTTTAGAAGACTATTTTGTGTGAAGACCATGTTGCACTTTCCCCCATCCATATTTCCCAGTAAGTCCACAGCTTTCTTTTTTTTTCGTATTTATTATTTTACATGTCAATCCCAGTTCCTTCTCCCTCCCTCCCTCACTCCGTCCCTCCCTTACTTTTACCCTCTCTGCCCTCTCACATGCACCCTAACCACCCTCCCCTCCCATCCCCCCACCCCAATTCCATATGTAGGGGAATGTCATCCAGTTGGGGTCATGTAGATCTGACAGGTCCTGTGAAGTAGGGACTAGGGCTTCTCTCCTGTCTCTAGATTAAGGCAGTTATCCCTCCATGGGGATGTGTTCGCAAGGTCCTTTTGTGCACCAGGGGTACATCCTGGTTCCACTGTCTGAGGTCCCTTAGACTGCTCAGTCCTTCTAGCTGAGACCCATATTCAGGGGGGCCTGAGTCAGTCCCATGCTTGCTTTGTAGCTATCAGTCTGGGGGCCCGTTAGCTCCTCCTTGCTCATGTAAGCTGTCTCTATGTGTTTCTGCCACCTGGTCTTGTCCTCTCCATCTGCATCTGGGTTCTAGTTCGATTCAGTGTTTATGTATGGGTGTTTGCTCCTGTTTCCAACAGGCGTTAGATGAGGGCTCCATGGATAAGTTTGTTGTTGATCTCACTATCTGGGAAGGGCATTTATGGTAGCCTTTCTGCGGAAGCTCAAATTGTTAGTTGGCAGCAGTCTTGTAGTTCTCTAGACCTTTCTTTGTGTTCAGTTTTCTCTTCAAACCAATATTCACTCCTTCTTTTATTCTCTCTCTCTCTCTCTCTCTCTCTCTCTCTCTCTCTCTCTCTCTCTCTCTCTCTCTCTCTCTCTCCTGTCTTCTGTTTCTAACCGGGCTCAATCTTCCTGGCCACATGTGTTTTCCTTTCCTCTCCCTCATTTTCTCCTACTTCTATCTCCATTTGTTGTGCCCCCCCCCACATCCCCTTCCCAGTTCTGTGAAGGACTTTATATAAATCTCTTAGAATACACCTTGTATCCTAGTTCCTCTGGTGGTATGAATTATAGGTGATCCTTTGATCTAGGTCTAAAATCCATATATGAGTGAGTACATACTGTGTTCCTCTTTTTGTGACTGGGTTACCTCATTCAGGATGGTTTCTTCAAGTGCCATCCACTTGCCTGCAAATTTCAAGATACCATTATTTTTACACAGTCTCAAACCAAATACTGAACTCAGGTTGCCAGCCCTGTGGGCAAGTGCCTTTACCTGCTATTCCATCTTGGTGCCCATAAATCAAGATATTCTTCAATATAGAGCCACCTGGCAATGACTATATACTATGATGAAATATGTAATTTATAGACACTGAATAAGTATCCTCAATTCTAGATTGTCACATGTATAATGTTCTCAGCATTGCTGCTTCATCGGGACTTACTGGAGCAAATGTGCCAACTGAGTTTAGCTGTGCATATGGAAATGCATCACTGCCATTGAGTTTAATGTTCAATTTTTCCTACTACTGCAAGTCATATGCCTTATATCTCTCAATTTCTCTTTGAAACTATATTTATCAGTACTGTTGTAGATTTTATGCTTAGCATTAATGAGGTTCTAGATTCAATATTCAACAAACAAAAGAAAAATGTGTATATACCTATTTCAGCAAGGTAATTTTGGCCTTTTGAGTAGATCTTCAGTTTATTAACTGGAATTGAAGCCTTGTGTGAATACTGGATACCAGTGTAGTTGAATATCTTGTAAAGTTCCCCCATACTTCCTGTTATTTTTATGTCTACTTCTTCCATTTATGGTAAATTTTGCTCAAAATTTATGTATTACCTAAAATATAGTACTTTATTGTGTGAAATTGCCAACCACTAACTTTGGGAAGATTATTTCTGCAACCTTATATACTAGGCTACACTTCAGACAATTTAATAGTCAGCTATGATCAAACCCACATTAACCTAATTCAATAGGATCTTTTAATTTCAACTAATGATTGTATCCTCAGCAATTAGACTTATGGTTAGGTCGGGGAATTCTTCACATTGCTCTCAACTATTCTTTCCCCACTCTGTAAAAGAATCTACCTGGGTCACTGCAACTCATCTTAATATTGACCTTTTTCCTAATCTTTATAATAATATGTCTACAAATATTAATTATTTTGAAAATGGCTTCCTCGATTCCAACCATCTTTTGGCTAAGATTAGAATGATCTCTAACTGTTCAATGAATCCACTTATTTATTCTGATATATAGATGCCATCAATGTGCAAATAGAATCTAGACCTTTCTTTGTGTTCATTACAATTTATATTTATAGTTTAACTTCCATAGCACATATACATATTACAACCACTGTCCTGGATTTTAGTCAATAAAAGCCTAGCATAACAGAAATGAAAACTATGCAGGTAAATATTAAGCCCAGAATTCCAGTCTAGAAAGAAATTAGAGAACAAATTTCATATTACTTACTGAAGTAGACTCCAAAGTGATGGTCAATCATAAGATTATGAAAATTATTGTCTGTGTGATATATTGACTCTGATGAAACCAACCTAAATGTAAATCTATTATATATGTAATAATGTCATCATTGCTTGAATATGTTCATGGTACCAAAATGTCAATATATAAAATGTGCAACATATTTGGTTATGACTTCCAATCATTTAATTCAGTAAACATCACTAGATATAACATTAAATGATGGGAAGAAAGAATATCTATATGAATTATGATACAAGCTCCTACTCTCATGAAAATTCCTGTCAATGCCAATTTCAATGTTATGCATAATTAGGAAAGCATCATGGAAACAATATAATACCTTATGTTCCGTTATATGTTGCATATTATGTTTTAATACTATTTATAATTACTTAGTTTAAGCCAAAATAATGATGATAGTTGAAATGAACATTTAAATATTGGAGTGACTAATCAGTAATCAAGAAATTCTTACTTTATGGACAAAATAAAGACCAATTCTGGTTTTTAAATAAGAAACTTAGATTTGAAAATTAGACTAAAGGCACTAAGGTATAATTTAAATGAGTATTATTGCTAGAATACTGAAAAAAGTGACCCATATATAAAGTTTAATAAATAATTGAAATATTGCAAGATTAACCACAGGGGATTTTATATAATTTTGTAGAATATAATCAGAAGTATGGAAAAGACTTAAATTATGGCTCTAATTGGGTGAAAAATTGAGGGTATACAATGACCCAGATGAAGATTAGGAATATATAGTCATATGATCATGTGTCAAGTACATAAGATGAAATAAAAAACGAAAATAGGTCACTAAGAAAACAATGGAATTGAAATTTGGATAGTTTATGTGCCTGATAACAAGGGAAAATATACATACAAAAGTATATATAAGCACATGAGAATAAAACCTTCTAAAATTACAGTAATGATTTTGCAACTGAAAGACCTCACTATTCTAAGAAAAGATATGACAACACAGAGGTTTGATATTGAAGAGAATTATGGATGCACAGAAGAACACTGATATATAAGACATTCCTAAAAATGTGATAGTGACATTTATAACTTGGAGTAATCAACAAATTTCTAATTAGATTTAAGACCTATTTCAATGTGAGAATTTTTTTTTGGAGTGAAGTATTGATTGCTTTTTTTGCCTTTTATTTATTTATTCTTATTTTACATATCGATCCCAGTTACCTCTCCCTCCCTCCCTTCCCCTCTTCCTCCCTCCAATTTTCCCCCACCACCCTCCCATCCTATTCCTCCCACATTCCACAGGTAGGGTGATGCCTTCCATGAGGAGTCAACAAAATCTGTTATTTGGAGTAGGGACTAGGCTCTCCCTCCTGTCTCTAGGTTAAGGGAGTATCCCTCCATGGAGAATGTGCTTCCAAAGTCCTTTTGTGCCCATTGTCAGTGGTCCCTTAGACTGCCCAGGCCTTCTAACTGAGACCAATGCTCAGGGGGATCTGAGTTGGTCCAGCACTGGATTTCCAGCTGTCAGTCTGGGGGCCCATTAGCTCCTCCTTTTTCAGGTCAGCTGTCCCTGTGGGTTTCTGTAGCCTGGTCTTGTCCTCCCTATATTTTGCTTTCCCTTCAGACATACAAATCTTTCACCTATAACATGAGGGAATTTATATCAAGTACTTTATTCCTTTTCTTAATCTGTTATCTCCTTGAACACAAGAATTACCTCCATTCCACCTCCTGGTGCTCCTTTTCACCTCAAATTGTAGATTTTGTTTTTGTTTTTTCGTTGCTCAGCTTGCTCCTTTTCATTATAAATCTTCATCAGGGTTAACACTAATAACAACATGACAACAGAATTAATCCAAATCTCTTTACTTTAGCTTCAGGCAGACTCTTTGGACAAGAGCAACACTCAACTACATTCTTCATCAAAATATCACTAAAACAATCTCTAGACAGCATATTAATGTGAAACACCTTCAGCAGTCACCCACTTCAAATCACCCTCAGCACTACTGTATTCCATACTCCTAGTAGTATGGCTCATTAAGCAATGCTTAAAATATTCTACTGCTTTCCTATTCCAAAGTACCAAAGTCTAAGTTCCTCCAAACAAAAGCATGGTCAGGTCTATCACAGCAGTAGTCCAATCCTAGTACCAATTTCTTAGTTAGGATTTCTATTGCTGTGAAGAGACACCATGACCACAGAACTCTTAGAAAAGAAAACATTTAATTGGGGTAGCTTACAGTTTCAGAGGTTTAGTCCATTATTATCATAGGGGGACATGGCAGCATGCACGAAGACATTGTATTGGAGAAGGAGCTGAGAGTTCGATATCTTTATCGACAGACAAAAGGAAATGAAATTGTTTCTATACCATGCATAACTGGAGTATAGGAGATGCCAAAATCCACCCCCACAGAGACACACTTCCTCCAACACAGCCACACCCATTTAATAAGGCCACACCTCCTAATATTGCCACTCCCAATTACATTCAAACTACGACACATATATACACATATATACATACATACGTGCATACACACACACACACATATACACACATACATACACACACAAACATCTCTCATTCTGGATCATCATCAGAAAATTTGAATATATATGTAAAGTACTTATCATTGCATTGCATAAAATACAAAAACAATTGAGAGTGTCTCAAAATTCACCTTAAGTAGCTGAACACATTGTGATGATTTCATATGAGAGAATTTTTGAAAGCAATTTACAAATTATGCTGATTTTAATAATATTCATTGACTAGAAAGAATGCCAACAGCATAATGACGCATTACAAGGACATATTGTTAAATAGCTTGTGAAATGTGCTAGTTCTATGGGGTTGGAAAGATTTTATTGTTTAAAAATGTTCATAATTTATTGTTTTATTTGATTTTTTTAAGTTTTCTTTTTGTTAAATAGAAAAGGTTGCCTTTTTCTTAAATAGGGGCTGAAGAATAAATCCATACTCTTTAATATTCAAACAGTGAAATTAAAACAGTGATGACAAAAAGCGTACATTTACAGCCTTATAGAACAGGATTTCTGGTATTGAGCATCTTTCTGGACTTCAAGCCAATATTCATCTGTGTCCCTCAGAAAATTTAGAGAATTTTTCAAGGAATTAAATCTTATCTTAGTACTTGATTATCACTGAAAAATAAATTAGGGCACTGAAATAAAAGACCACCCAGCCAGGCTTGGTTGAGCTGACCAGGATCCCTAGCTATTCAGGAGAGAAGAAAACCATGAATCCAAGGCCCTCCTGAGATCCTGTCTTCAATTCATTAATGATACCTTGTCTCAAAATAAACAAATAGCCTGGGATATAAGTCAGTGATTTGGGGCTTGACTGCAACAAACAAGGTTTTAGAATTAGTCTCAAGCATTGCATGCAGACAGGAAGGTAGGGAGGGAATGGAAGGAAGAATGAGAAGTGGGGAAGGGAAGGGAGGAGAGAGAGGGGTGTGCAAACACTGGAATTTTACCACCTGAAGGCAGTTGGAATTGACAGGAAAGCTAGAATATATTCAGACTTGGAATGATTTAGGAAATGAATGACTTTGTGAGGTTGAGGTGGGAAGGTGTTTTGAGGCCAGAAGTTGGAATTTTTCAATGGAATGAAACCACATATTATCGTTATATAAATAAGTGAATAAATAATGACTGAGAGGATGAAATAATGAAACATAGCAAGGATGGTAGTGCTTCAATATATGATTACAATAATCCTATGTAGAAAGGGCAATAGATTTCCTTTATTTAGAGTAGAGAACCCTGAGGTAAAAAGAACATAGGTCAGGTTCTAGGTTATACAATAACATGAGGCAAAGAGAGTGCATGCATATCAGTGTTTCTCAATTTTAATTTATAATGTGTGGAGGAATTGGGAATATTGATAGGTGGTCTAAGAGTAGTGTCAGCATGCACAATGTTTTTCTTGGCTAGGGTGTTTTCTGTTCAGTCATCTATTTCATTGTTTTTTTTTTAAAAAAGCATGATTGAGCCAAATTCCTGAAATCCAGTTGTAGAGAGGGAGGAGTGATGAGAAAAGGGGTTAAGACAACACTGGGAAACCCACAGAAACAGCTGACCTGAGCAAGGGGGAGCTCTTGGACCCCAGACTGACAGCTTGGAAACCAACATAGGACAGAACCAGGTTCCCTGCATGTGGATGTCAGGAGCACTGGGCAGTCTATGGGACCCCTGGCCATTGAACAGCATTTATACCTATTGTATAAATTGACATTAGGAGCCCACTCCCCACCAAAAATGAGATACTCTCTCAGCCTAGATACATGGGGGAGGGCCTAGGCACTGCCCCAAATGATGTGACAGACTTTGATGATCCCACTCATTCTATGGAGCAGAAGAGGGATGGGATGGGAGTTGGTGGGGGGGGCATGGGAGAATGGGAGGGAAAGGGAACTGGGATTGATATATAAAATAAGATTGTTTCTAATTTAAATAAAAAAAGCATGGTTGATGTTTTAAAATCAGAAAAAATTCTACATAAAATTACCCAGACTATTACATAGTTTGCTTTTGAAAAATACAGTATCTGCCAACATTTATTTCTATACTATATTAATCATGTATCATACTTTAGTGGAGGCCGTTCCCATAAGAAGCTGTACCCACTGCTCAGAATACTCACGTGTGTGTGATATGTTGCTTGTACAAATAAAGCCTAGCTGGGGGTCAGTGAATGGAGCTTGCCACTAGCTAACCATAGAGGTCTGGAGGTCTGTACAGACAGACAGGAAGTGAGGTAGCTGCACAGAAACAGGATATAAGCAAAGAGAAACAGGAAATCGCTCTCTTGTCTGCTGAGATAGGTAAGGTGTGCTGCGGCTTGCTCCTCTCTGATCTCTCAGCATTCCCCTCTTTACAAAAAAGGAAGAATAGGCAAGGCTGGCAGTCCCAGACCGGGATAATTCTGAGAAGACAGAAAGAGAGAGAGAGAGAGAGAGAGAGAGAGAGAGAGAGAGAGAGAGAGAAGAGAGAGAGAGAGAGAGAGAGAGAGAGAGAGAGAGACTGCCAAAGAAATGCCTTGTAGCTGCTGAAGGAGTTAACAGGTCCGGGACGTTCTCCCATAAGATAAGACCATGTAGTAATACATGGATTAATATTTATGGGTTAATAACTATTAACAGAGAGCTAGCCAGTAAGAAGCCTAAGCCATCAGTCTAACATTTTATAATTAATATATGTCTCTGGGTGTTTATTTGGGGCTAAGAGCAGGGGGGACCAGGTGGGGCAGAAATGCCATCCACAAGGAAGCTTCTAAGGTTAGGAAAAAAAATGATCTCCTAGAATTCAAGGCTTCTGCTCCACAGCACACAAAGACCTTTCAAATAACCTTAACTGGGAAAGTTAAAAGACAGTCTACGTTTTCATGACCCAGATAAGACTGTGGGAATGAAGATAGAATTTACTACATCAAACTCAGAAATTTGTCATGGCCTTTTCTTCATCCTGATAAAGAAAATCCACTTTCCTAGCAATATTATGGAATTTATGTTTTGCTAATGAATTCTTAGGGGAGCTGAGGTTAGAGTTACATATTTGCTACTCCTTCAAAGCCTCCTTTTGTGAAAAGAACTACCAGCAAGTTTTGTCTGACTAGTGTTGGCCTCAATACTCAAGCACACCCCACTTCCATGGTGGTTGCCCCTTTCTTATGCACACTAAGCTAGTTCTTTCTTATTTTTAATTTTAGAGTTGTGATACAGCTTGTTCAAAAGCCTTATATTATGATAAATACTACTTTAAAATTGTGAGATGGTTTATAAACGATAAATGATAAATTGCTTTCATTTCCAGTTTTTCCTTTCATATTTGTTTTATAATTCTACCCCATTTATGATATTTCTACATGAGGAAGTAAGTGGATGCCTGAGACCAGTAGGATTCATGCTGTAATACTACCCACCACTTTTGAGTAGATTAGGTTGGATGAGCTCCATACACACAATGCTCTCATTAATTGCCATTTGTAAATAAAATTGCAAGCATTAAATGGGACATCTATACCACTCTATCCTCTGATGCTAGAGAAACATGACAGAAGAAGGAGTGGAAATAACCTAAGAGCTCAAGAAAAGAGTACAGTGATGCAGGACTCCGTCTACAGAGCATGCCAATGTCACCGTGTATGTGATCCATCTACAGTTTTGCTTACAAGAAGAGGATCTGAAAAAATATTAGATCTATCAACATCCTGCTACAGGGGAAGGATCCCATGAAACCTTCTCCCTCCGTATTTATGGAGAATACAATGATAGCTCTTGTAACTGAGAAAGAAATGTGGATTCGACTGAAGTATCAACTTGAACTTCCCAGACCAGCAAACTTTGACCATCAAAAGAATTAAAACTTTCCTCTATTAATTTTTGGCTTATTTGGTATTAAAAGAAATGTACAAAGAAGAGAAGATGAAAGAAGAGAAAAGAAGAAGAGAAAACAGAAGGAAAAAAAAAGATTTAAAACAGCTTCACTAAAGTATTGTTTCTGAATACACAGCATGTGAACTCCACTTTCCATTCTGCACACTGTCGTGCAATGTGGTGGCAATTAACACTGCTTGGGGACCATTGGTCAGGTTACATGCTATAAGTTGCAATACTATCACTGTTTTCTTCTTTTATACTAACTTAATGATTTTATGATTATGGTTGCTCAGGGTCGTAATTGCAACATATCCGACATTCAAGAGATAGGAGAACTACTGTGAGAGTTCAAGGGGTAAGCCTGGAATACATAGTGAGTTCTAGGCCATCTTTGACCACAAAAGAAAGACCCTGTCTGAGAAAATCAAAACAAAAGGAAAACTCCCCAAACCATAATGCTTTACTTATATAAAACAAACACTTTAAATACTTCCTTACTGCCAGTGCTCAATATGTAAGACTTAAATTAATATGTGTTTGTATTATACTGTGTTAGAACATATCATTTTTAAAACTTGTTTGAAAATTTGACTAAAGTTTCATTACAAATTGTTCAATGACTGAGTGTTTGTAAGAATTAAGGTTTTTCCTCCCGCCGCCAGTCTTGATCCGCTGCCGCGCCAACCCCAATTAACACAAAGACTCTGTATTTGATATAATCCTGTTGGCTTGTTACTAGTTTCTTATCGGCTAGCTCTGTCTTAATTATTAACCCATTTCTATGTATTTCCACGTGGCCTTACCAAGAACGGAGGAATGGCTGTTCTGTTCTCTCCAGGCTCTCCATCCTGACTCCCCTTCCTACTTCCTATTTCCTCCTTGTCTCTTAGTCCCGCCTATCTTGCTGTCCTATTGGCCAACAGTGCTTTATTCATTAACCAGTATGAGAAACATATATACAGAATGACATCTCCCATCATCTCCTCTTTTATGTCTAAATAAAAAGAAGTGTTTTAACCTTAACATAGCAAAATATATAACACAACAGTTATCAAATAAGAATAACAGTTAACAATATTTAGTCCATTAACATTTAGCAAGATTTAAGAAAATATTCCATCATCTATTCTATCTTTGTGTCTAAAGTCTAAGAAACATCTTTAATACTAACTAAGGAAAACTATAACCATAACTATCTTTCTTCAAATCCCTCAAGGACCACAGAAGGATAGTATATAAACTCTACAACTGACAGACATCTTGCCTTTGTCAGTCACCTGAAGTTCTTCTGTAATCTTCCATCTTCAGCCCATAGGCCATAGTGTGTCTAGCAGACTCTTCAGCAAAGCAGCAAACGTTAAACTGTCTTCTTGTATTGGCAGTTCATCAGTCACTTTCCTCTGTGTCCTGCAGACTGTCTGGCAGAATCTTCCATGAAGCAGGAATTCTATAGCAATGTCCATCTTGAATCAGCAATCACTTTTCTGTGGGTCCTGCATGTCCAGTTTATACATCACAAAGTCAAACAGTCCAGACAAGAGGAGTATCTTGTCCAAATGGCTAGTCTTGCTATATTGAAAGCAAACTCCTAATGCGTTTCTTCGATGTCCATCTTCCTTTCTGATGTAGGTGGTGTTGCCAGGAGCAATTGGGCCTCGTTTTCAAGAAAAACCCTAAACCATTTTAAATGTCATATTCTGTAGGTCTTGAAAGGTTTGAAGAATGCCTATCTATCTGAAATACATCTCTATGTATCTTAAAAAATCTAACTAACTTATCTCTTAAACTTTGACTATCATAGGTAATTATCTATAATCTATACTACATTATACATTACATTTTAAATGAGCTATATAAACACAATACATAAACAAGAAGAGAAATATACATATCACAACATTGACCTTAAATTGTATCAACAAATGAAAATCCATTCCAAAACAAAGTTTTCATATCTCTACCATAATTCCCTTTTTACCTTTAAAAGGATATTGGTTGTGATCAATAACCATTTATAACAAAGACCATTTAAATGAAAACAAACATTTATAAACAATATTTGGGAATTTGGGCGTCGTTCTTTCCAAACTACTTCCTGCTGGTAAAGGGTGCTGTCATGGGGGAATCCTAAAAAACGCAGAAATCCTGGTTGTAGTCTGCAAGACTGCCTTGTTCAAGCTGTTTTGAATGTTGGATCACCAAAAACTGTTTCAGGGGTTCTGGCTTGATCAAACCATGTTAGTCTGGAAGGAATCCACAGCTTTTCATTTTCTTGGAAACAAAAATAGAAAACCTTTTCCCCAGTAACTTGTCCTTGAACTTAAATTTTTGAGTCAAAGCATTTTTAAAATATATAAATTGAATTAATGCAGCAGCATTTCCTTCAACAGTTATTGTTTCCTCAGCAGTCAAACAATACAAAGACAATATAATAATGTACAGTATCCAGATTCTTTCTGTGCTTTACATCTTTAAGTGGCTTTATTATTACTCTCTTTTTTCTATTTTTTCATTTTTTGAGACAGGGTTTCACTGTGTAACTCTTATCTGTCCTGGAATTCACTCTGCATACCAGGTTTACTTGGAATCACAGAGACCTGCTTGCCTCTGACACCAGATATCGTGGTTAAATAAGGATCAGGGTAAACAAATAGGCCAAATAGATGTTTATTCAGGAGAAATTACTTACAATCTAGACAGATGAACACCAGGAAATTCCACCCGATGCTGTCCTGTCCAAGTCCCGCCAGCAAGAGAGCTTTTCCTGGCTCTTTCTCTGACCTCCCTCCACAGGTCACTTCCGCCCATGGCTCCATCCCCCCAATGGGCGTGGTCAGTGCCACAGAAGGACTATCTCACTACAGGTGTTGATGGAACATGCCTTTAATCCCAGCACTTGGGAGGCAGAGGCATGCAGATCTCTCTGAGTTCGAGGCCAGCCTGATCTACAGAGCAAGTTCTAGGATGGGTTCCAAAGCAATACAGAAAACTCCTGTCTCAAAAAAAAAAGCCCACAAAAAACAAAACAAAAAAAAAATGTTCAATGAATTATGCAATTTCTAACAATGTATAAAAATGTTCCAAAGCATATTTCTGTCGGTTTGCAATTGTGTCATTATTCAAAGTAAAATTAAGTATAAGTCAATAAACACTGAAAAACATTAAAATTGCTCTATATCTTGTAGTTTAATCTCATTAGTTTGTAAATTGTATTTTTAAATATGGTATATTATACAAATTTGTTTTATCTTTAATATATGGTAAAATTATATATGTACCAAATAATAGATTTCCAATTTTCTTTTTGATTCATTGACAGGAAATGATTTGTGTACCTATCTTATATACCAATATATAAAGCCAGTGATCACTTAAAATTGTATGCTCCTTCAACCTAGATACATGGGGAAGGTCCTAGGCCCTGCCTCAAACGATGTGACAGAGTTTGAAGACTCCCCATGGAAGGCCTCACCCTTTCTATGGAGCAGAAAAGGGATGGGATGAGGGTTGGTGGGGGCATGGGAGGATAGGAAAGAGAGGAAACTGGAATTGATATATAAAATAAGATTGTGTCTAATTTAAATTAAAAAGGAAAAAAGAAATTTAACTAACAAAAAAGGGTATTATGCAAAAGCAGGTTGAGAGTGACAAGGTTTATGAAGCCCTGGTGTGTTGCTATTGCCAAAAACCCTTAGAAGAATTTTGCTCATATGTCTCCCAACATACAGAACAATAATCCATCAGGAAAAGGTATATTTACTTCTGAATATGTGATGCTTTAGTTTTCTATTTGAATGGAAGTGCTGTGTAATATCAGTATAAAATTGTTTGTAGGATAATAACATGTGTTGCCTATTTAATTTTTTTCTAGCAATGCTTTTAAAGCTTTCAATTTTCTTTCAGCTCAGAGAACTAAATAATAATTTAATTTCTCATACCCCTCTATCCACATTCACCTATTTTCTAAGGCACTCATTTGGATACAAACTGAAGATTTACTTTTTAAAAAGTGGAGATGCTGGTAATTTGTATAAAGCTGTTACTGGTGTGCATTTTTGAAAGTAGCTTCTCACTCTGATTTTGGGGAAACTCTCAAACATAAGCTAATTCTATCATTATGTCCTTGTAACCCCACAATGAGCCCATGAATTTGGCAAGCATAAGCGTGGTCCAAATAGTACTAGGTAGCTTCTTTCTTCTGACTGACCGTCCTTGCTCTACATTTCCCTGGGCTTGTGGCCAGTACATAGTCAGAGAAAGGAACAAACTTGCTGGACCACAGGGACTTTCACTTGTTGAAAATAAGTGTGAATGCATAGGTGGGCAACATAGAAATAGGAGGAGGCTTGGACTACTGGCATGGGAAAGAAAACTTTTATATCCTGAGGTGCAACCTCTAAAATAAAAACGTTAAAAGGATTAGGCTTGCTTTTATTTATCTTTTAAGATATTGGCCATAAAAGGGGAAGTGTTATCATGGGGATAATCGTCTCCCATACCTGTGTAAACGTCATAAGAAATGTCAGAATATCTATTTTTCCCGAAAAAATGGATTGATCTTTAATGAAAGTCCATTGACAAAAATAGACATTTTGCCAGATAATAAATATATACTGAGCCATTTTGCCTGCTCTATAGGGTGTAGTTGAGTAACGGGTACACCATGCTCTGCTAGTAATTATTTTTCTAATACAGGGGAACATAGAATTATTCTATACTGTAGCAATCTTTGAGTTCTGGGGCCCAAAATAACCATTTAATTCTATTGTTAATATTCTCTTTTCAAGGCATCTTATTCTCACTAATAAAATGTGTGACTATAAAGCAGTAAGGCCAGTATTTAAGTAATGTGAGCACAATTGCATTCTGAGAATTTTGTCCTCTTCAAAGCAATTATCCCAGCTATACACATGATAATTATCCCTTGGAAAATATTCAGAACAGATCGTCCAGATGGTTTATCATTATATTATGCTCAATCAAGGTGATTCATTAAAAACAGAATGAAACATTCATCTTTATAAGTGTATGACTTCCACAGATATTTACAAATCGGGGGAACCCTTCCTGTAATTGTATTGTGAATTGGGGCTCAGTAAGTATGGTTAGAGAAGTTAGGCTGTTATTCTAACAGCATGGAGAACTTTTCTGGCAACTCCTTCTGGAATCAGCAGTATGAGTCACACAAGGAAATGACTGTTATTACAGTAGCTCACTGTGAGATATGTTCTTACAGCTGAGTGGAAAAGCATCTCAGCATCCCATTTTCTTTGCACAGGTTTCCTAAGCTGGCTCCTGAGTATAGTGCTTCTATATTAGACCAAAATGCTAAAAGGTTGTAAAGAATATGGCACCTGTTCTTACAGCTTTATTATAAAAAGGATGAAAATGGGGGAATTCTGAGTATGGGACTATGGTGAGGTAAAGTATATTACATCAAATGCAATGAAAGCTTCTATCCTGCAGTCGTTGGTTCCATCATCATTTTCTAATATAACTATCCTAGGAACAAGCGCATTTAAGCCACAGGTTTTAATGAATGGTTTTTAACTAGTGCTGCAATAGTGCAGCCAAGTAGCTTCCTTAAAAGCATTTGCAATGCCAGTGCTAATAGTTAAGAAATTAAATTATTAGGATGGGTTCCTATAATAATAACACATGAAGCCATTTTAAAAAATATCCTGACTTGGTGACCATTTATGAAAACCACTCTTCCCTCTCAACCCCACAGAGGCATTACTCTGTAAATGTCTTTACTACAATACTTAAAATCATGGCAGGTGATGTAGTTTTTGTGAATCATGTTGTATCTACTTAATGATATTTGGAGCAGTATGTAGAGATGGGGGCTGTGGGGAATAAAGGATAGCAGATCTTATTATCCTATGGTATGCCAATTTGGCATAGATATAAATTTGAGCTACAAGCAACTAAAAATGAACAGAGACAGGAAAAGCTCTCTACCTACTCTTCAGGGTCTGAAAAGTAAAATACAAGTTTCTTCTTAATTACAAAGGAGATTTCCATTTGTAATGATATCCCTTGCTGGGAAGTGAGATATACGTCAAGATGCAACACTTGTCACTTGAAAGTCTGTCCTCCTCATCACAAGACAACTCTCATTTTTTCCCTCATTTCATTGTATACATTTTCTCATGTCGCAAATCCCAAAGGCCAATTTTCTTTGTTTAACCTTGGATGGTATATTAGTCTCAATTGTCTGGCATCTGTTATGTTTTCATTCTCATATAAAATTAGAAATTTCTTCCTATCTTTATGATTAAAGTTAGGCTTTACATTTTGAATCAGGTGATTTCTCGAGTTATGATTATATCCTCCATCTGGAAACTGTAAGATAGAGCATTATCTTCCTTGATGATTACATTTCAAAGACATGAGTCTCCAGTCTTGGTGAAAATACTCCTGAGTTACGAGGCTGGAAAAAGCTTCTTTAGCCACTGAAACAGATACAGTGAAAAAGAGCAAAGAATGAAATTATAAAAGCAAAAAAGAGAAAGAGGTCCCTTTTCTTATCTTCAGCGAGGATCATTTAAGCTCTTTGTTTCCACTTTTCATCTATGTTCACCTTACCATCATTAAGTAGTGGAAAATAAGAAGACACTCATATAAATACTGAGTTATTTGCTTTGATGAAACCATTATGAAAGAAAATAGTAAAAGGGTCTTACTCTAGTCTCAGGATTATTCTTTTTTGAGATAGACCTGAACAATAAGCAGGAATTGGTTTAAGTTTTAAAGATTTGTTTTCTTATGTGTATGTGTTTGTATTTTTGATGTGTGTGTGTGTGTGTGTGTGTGTGTGTGTGTTTGTAGTTGCATGTGGAGACTATTAAGAGGGTATTATATCCCCTGGACCTAGAGTTACAAGGAGCAGCTGTGACCTGACTAATGTGGGTACCAGAAACCAATTCTTTGCCCCCTGCAAGAGCAGCTAGCACTCTTAACCATTGATTCATCTCTGTCTCCAGGGATTTGTTTCTTAATAGTTAAGAAGAGGTTTTTGCTTCCTGCTGTTCAAGAAAGGGACAACATTTGTGGAAGTTTTGAAGAAGAAGAGAGTTATTCTCAGTCAGCTGAAGGTAGGCTATTGCTACAGTCATGTGAAATGGAGATAGTGATATAAAGATTTCATTTATAGCTAGTTACACCAAAACTAGTGAAATATGAAAATAAGGAAAGCATCAATTTCTTCCAAAATTGAAGTTTTATGTGGTAACAACTAGGCGGTGGGGTGATAAAGAAGGTCACATAATTAAAGTAAAGTGTGTTCTGCAATGAAAGCGTTAACTGTGACTGAACTGAAATTAAAAGAGGGCCTCCTCATTACCCTGAACAATTGCATTTTTTCCACTGAAACCTCTTTGCTTTTGAGGGATTTCTTCTCCCAAGCTTCTTTCAAAATTTCAGCCACAGTGAGCCATGTAGGCAACAGTGTCACGACAGGACCAGATATTGACCTTCAAGTAATAAATTATCTCCAGACTAGGAAGACCTCAGGTGCAGACGCTTCTCACCCCCCCCCCACTGTCTTTACATACACTTAATCTTGGAGCTGTCAGTAGTACCTTAAAGGCAAAAGGCAGAACTCCCTGGTATAGCCCAGAAGAAATCAACTATCACTCATCCCTCTGACTTCTTTTCCTTGGTCCAAGTAGATGAACCTGTTCTTTAGGGACGTCTGGAGCCACACTATTTGCCTTAGGACTCTGGCAACAAATCATTAAAGTAACCAAACAAAATAATAATGGGAACTGAGCAGTCTAAAAAACATAGCAATGAAATATTCTTGAGACTAGCAGACATAATCATAAATATGCAGTTTACTAATTAAACTCTATATGATGTCTAATAAACTCCTATAGCACATCTGTGAGGAAAGAATGAGCAATGGGAAAATAGAGTCTTGTCCCATGTGACAAATCAATTATTTATTATCAAATTACTATAAAATAGTAAGATGAACTTAATGTAATTTTGCTGAAAATTATGATTTTTATGCCTGCAAAACTGAAAACCCTTCTATACTCTCAAAATATAGCTAGATAGTCCCCTGACCTTCCTTATCCCATGTTATTTTTTCAAATTCTCTATAGAAATTCAGTACTACAATTAAATATTTTTCTTCACTTACTGGGTTTTGACCCATCTGTATCTTGGTTGTTATTAATTTTGTTAACTAGATTCTTCTTTCCTATTAAATATACTACGTGCATTGCTGGCATCCACCTTACCCCCCCATATGCAAGAGTTGTTCAAAATTAGTAGATGTTAAAGAAATTACTGTCATTATTTGGTGATTTAAAGGAGGACGGCCCCCAAAAGTTCATATGTTTGAATCCTTTGTCCTCAGTTAATGAAACTGTTTGAGAAGGATTAGAAGGTGTGGTATTATTGGAGTGGGTGTGCTTTTTGGTAGTAGGTGTGTCACTGGGGATGGGCCTTGAGGTTTCAAATGCTCAGGCCCAAACTCCTCTGTCTCTGTCTTTGTCTATCACCCTCAGACCCTCTACCCACCTGCCTGCCTGTAGATATAAATGTAAGCTATCAGCCACATGCATTCCTGTGTGACACCATGCTTACTTACTACCACAGTGATCAAGGAAGAGCCTTCTGAAGCTGTAAGTAAGCCTCCTTTTGAAGTTCTTTCTCTCCCATGTGTTGCCTTGGTCATGTCTTATCTTCACAGCAATAGAACAGTGTCTAAGACACTAGGTTAGAAAGTGAAATAAGCATTTTTTATCTTCTATTACAGAAGGATAAAATCAAATCATTTCTAATATCCTTATCAATTTTCAGCTGCTTATTAACAGATAAGATAACTTCTCCCCTGACTCCTGCTTTCAACACTGTTTCAGCTCAATTGCTTTGGTGTAGCTAAACGTTTACACACTTACATAATCAAATAGTACAGGAAGATATGTGTATACCATAGTCAGGTTCCCTAGTTTAAAAAACATACTCTTATTTTGGGTCTTAGAAGAATTTCTTGGCTTTTCACATGTAATTGTCTATGTCTGTGAATCAGGACTAATAAAACTTTTTTTTTCTTATAGAGAATCACATAACCGATATTTTTTGTTCATCCTTACCTTCCCCTTTTAGATAAATGGACTTCATATGCTTGATACATGGCTAGTAAATAGTCTTTAATTGTTAAAACATCAATCTCTGTAATGTTTAAGAAGCAGATATTACCTAATATCTGTAACTGTTCAGTGATTGACATTAATAATAGAACATTATATAGAACCTGGCATGGAAAAATAAATGCTTCTGGCTTCACTACAGGAGAGGCCAGCTATTTTATGGACTATCATTGGTTTATAACAGCTTCCTGAAAATGCTAATAGAAGGCAGAGCCATAATAGAAAAAGCTAATAAGTTTTATTCGACGTTAATTAATCCTTTAGAGAAAAAAAAGGAAAATTGAAAACCCCAAAGAAGTTACAAAAAATGGGCATTATGTTTCACTTTGACAATCGATAACAACTTGTGTGGAGGTGACTAGACAAATAGAAAACAAGGTTTAGGGAACCTGGAGGTAAGGCATTAATTAGTAAGTTGTGTTTCTGTTGCCTCATCTTCAAATTTTGTCCCTGATGATTAAGGTGGTTGTCCTCGCCCTGTTACAAGGTAGAGACACCTTCACAAAGGACATTTATTGTCTGCATTTAGGCATATAGGGGAAGGAAGGAAAATTATCTTTGCATCTGATTTGTCTTAATTGTCTTTAGTTGAAAATAACCCTATTACCAAGTGTCATATCTTCCAAATGCCATATTCTAATCTCCTTCACAATGAGTACATATTTTTAAAAGCTAGCTCTATGCCAGCTAATAGGATTCATAGTTATGATTTTTAGGTTAAAAATAAATAGCATAACAACCAGAGATTTTATGTGACAGAGTCAGGTGTACATTCATCACCAACCACTTTTTTTCAGAAGCATATCACTGAAGACTATTGGAATAATCTTTTGCCTGTTTTATCTTTCAATATAAGCTTTGTGGAAGCACTATATTAAGCATTGTCACAAACCAATTTGTAACAAACCTATTGAGCATTATACTTTCTAAATACTTGATCCTGTAGCACTGGAGTTCATTAGAGCTCTACCTTAACCTCACCCTAAGGCTCACCCACTAAGTCTTCACTACACTTTGCTTTCTGATGACATCCCCTTTATTATTGGTCCAATTATGAAGTAGAATTTATAACAAAATCTCAAGGAATTATCAATAGCTTTTTTTCTACCTCAGAATGCAAGCTACTCATATTCTCTCAGGTTCTCTTGGAGGAAGTATTCTATTTTTCTTAAATGATTTTGAGATCTTAATTACATCTCTCCCTTCTCTTTCCTCCCTTGAAAGTCCCCCATATATGTTTCCCCACTATCATTCAAAGTCATGACCTCTTTTTTTTACTAATTTTAATTGAATGCACATATGCATATATGTATTTACTCCTAAATATATCCTGCTCTGTCCCAATAATGTACCTTGTTTGCATATTTTTAGGTCTGACTGTTTAACATTGTACAAGAGGTACTCTTTATATCAACAGCAGAATTATGTCCTGAAAATGGTAATTATTAGTATTTCCCTCTCATATATTCCAAAGAATAATCAATATCACTAACATCTTCACCAGAAATAACAGCAGTTTTCATTTCATAAGCAAACTGACTTCAAGTTGCACTACTTATCTAGACACAATGAAAAACACAATGAAAATAGCATGTTGAACTTTAAAGCAGAATTGTAAGATGTAAGTAAAAAAGCAAAAGAAATTTTTCCTTAACAACTCCAATTGCTTATTAGATTATTCTCAGTGCTCAGGATGGAGCAACTGAATTGGAGGGAGGTGGATTTGTGTGTGTGTGTGTGTGTGTGTGTGTGTGTGTGTGTGTGTGTGTGTGTGTGTGTGTGTTTTTGTTAGCTCATGTATCACTTTGCCAGTGGAAAAAGAATGTTATCTACAGCTTGGCACAAAATGCAACAAATCCTCAAATCCTCATCTGCTTGGAATCCAACCAATAAGTTAGCCAAGGTCTTTGTTTTATTTAGGCAAAGCATCTCTATGGAAGCTTCTGTATCTTCTAAATGAGCACTTTCTTTATGAAACAGGGAAGAGTATCACTGACAGAGGAATCAGAAATTAATTGGATCTATATTTCAGTCCAGATTTCTCAGTTATTGCTGATAAAATGATCTTTAATGGGTAATAGAGGATGGTTCTCTATCACAATGTAATTGAAATCTATTTACCCAAAGTTACTTTTTGCAAAATGTACCCTTCATAACCTTGCCAGCACTAAGGAGAATAATTTGTTACCACCTGCTCATAAGCTCTTTCACTTTTATTAGATCTGTCAAAATTCAATCTAGTAAGATGATCATGGTTTTAAAAACTCTGCCAGTGGGAAAACGGACTCATTTTTTTTTTTTTTATCGCTAAAGTCATTTTTGCTTTTGTTTATCGCTAAAGTCATTATTTTTTTGTCTCTCGTTTTCTTAAAGTAATCAATTTTCATTTTAAGACTGAGGTCTCAACAAAGACTAACTCTGCAGCATTAATGTAGGCTTTCAGATAATGAACATTTTCTGAAACGATTATCGTTTCTTAATTGCTTAGAAAATGTTTAACTGTCAAACAACATTTTGCTAAAGAATATAGTAATTAAGGTCAACATTTACATATATTTAGGTGTGTTTGTGTGTGTAAGATGTATAACATATAATATACATATATAATATATGCATACAATCCCAAATAGTTTAGAATTGTTTCTGAAGTATTCCTAATAACAACAACACATACAAGAGATTTTTGAGTGTTCAAATATGTCAGGATAGATAAGAAAACCACAATAGTACACATGCAACAGTATAACTGTTATGGGAAGAGAGTTATGGCTATAAGTGCCAAATACCATTCAGGGACAACATATTCTAGCCTCTTGGGGACTTTATTTATTATTATTTCTGAGGAAAAAATATGTCAGATGATTGGAATATGAGGGTGTGTGTACCATAAATCTTGAAGCCATGCATATATGCAGATATATAAGCACACTCACAATGTTCTATGAGATTGAAATGGCAATGGAATTTTGGTGAATATTGTTTTCTGTTTTTAATGAATTAATTGAGTTGAATGTGTATTAGTTATTAGTGTTTTGCCTACATTCATGCATGTGCACCATGTGTGTGCCTGTTGCCTACAGAGAACAGAAAAAGCATAGAACTTCAGTTATAGGCAATTATAAGCCACAATGTGGGTATCAGGAGGGCAACAGCAACAAGTCCTCTTAACTCCTGAGCCATCTTTCCAGTCCCCATAGATATTGTTTTCTGACTTTCCTACTCCCAGTAGCTTGTGTTTTGTTGCACTAGGCTCATTCAGTTCATAGCTAAGTCCTAAAACTCCTTGTATGCTATTTACTGGAATTAGCAGAACATATAAAAAAGGAAAGTAAGAAGGCAAGCAAGGAGTAAGTAGAAAAAACTGAAATACTTGGAAGATCTTAGAGCCAATATCACCCATACTTTCTCTGGCTATATCAGACTCCTAATGATAAGATTTATTTATTCAATATGGCTTCTGCTTTCTGCTTGTTTTATGATTGCGTATCTTGAAACTCTTCCATACATTTCTATTCTCTTTGATTGGTTTGTTTAAATTTTCTTCCTTTCATTCAAGTTAGGTTCTGGTTTACTTTCAGTTCTTTAATCCTAATTTTTTCGGACACTTCCCGCCCATCTGTCTCATCTGTCTCCCGAGAACTGGAGGCACCTACTCCTCCCTCTTCTTGTTCTGGAATTTTAGAGAAATGATTAACTCTGGTGTTGTAATTTCAGCAGTACTAGCCCCCCCAGACCATCACAAGACATGTAATTGCTAACTTGTACTCTAATTTCAATGGCTGAAACTGCAATCCTAGACACATTTATGGCTTCCCAAGGAGCTGTAAACTTATGAAAACTGACATTCCATTTTTTGTTGCTGATTTTATGAGTCATATTCCACAAGTACTCCCCATTACATGTTTTCCTAACTGTTGCATCCATTTTATTGAACTTACTAAGTTATATGCTTATCAAATGCTGTCTATCAAGTTATATTAAAATCAAGTTAGGCTTATAAATTACAGAAAAATGTCTGGCAAATCAATGTTGAGTAACCTAAGTATGAGCAACCTTCTGAATAACCTGAGGCATGCTATCGTGGAGGCAGTCTTGGATAAGAAAGTGCATCAGAGTATTAAATACAGAAGCACATCCACTACAAATATTGCAATAAGTAAATAGACACAAACTAGATTCAATATGATCCCTAATTTTTTTTGCATGTGTGCATACATGTATATGTGTGATATATGTATGTATATGTGTTTGTGTTATCATGTGGGGGAAAACAGGTGTGAGCATGTTGTGGTATATGTGTAGAGATTGAAGATCAAGTTTAGGTATTGGTCCTCATCTTCTACCCTGTTTAAGATAAGGTTTCTTGGTCTGCAATTGGCTAGCTTGCTCACAAGATGTCAGTTTGTGCTGTCTCTGCCTCCAACGTCACCATAGCAACACTGGATCAGAGGTATATGCTATCATGTCCATCTTTTCATGGATTCTGAGGATTTAAACTCAGATCTCCAGGCTTTCACACCAAGTGCTTTATGCACTGAGCCATTACTCCAGCCAATAATTAGAAATATTTGGAGTTATTTTATTTTATTTTCTGGGATTGCAACTAACACTTTTCCCTCTTCTCTCCCTTCCCTTCAATTCTTCTTATATATTTCTTGCTTTTTTTCAAATTTATGAACACTTTTTTCTTTAGTTGTTGTTATATACATATATGCTATACATATATATTCCTAAATACATAAGTAAAACCTGCTCAGCCTATATAATGCCACTTGTATGTATACACTAAAGGCTGATCATTTATTATTGAATAAATTTTTGGTGTGCTTTTCTTCTGGGAAGACTATTTCTCTGTCTTCCGGAATCTCTTAGCTTTGCATAAGGTTAGGCTTCCTGGGCTTTCCAACATCCACTCTAGCCTGTCTATTGTTCTTGATCAACTCATTTTTAAGCAGACAACTTATTATACCAGACAAAATGACCTTTAACTAAAGCACTCTTGAAACTGCCACTCCTATATCTCTGCCCCATCACTGTGTATAAAATATGAAAGAATCCTTTTCAACCTACATATAGACACAAAACACCAATAGCACCATTGATATGGGAAATTGACTTCAGATAGTCTACCTCTATTTTTAAAAAATTTAAGAATACAATATATTTAGAACATTTCCCCATCCCTTATTTCCCTCTAAATCCTCTCACACACTCTTCCTTACTCTCTTTCAAATTCATGCCAAATTTTTTCATGAATTTTTATTATATACAAATATGTATATATTACATATATATTCTTAAATATAACATGCTCAGTTTGCCTAATGTTACTCGCATGTATGATTATAGGACTGACCATTTGGTATTGGAAAGACAAATTTGGTGTGCTTCTCCCTAGGGAAGACTATTTATCCCTCTCTTGGGATTCACTAGTTGCCAGTAGTTCTTTGTTTAGAGTTCATGCCTCCTGACCTTCTCTGACAATTTTGGTATATTTGTTGGTGTTATTCTCATTCGGTTCATGGTTAGGGAATCATTTTGGTAAGCCTGCATGGGTAATTCAGGAGCTACCTTGCTTTTATTTGGATGCATGTGGTGGGGGAACAAGGGCTTGCAGGGTTAGGAGGCCGAAGAACTATGAACTTCTTATAATAAGCAAGGTTTATAAAGGCAGGGAAATGAAGAATACAAAGATGGATTGATAAAATGAGCCCAGAGCTTTGATAAAATTTGAAGAAAATCTTACAAGGGAGTAAAATAAAAAAAAAAAAATAACAAAGAAATTGCAGTGCAGAAAATTGAACAATTACAGAAGCATTATAGTAAGAGGAAGTAAGCAAGGATAATGCTTATATTTTCAATCAGTACTACTTTTATTAGTTACATGTAACAATGAGCTATAATTTACTGTGGATGATTATACTTAGATTCAGAAATATAAGGCTCTGATTTTCATAAGTTTGAACTTGGTATTAAATACAAAAATGTCACCATAAGATAATGTACTATGATGAAACTATTTTTGCCTCAGCAATGCAATCACATGCTGGCAGCAAAGGGGTAGCTTGAGATGTGTTGTTGGATTTTGGAAGAGGGTTTATTTGAAGTGGTGGCAGCATTTCGGGAGAAATGAATGAGATCCTATCCTGCCAGTAGCAGCAATCCCAAACTTAAGGTCTAGTAGAAATATGTGGCAGGAGAGTGAATAGGAGGGTTGGCCTTAAATTCTAAGAGCTAGAGATTTGAGAGCGTTGTCTACCTAAAAGTAGAAAGCATAGGAGACAGATATACAGAGGAAAGAGTGTATGCAAGAGAGAGGAAGACATGACAAACACAGATAGAGGAGAGAGGGCAAGAAAGAGGAGGAGAGATAGAGAAAGAGAGGGAGACAGATAAAAGAGAGACAGGCAGAGACAGAAACAGACAGAAAGAGACAGAGAGAGATAGGGAGATAGAGACAGATAGAGAGACAGAGACAGAAACAGACAGAGAATTAGACAAAGCATGGGGAAGGGAATCAAATGACATGTTTGAGGATGAAATTCGTACATTAGTACATGGTTCTATTCTAAATGCTGGGATTGAAAAGATGGCTAAACCATATTCTCTACTCTCAAGATCACAGTCTAGTCCAGGGTAATGAATTCCCAAGGAAGTAATTACAGTATACCTTGTAACAGCATGATGATGCAACATGGACAAATAATCATAGAGTACTTGATATGCTTATCCCAGACTGATAGCTGGGTAAGCAGCATAGTACCAACCCAGACCCACTGAATATGGGTGTCAGTTGGGAGGCCTGGCCAATCTGTGGGACTTCTGGTAGTGGATCAGTATTTATCCCTAGTATACAAATGGACTTTGGGAGCCCATTCCACAAAGAGGGATAGTCTCACAGCCTAGACACACAGTGGATGGTCTAGGCCCTGCTCCAAATGATATGACAGACTTTGAAGCTCCCCCATGGAAGGCCTCACCCTCCCTGGGGAGCAGAAAGGGGATGGGATAGGGTGTTGGTGGGGGGCAGGGGAGGAAGGGAGGGAGAGGGAACTGGGATTGACATGTAAAACAAGCTTGATTCCTGATGCAGAGAGGGAGGACATGACCAAGCTACAGAAACCCACAGAGACAGGAGCAACTGGAACCCCAGACTGATAGCTGGGAAACCAGCATTGGATCAACTCATATCCCCTGAACATGGATCTCAGTTAGAATGCCTGGGCAGTCTAAGGGACCTCTGACAGTGGAACCAGGATGTATCCCCTGGTGCACAAAAGGATTTTGGGAGCAGATTCCCCAAGGAGGCAAGAGGGAGGGCCTAGTCCCTATTCCAAATGACTTGACAGATTTTGTTGACACCTCTTAGAAGGCACCACCCTCCCTGTGGAGTGGGGGGGTATTGGGATGGGAGGGTGGTTGAGGGGCTTTGGAGGGAGGGACAGAGGTAGGTAGGTAGGGAGAGGGAACTGGATTGATATGTAAAATAAGATTGATTCTAATTTAAATACAATTTATTTAAGAAAGAATTTCCCTTTTTTTCTTTCTTTGGTTTTTCTTATTTTACATATCAATCCCAGTCTCTCTCTCTCTCTCTCTCTCTCTCTCTCTCTCTCTCTCTCTCTCTCTCTCTCTCTCTCTCTCTCATCCTCCCCCATCCTTCACCTACCCCTCTATCCCATCCCCCATCCACTACTCAGGGAGGGTGAGGCCTTCCATGATGTATTATCAAAATCTGTCAAATCATTTGGGGTAGGTCCTAGTCCTCCACTCCCACCCCATGTATCTAGGCCAAGAGAGAATCTCTCCATAGGAAATTGGCTCCTGAATTCCTTTCATGCTCTAGGGATACATCCTGGTTCCACTGCCAGAGGCCCCATAGACTGGTCAGTCCTCCTAACTGACCCCCATATTCAGGGGGCCTGGTTTTGGTCTTATGCTGGTTCCCCAGTTGTTAGACTGGGGTCCATGAGTTCCAACTTTCTCAGGTTGGCTGTTTCCATGTGTGTGTGTTCCCAGTGTGGTCTTGACCCCTTTTTTCATCACTCCTTCTCTGAAACTGGATTCCAGGAGTGTGGCTCAGTGCTTAGCTGTGGGTTTCTGCTTCTGCTTCCATCTGCTACTGGTTGAAGGCTCTAGGATGGCATATAAGGAAGTCATCAATCTCATTATAGGGAAAGGGCATTTAAGGTAGCCTCTCCACTACTGCTTAGATCCTTAGGTGAGGTTATCCTTGTGGATCTGTTCAATTCCCTTGTGACAGATTTCTTGTTACACCTATAACGGCTCCCCCTACTGATAATGTATTTTTTCTTTCCTCTATTCATCTACCTACTCAATCTTCCTGATCCCTCAAGTTCTCCTCCCCCTCTTCTTTTCCCCTTCCCTTTCCCCCTAGGCTCCCAATGTTCAGGGCTTTTGTCTCTTTCCCCTTCACTGGAGCAAAATGTATGTCTCTCTTACAGTCCTCCTTGTTTCCTAGCTTCTCTGGAGGTTGGATTGTAGTCTGGTAAACCTTTGCTCTATGTGTAATATCTGTATATGAGTGAGTATGTACCATGTTCCTCGTCTTTCTTTGACTGAGTTACCTCTCTCATGATGGTTTCTTTTAGTTTCGCCCATTTGCCTTCGAATTTCAAGATTCCATTTTTTCCATTGAGTTGTACTCCATTGTGTAAATGTACCACATTTTTTGTATCCATTCTTCAGCTGATGAACATCTAGGTTGCTTCTAATTTCTGGCTATTACAAATATTGCTATGAACATAGTTGAACAGATGTCTTTGTTGCATGAATGGGCATCCTTTGGGTATATGTCTAAGAGTGGAATTGCTGGATCTTGAAGTAGACTAGTTCATACTTTCCATAGAAATTGCCAAACTGTTTTCCAAAGTAGCTGTACAAGATTAAACTCCCAATGGAGGAGCATTCCCCTTTCTCCACATCCTCTCTAGCATAAGCTGTCATTGGCGTTTTTCACTTTATCCATTCTGAGGAGTATAAGATGGTATCTCAGAGTTGTTTTAATTTGCATTTCTCTGATGGCTAAGGATGTTGAGCACTTTCTTAAGTGTCTTTCAGCCATTTTAGATTCCTCTATAGCTAATTCTCTGTTTAGTTCTGTACCCCACTTTTTCATTGGATTATTTGGTGTTTTGGTGACTTGCTTCTTGAATTCTTTGTATATTTTGGAGATCAGCCTTCTGTCAGATGTGGGGTTGGTGAATATCTTTTCCCATTCTATGGGCTGCTGTTTTGTCTGGTTGACTGTGTCCTTTGCCTTACATAAGCTTCTCAGTTTCAGAAGGTTCTATCTATTAATTGTTGATCCCAGTGTCTGTGGTACTGGTGTTATGTTCAGGAAGCGGTCTCCTGTACCAGTTCATTCAAAGGTACCTCCCACTTTCACTTCTAAGAGGTTCCTTGTGGCTGGATTTATGTTGAGGTATTTGATCCATTTGGAAGTAATTTTTGTGCATGGCAATAGATATAGATGTATCTGCAGTCTTCTACAAGTCAGCATCCAGTTATGCCAGCATCATTTATTGAAGATGCTTTCTTTTTTCCATTGTATATTTTTAGCTTATTTGTCGAAAATCAGGTGTTCATAGGTGTGTGGGTTAATATCAGGGTTTTCAATTCAATTCCAATGGTCTACTTGTCTGCATTTGTGCCAATACCAAGCTGTTTTCATTACTATAGCTCTATAGTAGATCCTGAAGTCAGGGACGGTAATGCCTATGTAGGCATCAAGCATGCATGTGGTACACAGATATACATTCAGGCAAATCTTCCATGCACTTAAAATAAAAATAAATATTAGAAAAGTAATAAAGTATACATAGGAATGAGTATATATATATATATATATATGTATATATATATATATATATATATATAGCAAATGGAATGATATTTTTGATAAATAACGTAATGTCATTGGGACTTGGTATCTTTGGTGGATGCTTGAATTGATTTCTCAGATACTCAGAGGCAAGTATTATAAAGACATAATCATTTTTAACAAGAAGAGGTTGAGGCCAGAGACTTTATGTAACTTTCCTAATATTGCATACCTGTGAGTAGCAAAGAAGACAGACAATCTGGCGCCAGAACATTTGTAATTACCCACCACACTTTAAAGAAACAAAATGTAGAGCCTGAGGTATTTGGCTTATTACTGAAATATGTAAAGGGAATTGTCAGATATGAAAAGCTGAAGAAAGGTATTTTAGGTCAGAGGAAAACATAGTGCAGGAGCTGAAATCCATGCCACAGTATTGAAAGTTTGCTAAGTAAGATGGTACAACCTGAGATTTAGTGCAGCATCTTTATTTGGAACATAGCATTGATTGTCTCCTAAGAATCAGCTACTGAAATTTTTGTCAGTTTATTAAATTATCAGAAGTAGTTGCCATTCAGTTGGTTGCTGTTTACTTACTTTTAGCTAGACCCTATCAAAAGTTTTCTTCTCTGTCACAGATAACATCATAAAACTATTTCCAAATTAGTAAAACGAGTAAAGCAAAGCTAAAATAATCCAAACAACTATAGTTACTTGCTGTTCTGATTTATACACCTAATTAATAGTATTTGTCTAATCTCAAAACACCTTATAGGCTCTGCCAACAATCAGTCAGAGTTGTTAATTCAGCATGTAGCTGGTGCTTCTGCCTTCTCTCCTAATTTCCTCCAGCAATTATCACTCCCAGCTTCCCTCCCATATTTCCCTGTCATCCTGCCCCTTCCTCTGCCCACATTCTCAATTCCCTTTATGAATTCCTAGCCTACTCCTGATCCCAACCAATAGCACCAGCATAATGAAATAGAGAACATAAAAGGAGACAGTGGCTTTCCATGCTGATGTGTGACAGCACAGTTATTACATTTCACAGAGGTGACTAGTAGGGTGATGAGTATTGAGATTGGCTGTCACACCCAAGTTTAGCTTTTGAAATAGGTTCTATTGTTGTGTGAATCTTTTCCATGACTTTCTTTTGTTTCCGTCTATTCTTCCATCCCACTGAGAAGGATGAAAAGTGAAACTGTCCTGCTCCATCCTATTTTCCTCTTCACTAGTCTTGTCTCAACAAATTGAATTAGACATGAATTTGTTGTGTTTGCCTATGGAAAAACACTCCCTTTTAGAGGCAGCAATTGTCAAGAGAGGTGAAAGGAAGGATGTCACGCATATTTATTATACTTCAATGACTCATATGCTAATAGCCTAAATGCCTCAGGGTCAGTTGAGAACCTTGTGCATAGATCAGAAAGGATTAAAAGCAGCAATTAATTTAGTAACAAGGATAAGTAAAACGGGAGTTATTTTTGAGATTACTGTTTTGAGAAAATGTATTCATTTCAAGTTTCCTTTTGTTCATAGCTTTTGCCGGTTGGCTCTCAAGTTTTAAAACAGAATTCCCCATATTTATTTCCCCCTATGTTTATGATATACATGTTTTATCCAGGAAACACATTGTTCCTATTTTAGAGAGAGTTGAAGTCTCAAGGGAGAATTATCACAATTTTTATTGTTACAGAGCAACTATTTCTGTAGGGCATAAGAAGTCCCCTTGAAATTGCTTTTATGAGACAGACGTCTCATGTAGGTATCCTAAAGAAAGTAATTGCTAAGAGAAAAGTTATATTATGACTCTGAGTTGTCCACAGAAAGACAAGTACAAGGCAGAAGTTTTAAGACATCTGAGCAGCGTGACTCATGTCTATAACTCCAGCCGAGGCAGAAAATCATGATTTCCAGGTTTACGAAGCACAACAGAGTGAATTAAAAGCTCCTCGGACCATTCTACCTTAGTGGAGAATCTATCTCAACTTCAACTCATTTCATAAGACTAATTTATCCCATGTCAGTTATCATTCCATTAGATCAAACAATTTAAGTTGAAATAAATTTGCTCAAAAACTAATGACACAGGAAACACTCTCTATAATGAAAATAAAAGGATGGAAAAAATGTATACTGTGCCCATAGTCATAATAGCCAAAAATGAAACCAGCAAACTCTAGCTCTTTTTATGTCACACCTAAAAGCTCTCTTACATGCAAAATTCTTCCTTTGAGCTTAGTATTTCAATTGTATGGGATTTCTGACAGGTAAAGGAGGGGAAGAATATTTATTTCTACTTTAGTTAAAACACATTCACAGTGCTAGGAGGTGGTAACACGTGCCTTTAATCCCATACAGGCAACACATGCCTTTAATCCCACACAGGCAGATATCTGCGTTCAAGGCCAGCCTGGTCTACATATTGAGCTTCAGGACAGCATGCACTACACAGAGAAATACTGTTTTGGAAAGAACAAGCAAGTAAGCAAACAAAAATGTTCAGAAAACATTCATAATAAAAATATCTCTAACACTTACAAAAGATTGAATTTGCTAATTAATCATATATTTTTAGTAATCTAAAGAGTGTCTCATGACCTGATGCTGACGGTGTGATGGTTAGTGATGTCAACCTGATAGGATCTAGAATCACCCAGGAGAGGTACCTCTCTGTGAGAGATTATCTTGACTACTGACAAGTGAAGACCCACCCTAAAAGAGGACAGCACCATCCTGTCCTCTTGGGTCCAGGACTAGAGAAAAAGGAAAAGATCAGATAAATACCACCATCCACCTAGCTCAGCTTCCTGAAGATGACACACCGAGGCTAGCTGTTTTCCAGTCTTCGGCCTTCACCTCCCTGCTTTGATTGACTACCTTCTGAGTGTGAGGCAAAACCAACCCTTATTTGCTTAATTGTTTTTGTCAGGGGAATTTTCACTGCAACAGGAGAATATCAGAATGTTTGGTACCTGTGAACAATCAGATGGAGATAACCGAAGAGCAGAAACGTATATAGGTCTTCAATGTTGACAATGGGGATGGTTGCTAAGATCTCTGCTCGTTTTAGTGGTTAAGGGGAATATAGCACATTAAGAGCTATCTTTTGTTAGACAGAATACATAATCTGTATTTGTACATCTGTTAACATCTTTAATGGTTTTCAGCTACTGATGCTACTACACATCACAAATATCACCTGTTAAAGGACATGATACTTACATAAGATGCCAGTATACAAAGGCGAACTTCAAAGTTCTTTTCTATAGGCAGTAAGCTCTCCTTGCAAATACAGTAAAGGGCAGCCAGCCTTGTGTGTGTGTGTGTGTGTGTGTGTGTGTGTGTGTGTGTGTCTTGCTGAGTCAATGTGTGTGTGTGTGTGTGTGTGTGCATGCATGTGCACGTGTGTGTGTGCAAGCATGTGCACGTGTGTGCGTGTGTGTGTGTGTGTGTGTGTATGTGTGTGTGGTGCTGTGTCTATGTATGTGTACCTGTGGACACTATATTGAGAGTCTATCTTCTTTGTGGCCAGTCATGTGTGTGGTGTGTGTGTGTGGGTGTGTTTCTGTATAAATATATGTATACCTGTGGGCACTATATTTGGAGTTTCCTTCATTGTCCCCAAACTTGTTTTGAGACTGGAACCCTCAGACTCCTTAGCAGAACGTTGGTTATAGATGATATGCTGCCACTCTTAGCTTTTATGGAGATGTTGGGGATCCAAACTTACATGTTAATGTTTGCACAGTAAGCATTTTACCCACTGAGCTATCTTGCCATCCCCAAGTCAGTTGTTTGAAACCAGATAAACTAAGATTCTTTCAATAATCTAAAAGCTTTGACTTTGGAAAATTTGAAATTAAATAGAACTACATTGTAATATACAGAGTATAATTACCTGTCTCAGGAACCAAGAGATTTGCAATAACTCAACAGTACTTTCTCTTTGTGACAGAGAAACATACTTGGGCAATGAAAATGAGTCTTCTGGAAATGGAATGTTTTAAAATATATTACCATAAAATTTGAAAATTTAGTCTCTTGTAATAATTGTTAAGAGGCCACTAGTGGTCCCAAGACCAGGCTTGTTCAATGAGTTTTAATTTTTTGTGATCATAAACAATGTTTCACCATAGGCATGGTATGGAACTGTGAAGTTCAGAGGAGCCCTGTAAGTTTTAAGTGTTACAGACACTATGTTAAGATTGCACAGAGCAAATAAAACTTCCTCAGTGAACATGGGCTATAAAAAGAAAATTAATTCACCAGTTAAAACAATGTTTATTTTTACAAATATCCATTGAACAACTTAGTTTCTAGTTAAAAATTCCATTAAATTCTCCCTCTTGAAACATGTGTATTTTATTATTTAATGGAAATATTGATTTTTATATGCAGAAACTTAATATTTAATGTGATATTAAATATGTATACAATTTTTAAAATACTGCTTAATATTTTAGAAAAACAGACCTTGTTAGACCTTATATATTATAGTTAATATTCGCTGCTGTTTTTTCTGTGGTTTCTTTCTTTTTTTTTCTTTCCTTTTACTCTTATGTAGTGATATTGCTGAGTTCTCAATTTCACTACAAATTATTCTATTATGGCATGAATCATTAAATAGTAAGTAATGTACATTAATCATGAATAAGCCCCAAACAAATCGTATGTGGACATTAAATATATATTACTATATAATGATCCGTAATTATAGTGTGCCAAATATGTAGTTATTTTATGATAATTTTCTGAGAAAATGTTAACTACTGTTCAAATTTAGAAGAATTATGTCCACTTACAATATTATAAAAACATAATTACTAACTAGTAAATCATTTGTTTCAAATAAAGTAAAGGAATTCAGTGACTATGCAACTGAATATCAGGCCCTATTCCAGGCACAAGAAAAAAAATAATATATTATCTCCTTGTATATATAATATTGCTGTTTACTTATTGTTTCTCCCACAAAATATAAAAGTACAGTTTAATAAGTGTTTCAATATAGATGTTTATGTAGTGTGTCACATGATGACTTGTGAGAGGCAGTTAACTCTTACTTATAGTCAAGGAATGCTTCCATAAAATAACAATTTTTTTTTGATGAATGGAGAGGTGGCAAAAATAAAAGTAGGAAAAAGCGTGATTCTCTCATAGAATTGAAAGAAGTTCAGTTTAGCTCAAGGAAAGAACATTGAAATGAGACATTAGGTGAGCAATTCGTAATATCAGCTGTTGTGGGGGACTATTGACTTCGATTAAGGATTAAGGATTGGTCTCATCCCTGAAACTTCATGAAACTCTGTTTACAATAGACTGAATAGTCAAGTGGAAGCAATGAGTTGGGCCAATATGGGCGCAAATGTAAACATGATTTAATTTTTGCCTTTATGCTCCCAGTTTACAAAAGACTTATTTCTAGTTAGGGTAATAGGACATTTGTGGGTCCCAAAAAGTTCTGTTCTATTACTGTCCTTTGTGTTTGGGAATTTTATTATGGTTAATCAGTGATTTGAAAAGTGTACTAGAAGTATTTGATTACCAGAGTTTCGTGTTTGCATTGGATTGTACAAGGGAAGTCTCTCTCAGGATGTTTACATAGAATTTCCACTAATATATAACATCATCATGCCCAGTTAATTTCTTTTGCAGCTCAACATTAATAGTTTATAGCAGCTGTCAATTATGCTCTGTCAGATGCACATGTGAAGTAAACAATTGGCATCAATAGTATATATTTTCAGTTACAGTTTCAATTATAAAGTATTCTTAGTACAGAAGCTTGAATGACTGTCACTCAATTGTCCACTATCATCCATGCTTCAAAATCACTGCTATGAATGTATAAAATGAAATTATATATCCTTGTCCTTTCACCTAATTCTACCTCATATTTACCATCATTATAATGTGAATTGTTCATTGTTACTAAAATTCCATGATTCAGTTGATTTGAGAAATATCCATTGTGCTTTTCCCCCTCCTGTTTGTTTTGTCCTATTCTGGTATGTTAGTTTTTGTTTAATTAAACTGTATTATTATTACTTAAAAGACTGTTCTTTTCTAATGAGAGACAGAAAGAGGGTGGATAGATGGGAGGAGAGGTAGGGAGGAACTTGGAGCAGAAAAGGGAAGGGGAACTGTAACTAGGGTATATAAAGTGAGGAAAGAATGGTATTTTCAATAAATGAAAAAAGAAAAAAAAAACAATTGCCTAATTATCATATAGACCATTAAAAACTAAATTAGAAAACATATAGTGCTGTTGAATCTATAAAGCTTCTTTTGCTGAAGCATTCAGAATTCAGTCAATAATTGTTCAGGAGATCTTATAAGTATTTCAATGATGATTTTCTTCATTTAGCACAAATAGAATAGAATTTAATGATTTTATATGATCTAAACATGTAGATAGAATACAAAACACCAAATATTAGTAATGATTGTAGGATATGAACTGCACTTGCAAAGTAATTAATTTTCATGAATAAAATAACTGATGGGAGATGTCATTCTGTATATGTTTCTCATACTGGTTAATAAATAAAGCACTGTTGGCCAATAGAAAAGGAAGATAGGAGGGACTAGGAGACAAGGAGGAAGAGGAGGTAGGAAGGAAGGGCAAGATGGAGAGTCTGGAGAGAGCTGGATGCCCCCCGCCTCCCCGGTAAGAGAAGGCCATGTGAAAATACATAGATCAGCAGAAATGGGTTAATACTTAAGACAGAGCTAGCCAATAAGAAACTAGTACCTGGCCAATAGCATAATATCTAATACAGAGTCTCTGTGCGTTATTTGGGGCTGGCGCGGCGGTGGGAAGAAAAACCGTACTTCTTACAAATAACTTTAAAGTTTGTGGCCCGTCTGCCTGATCTCTGACCCAGACTACTAGTCCTCTGCTGGAGCTCTGGGCCCTGACCAGGGAATCCACCTATCCCAGCGCTCCTGGTGATCTGATACACAATCTCCCTCCTTCCCCCCTGTGAAGTGCCTGGCCTACCCCATCTCTGTGCCCTAACTAGCCCACTGTCACAGTGCTCTGGTTGAGCACTGGAGCAGAGGGCAGATCCAACAATCCCGCCACCTTCAGGGAACTTCGTGGACCTGCTCTGAATACACTAGACCACCTATCCATGTGGGATAACCCTGAGTCCCTGCATGCCTGATCTTTGACCCCCACAACTAGTCCTCTGCCTGATCTCCAAGTCCAACCAGATTTCCACCTATCCTGACCATCCTGAGTCCCTGCCTACTGGATATTTGACCCGCCATCATCAGGCCTGTGCTGGAGGAGTTTGATCATTGACCCTCATCGCTGGGTCCCTGCCTCAGGAGAGACCTCCTAAAGAGCTTGGACCACACAGAACTACAGATATCGAACTTCTGACCCACCTAAGCCCACTGTGGAAAAGATAGGCAGGACTAGGAGACAAGGAGGAAAGAGGAAGTAGTAAGGGGTCAAGATGGAGAATCTGGAGAAGGCAGAACCGCCAGCTGCCTCTCCCTGGTAAGACCACGTGGAAATACATAGAAATGGGTTAATAATTAAGACAGAGTTAGCCCATAAGAAACAAGTAACTGGCCAACAGAATTGTATCTAATACAGAGTCTTGGTGTGTTAATTGGGGCTGGCATGGCGGCGGGACAAGACCGGGTGGCGGGCGGAAAAACCATACTCGTTACAAATGGCACCCAAGTGGCTAATAAGAACTTCCACTTAAAATTTAACAGAAGCTTAAAAAAGAGTTTTAAAAACAAAAGAACAGTGACAAGCAAGGTTTCTTGGTAGCAGCATTTTTCTCGGTTGGATTCTGTTTTGTGTGAGACAAGCAAAAATTTCCACGGCTCCTTTAAGGGAAGATTCCTGACTCAGCAAAAAAAAACCGCAAGGCTTTTAAGAGCACTGCTAACAATTTATTGGTGTGTATCAGAACTGGCAATGGCAGTGACCACATCTCCAAGTCGGCAGCATGCAGACTAAGGCAGTGAGCACAGCTTTCAGTGCTTGTGGAAAAAGTACCTGCCGCCATCTTAGGTAAACCACAGAAGGAACAAATATGACTTTCATTTCAGCAATGTTGTTGTTTACCAGATAAAAGACTTGTGGCCAGAAAAATATAAACATTTACATTAAATACAGACTCATATTAAGAAAACCTCTAAAGGTTTACATTGTGTTTTAAAATATAAAAAATAAAATGGTTTTAAAAAGACAAAGAGGAACTGGGTGTTGTAGCACACACCTTTAATCCCAGCATTCAGGGGACAGAGGCAAGCAGATCTCTGTGATTTTCAAAGTAAACCTGGTATGCAGAGTAAATTCCAGGACAGATAAGAGATACACAGAGAAACCCTGTCTCAAAAAATAGAAAAGAAACAGAATAATAAAAAAGCCACAGATGGAGAGAATATGGATAATGTATGGTAATATATTGTCTTTGTATTGTTTGACTGCTGAGGAAACAACTGTTAAAACAAATGCTGCTGCATTAAATCAGTTTATATATTTTAAAAATGCTTTGACTTCAAAATTTAAGTCTAAGGACAAGTTACTGGGGAAAAGAATTTCTATTTTTCCACAGAAAATGAAAAGCTGTGGATTCTTTCCAGACTAATGTGGTTTGAGCAAGCCAGACCCCCTGAAACAGAGTACCAGATGATCCTACATTCAAAACAGCTGAACAAAGCAGCCTTGCAGACTACAGCCAAGATTTCTGAGTCTTCTCAGGATCTCCCATGACAGCGCCCCCTATCTGCAGGAAGTAGTTTGAAAAGAACAACACCCAAATTCCCAAATATTGTTTATAAATGTTTGTTTTCATTTAAATGGACTTGGTTATAAATGGTTAATGACCACTACCAATCTCTTTTTAAAGGTAAAAAGGGGATTATGATATAGATATGAATACTTTATTTTGAAATGGATTTCATTTATTGATACAATTTAAGGCCAATTTTGTGACATGTATATTTCTCCTTTTGTTTAGGTATTGTGTTTTTATAGCTCATTTTGAAATGTAATGTATAATTTAGTACAGATTATAGATAGTTACCTATAGTAGTCAAAACTTATACTTTAATTAGGTTTTCTAGATATACAGAGATGTATTTGAGGTGAATAGGCATTCTTCAAAACTTTCAAAGACCTACAGAATATGGCATTTAAAATGGTTTAGTGTTTTTGTGACAGTGAGACATAATTGCTCTTGGCAACACCACCTGCATCAGAAAGGAAGATGTACATTGAAGAAACGAGTTATGAAGTTTAATTCCAATATGGCAAGACTAGCCATTTGGACAAGATACTGCTCTTGTCTGGACTGTTTGACTTTATGCTGTATAAACTGGACTGCAGGACCCACAAGAAAGTGACTCCTGATTCAAGATGGACATTGCTACAGAGTTCCTGCTTCATGGAAGAATCTGCCAAGAGAAAGTAGGAAGGGAAGTCAAGATGGAGAGTCTGGAGAGAATAGAACCGCCAGCCACCTCTCACTGATAAGACCATGTGGAAATACTAGATTAATAGAAATGGGTTAATAATTAAGACAGAGATAGCCGATAAGAAAATAGAAACTGGCCAACAGGATTATATCAAATACAGAGTCTCTGTGTGTTAATTGGGGATGGCGTGGTGGCGGGACAGGACCGGGCGGCGGGTGGAAAGTCTGTATGCCTTACACCCTACCTGCACCCACTGGAAGAAGCAATAAGTAGACATTAATACAAGAAAACACCTAACAATAGAAAGACAAGCATGACACCACCAGAACCGAAGGACTCTACACCAACTAGACCGGAACACCCCAAAGCAGATGAAACAGAAGAAAATGACACAAAAATATCTGCATAAAAATGATAGACTCGTTCAAAGATGAAGTGAGAAAATCCCTTAAGGAAATGGAAGGAAAAACAAACAAAAAATGGAAGAAATGAACAAACCTCTTAAGGAAGTAAGAAAAGCCAAGAAAAAACTGAATAGTTCAAGACTTGAAAACTGAACTAGAGACAATAAAAGAAAACACAAACTGAAGGAATGCTGGAAATAGAATAATTGGGCAAATGATCAGGAACTACAGACACAAGCATAACCAACAGAATTCAAGGGATGGAAGAGAGAATCTAAGGCACAGAGGATAAACTAGAGGAAATAGCCTAATCAACTAAAGAAAATGGTAAAGCCAACAAATCCTTAACACAAAACATCCAGGAAATGTGGGACACTGGGAATAGGCCAAACCTAAGAATAATAGGCATAGAGGAAGGTGAGGAAGCCCAGTTCAAACGTGCAGAGAACATATCCCACAAAATCATTGAAGAACACTTTCCCAATCTGAAGAAGGACAAGCCCATGAAAGTACAACAAGCATACCGAACACCAAATAGACTGGACCAAAGAAAAAAGAACCCTCAACATATAAAAATCAAAATACCTAACATACAGAATAAAGAAAGAAT
Source organism: Phodopus roborovskii (assembly GCF_943737965.1). NCBI lineage: Eukaryota > Metazoa > Chordata > Mammalia > Rodentia > Cricetidae > Phodopus > Phodopus roborovskii. The sequence continues at coordinate 569,077 of NW_026125884.1, forward strand.
ATTAAGACTGGTGAAGGAAAAAGGCCAGGTAACATATAAAGGCAGACCTATCAAAATTATACCTGACTTCTCCATGGAAACCCTCAAGGCCAGAAGGTCTAGATAGATATTCTCCAAGTACAAAGAGTCCACAGATGCCAGCCCAGGCTAATATACCCAGCAAAACTCTCAATTACTATAGATGGAGAAAACAAGATATTTAATGACAAAGCCAGATTTTCACAATAAGTACGAACAAATCCAGCCCTACAGAAAGTATTGGAAGGAAACCTCCAACACAAGGAAGTTAACTATGCTTACAAAGACATAGGCAATAGATAATCCCACTTCACCAGAACCCAAGGTTAAAGCAGGGCAAAAATATTCACAAAAGCACCGCCAACAACAAATCTAACACAAACAAGCATTAATGATCAATGGTACTTACTTTTCCTCAGTATTAATGGTCTTAACTCGCTATCAGAATGGATACAAAGACAGAATCCATCTTTCTACTGCATACAAGAAACTCATCTAAGCTTCAGGGTACAGGGTTGGGAAAAGATCTTCCAATCAAATGAAGTTAAACTTCAAACCAAAATCAATCAAAAGAGATGAAAATGGTTGTTTCTTAATCCTCACAGGAGACATCCATCTGCACAAAGTCACAATTCTGAACATCTATGCCCCAAATACAAAGGCACCCACATTCGAAAAAGAAATGCTACTAAAATTCAAAGCTCACATAAAACATTACATACACAGTGGGAGACTTCAACACCCCACTCTCACCACTAGACAGGACCAACAGTCAGAAACTTAAAAAACAAAGAAAAGAATTAACAGAAGTTATGTCTCAATTGGGTTTAAAATACATCTATAGAACATTCCATCCAAAGACAAAAGAATATACCTTCTTCTCTGCTCCACATGGAACCTTCTCTAAAATTGACCACATACTAAGCGACATAACAAACCTCAACAGATACAATAAAAACTGGAATAGTTCCGTGTATCTTATCAGACCACCATGCTTTAAATTTGGATTTCAACAACAACACAAATCACAGAAACCCTACAAACGCATGGAAACAGAACAATGTGCAATTGCACCAAACCTGAGTCAAAGAAGAAATAAAGAAAGAAATTAAGGACTTCCTAAAATTCAACGAGAATGAGGACACAACATACCCGAACTTATGGGACACATTGAAAGCAGTGCTACGTGGATGTTCATTGCATTAAGGAAGATTGAGCCAGAGGAGAAATAGATGAGAGAAGAGAGAGTGAAAGGGAGAGAGAGAGAGAGAGAGAGAGAGAGAGAGAGAGAGAGAGTATAAAAGAGGGAGCCATTATTAGTTTGGAGAGAATACTGAATCTAGAGAAATGTCCTGTGACCTACAAGACTGACCCCCCAACTAACAATTTGAGCAACAGTGGAAAAGCTACCATAAATGCCCTTCCCTGATAATGAGATTGATAACTAACTTATCCACCATCATAGAGCTCTCATCTAGTAGCTGATGCAAACAGAAATGGACACTCACAACTAAACACAGAGCCGAAATGAATTCAGATACAGAGAAGGAGGACAAGATAAGGCTACAGAAACACATAGAGACAGCTGACTTGAACAATGAAGAGCTAATGGACCCCCATAGTGATAGCTGGGAATGCAGCATTGGACTGACTCAGACCCCTTGAACATGGGTCTCAGCTAGAAGGCCCGGGCAGTCTAAGGGAGCTCAGACAGTGGAGCCAGGATGTATTCCTGGTGCACAAAAGGACCTTGAGGGCACATCCCCCATGGAGGGACACTCCATTAACCTAGAGTCAGGAGAGAAGGCCTAGTCCATACTTTAAATGACTTGACTGATTTAGATGACCCCTCCTGGTAGGCATCACCCTACATGTAGCGTGGGGTGTGATGGGAGAAGAGAGTTGTCAGGGGTCATAGGAGCATGGAAGATAGGGAGGGAGAGGGAACTTGGATTGATATGTAAAATAAAAATGAAAAAAAGAGGAAATGAAAGAAAAATTTATGTTAACAACAACAACAAAATTAGTTTAGCATTTATTTGCAGGGCAACACATATGTTTGAGTAAATTCTCTGTTTATTGTAGCAAGCTTTTGATATTTTAGCCAATAAATATTTTCATATCTACTAAGATAAAAGAAATCAAAGTTTGTGAACACTCCTTGATTATTTTATATGACGAAAGGGCAATAGGTAGAAAAATCACACACAAAAATACAGAGAAAGTGAGGTACTATGTCATGATAATTATATTGTTTTTTCATTTGTTTTGGTGGTTGGAATTGAACTTAGGTCCTTGTACATAATAGGATAACAAGCACTCAACTGAATTACATTCCAGTGCCTCAACTCATCGGCTTATGTGCATTGTCTTCTGATTGTATGTTCAGAACATTAATAATTACATGTACAAACAGTACATACTCTAGCTGTTAAATGTATTTTCCTGGGATATTGAGTTGTATATTTAGAAACCAGAGACACTGTAAGATTGAACTGATCAAAGGAATATATCATGGACAATTAGAATAATACTTTTCATTTATAGGGAGGAAAAAGGCCAAGTTCTTACTTGGTTATTTTGTTATTTTGTGTCTATGAAAGTATTACTGTTACAATCCACAATTTCAGAGAAGCTAGACCCCTTATTCAAGAAACAGATGGAAACAATGCAGAAATCTGCAACTAACCATTGGGCCAAGCTCCTGAAGTATAATATAAGTGAGGGAGGATTCTCTGCTTGTCTCTTAAAATAGAACTCACCCAAGGAAATGCTGCTATCAAGAAGCCATGCTTGTCTCTGTTCTTTTGTTTCTTAAACCCCTTTTAAAATTTTTGTCAGGTTTATGTGGAAATTCATCCACACATTGGGTGCCACTTGTAACATGAATGTTTCCTGGTCTGGCAGGTTCCCACCACACTGTCGTCCCAAATAAGCACACAGACACTTTATTATTTATAAAACTGTTGGCCAGATACTTGGGCTTCTTATTTGATGTTCTGTCTTCACTGTTATCCCTTAGATATTAATCTATACATTTCCACATGGTCTTATCTTACTGGGGAACGCAGGACCTATAACTCCTTTGCCTGATACATGATGCCTGATACATGATGACCGCTCAGGGCAGGGTCTCCACAGAGAAGAAAGCGGTTTTATGTTTGTCCTGCTTATATGCTGATTCTGCTCAGCTATGTTACTTCTTTTCTGGCCAATCAGTGTTTTATTAATTAACCAACAAGAGAAATAAATATGTATGTATGTATGTATGTTTGTATATTCCAGTATATTCCATCAGATAATTTGAACAAAGATATTATGACCATGATGGGGATACCCACCAAAGAACCAGCTAGTGAGAGATCACTGACTCAGGTCTGAGAGATCACTGACTCAGGTCTGACAAATGGGGAACGTATATAAGTCTAAACTAGACTCCCTTAATCTAGGTGACAATGGTGCAGCTAGGACAGCATATGAGTCCACTGGCAGTGGGTCTAACACCTAACACTAATGTACAAACTGACTGAGTGGAGCCTATTCTATATGGAGAGATAACTCAGCCTAGACACAGGGATGTGGAGGATGGAGAGGTACCTTGGTCCTATTTCAAGGAGATGATGTGGTAGACACTGTGACTTTCTAGGGGAGGCCTTTCCCTCTCCAAAGAGCAGATGGGAGATTGGGGGAGTGGAAGGAGAGAAGGGAGGGGTGCTGGGATTGAAATGTAAAAATATAAATTAATGAAAAAGCAAATAAAAGAAAGTATAACTGTTAAAACCATATCCACACACATCGAAGCAGTAATAGACCAGTTGTAAAAAAAAAATGAGCAGATTTTAGTATCTTGGTTTGTTTTCTTTTTACTTTTACTTTCCCTTCCCTTCTTTTCTCTACCACTTTTATTTCATTACTCCTTCTTTCTTCGAGATGATTTCATTGTGTGTTCAAGCATGAATCTATATAAAATTATCTGTTACAAAGAGCTAGGCTTAGAGAATTTCACTGCAGAGGAACTGGTAGATATATTTAATGTATTTAAATGGACTACTATCAGAAAGCAAGAAAATGTTTAAATAATTGTGAATATATCTTAAAAGGACTCAGAAATTGGCTGGAAGTTGCTGATACTGATCGAATTTGTAAGAAGTAAACAGTTATAATTAAATCATGCAGCAACAAAACAGTCCATAGAATAAAAGAAGAAGCCATAAGCTTATGCTAGAATGCATAAATGAATGAATGAGCAATAGACAAAGGAAAACTCATCATTATACAGAATCCCAAGCAATAAAGGAATGAACACATTAGAAAATCACAATTAGTTGAGTTTCATAGCAATGATTGCTTTGGGAAAGAACCTTTAGTATAAATCAAAGGTGCAAATGATGGAGCAGAAGGGGGCAATATTTAATTAGTCTCAAAGTATCTGAAGATGGGTTTCTTATTCATTTCAAAGGAAATTTGGTAACTTTAACACTGAATTCTTACAGAACTCATTCTAATCAGTGTTCAAAGTTAGGTAATGAGGCAAATTGACATCCTGGGTTTCAGGATATACAGTAATGAGGAGAACCACTATTAACTCTGTGATATGCTGTCATTAATTAATAAACTATAGTCAATCAAGAGGAAGCAAAAGGAGATTAAGCCATATCTTTGAGCATAAACATGTTTTAAATTTCTGTATGCAAGATTTTCTTGATTTTCAACCATTAGAAATAAAGGAATCATTATTGTTTTCATATCTCCCAATTTCTTATCTTTCTAACATGCATCTGTCCCACCAAAGCCAGTAACTAAATAGGCTCTCAACGACTATTTGATGAGATAATAAATACAGTATTTACTGACTAGCAAATGAAAGCAATTAACTAGTTTCAATTAATATTCCCAGGATGCCTCCGTGAGAAAACCATCTGTTACTTTAACCTTTATTTTTCTTCACTGGGGATCAAATAGCTCACAGAGTTCTTCACTTTGCTTCAATCAAATGTTTGAACTGGAAGAATATGTTGGCTTTGTTAGAGACCAGGACACACTACCACTCTGAAATGTGACCTTTTTTTATATTATTACTTTGTGAAATTATATACCAAGATGAGTTTGAAAAACTGCCTTTTAGTAAGCTAAATACACATTTATAATCATAACTTACATTAGTAAAGGTATCTGCTACAGGAAAAAGGGTAATATAAAACAGTCTTGCATCACTTGAGGGCCTTTTATCTTCGTAAAAGGGCCCCTCTGTATTGTAACCTCTCCCTAATATCTGATTTCATCCTCTCTCTCTCAGAAACCCCAAGACTATATTCCTTCCTATAGGTCAATGTGGTATATAAGCTTCCATCATCTGTCCCTTCTTTAAGAATTTTGTCTATGAAATTACCATGTGGTTATCCATCACAACATATATGAGGGCTGTATTATTAATTCACATAATTCATCTTCTTAATTAGATCCCATAACAATTTAATTCATAGGCCAAGAACCTATAATGTAGGAAGAAGTAATCCTTTCTCTATAGCTTCTAGCATATATTAACTATTTTTACATGCAATTCTTCCAAACTAATTTTCTTTCTTTATAATTTTTCTTGTATATCAATATAGAAGTAACTTTTTCTTATCACAGCAAGTGCTTCTCACTATTATGCATCTTTCTTTCATTGATTCATAGACAATTCTTTTTGCTACAGTTACTCCAATCCAATGAAGCTATAATATTTAAATGAGCCTGGAGTCCAGATTGCCATTTTTCACATATATGTTCTGCCAATTAGCAATTATGTGACTGTGCGAATTCAAGGAGTTCATCACAATGTGAGTGTGACCTCACAAAGAACATTCACCAGGGGAGGGGAGAGAGTAGAGAGAAGTATACTACTTGTGTCAAATAAGGGGAGTTTACAAAAGCAGTCTTCTGCAAAAGCAAAGAAAGCAGGGGAAAGTTACACCTATTCCTATAATAGGGAAGACTTTTCATCACACTGAGAGCTGGCACATTGATGAGCATGTACATTCTGAAGTCCAGGTCCTCAGGCTTGATGAACATAAAGAAATACTCATATTCCTGATCATACAATTTAGTTGGCCTTTATAAATATTTCCAAAAAGCTATGGTAGAAACAAAGGGAAATAAAAATGTTAAAGGTTCATGAACAATCTTTAAATAACAAAACAACAACAAACAAACAATACCAAAAACCCAGCAATTTATTCTTCCTCTCAGGAACTTCTCCGTAAAGTGCCTGCCTCATGTTCTGGACATACTATTTAAACTCTATGCTTCTGTGCCCTTAATCCTAAACATGGAAATGATAATACTTACAACACAGAGTGATCATAACATTATACTATAACTTGACATTTAAATGATGTTTTAAAGTGACTTAAGATACTACTAGGTTGACAGTAAAAGTGATTAACAAATAAAATAATATGATATAAAATATAATGATAGATAGCATCAGCACAAAATTCCTCATCTCTCTTAAGGGTTCTGGCTAGGCCCAAAACAAATGGGGAAAAGGAAGATTAAGAGGGGAGCAAAACAGGGCCATTAGATGCCCTAGTGGTCAAAGAAGTCAGCATGGCAAAGCAACATATTTTGGTGCATTGTGGTTTAAGCCCTGATATAAGTGAAATTTGCATGATCTCCAGCTCAGTTATATTGTTAAACATTTGATTTTAACCTGGCTTCCTATTTAAATCAAAAGCTTCTTCTATGTTTCTAGTGTGACATGGTGAGGTGCATGTTACATAGAAACGTAGTCTTTGAAAAGTAGACATAAATCTGTTCAATCATGTTTTGCTACGCTATCTAACCTAGGGTATATGACTTTACTTCTTTAGATTTCACTTACTTCATCCATCCAGGGTACCATGGTGGAAGAATGTGACAGGAAGGACAAATCAGCTCATGGCACAAAACTGACAAAAAAGAGGGAGATGGGGATAAAAGGGTAGGGTTCCCACTGCCATCCTCCGTGAAACATATCCATAAGCAAATACCTCTCACCAGGGTTAGTTTGCAAATCTCCCAGTAATACGAAGAAGGAGAATAATCTTCAAACATATGGTTTCAAGAAGACAAGATCCAAGTTTAACCAAGAACAACCGTGCCAATGGGAACGGAATTAATTCCCCTATTCTTGCCCTAGCCACAGATTCTTTTATTCTCCTGGGGATTACATACTGTTCTTTTTAGTTCAAAAGAGAAGCACTAGTGTATATTCAAACTTCCAGTTAATCATTCTCACTTATTTGTATGTGTTTCAACTGCATTCCCAGGAACATAATTCACAACGGCAGTCAGAATAGCTGACATCATCTGATATCGTCATGATGACAGAATGCCTTTCAAATATTTTCCAGCGATTAATATGAAAATAAAGGTTTTGAATTGCATAGAAGTTTTACTACTCAAAATTACCTTCACATGTAAGCAAAGAAATATGTATAATGATACAGTTTACCTATTTTGTGGAAAAAATGAAATTATGAATATTTGTGTCTCTGCATTTATGTGTGTTTCTTTTACTTCTTCTTTGGCTCTTTTTCTTAGTTTTGTCTTATTCAGGGTTGTTAGATTTTGTTCTATCTTTTCTTATTTTATTATTATTCTTAGATGCCAGGGTGTGGATTTGGATTGGATGGGAGGTAGAGAGAATCTCCGGGAAGTAGGGAGAGGGGAAACTATAAGCAGAGTAGATTGTATGAAAAACATGTATTTTCAAAAATAAAGAAAAAATCCAGATGAAAACCAAATGAAGTGCTCATCAATCGATGAGCATCTAATATCCAAGAAATAGTTTTGTAACAGCTCAGAAAGAAGTCTTCTATTTATATTCACACTTAGAAAAGTACTTTCAGAAAGTAGATTTAGAAGAAAAATGTATCATTAAAGTATGTGTGACATTCTTTGTATAATAAAATTATACTTGCATAGCTTACCTTTGAACTCGGTGGGAGAGCACTACCTAGCGAGCTACAGACTTAATTTGATCCTCAGTGACTCATAAGTCCTTCCCACTCTTTCCATTTCCCACCAAATACTAACAGGTTGTAAAGCATAACCTTTAAATAGCTCAAAGGAAGAAAAAAAATTCAAGCAATTCCATCAGAAATGAAATCATTGTTTGACACCAGGAGTTAGAAAACAATTTGTGTCAACCAAAGCAAGAGACTGCATTACACTGCCCACTAGATGGCCCATATATATATATATATATATATATATATATATATATATATATATATATATGTATATTATAATAAGACCCTGGAAGAAACAACGGCAAAATAAATATTTAATAAAATAGTACATTACTCTGTTCCTTACAGGTAACAAATAACATAGAAATTGAGTCCTCGTTTATCATTTTAGCATGACTACATATTTTGGAATTAGTAAAACTTCTCATTTTATCAGGCACATATCTAGTGATACTTACGGACTTTTAATCAGAATGTGTAATGTTCAGCTTTTTCTATGGACCACTGAAATGCTTTATCTACTTTTGTCCCACATTGGTAGGATTAGCAAGGGATTTGCTTTTTAATAAAAGCTTTGAGTAACTACTATGCTTGCAGTACATCCTTGCCCACTTAAGTAAACTTCTCTTAAAAGCTTCATAGTTGAAATTTTGAACAGAGACAAGATATATATATATATATATATATATATATATATATATGTATATATGTATATATGTATATATGTATGTATGTATGTATGTGTATATATATATATATATATAAAGTACACTCATGTCTAGTGTACTGTAAGCATTAAAATGCAGTGTATTTTTTAAGTAGAAAAAGACAGCTAACTAAACTGTTAGCTTATCTGTATTTTATTTAGTTCAGGACCCATTTACAACCAGCTGCCTCTAAAGAAGTGCTTTTATTAGTTTGAATTTATAATGAAATAGCTTAGATTCCTAAAAATAGAAGAGAATAAGTGATTGCATTAGTGATTAATCACCCGTGGTTTAGCTGGTTACAGAATATCAATGTGTGTTACATTTCAGTAATGATCATTACCTTGATTTTTTTTCAAAAAAAAAAAAAAAAAAAAGTTTAATAAGGTCCAGGTCCTGTGAACTTTTAAATAGAAAACAAATTTTGCTTCATATTGCAAATATTATTTTCCTCATATGCTATATAACGTGGGTTTCAAGCCTTTTGTTATGCAGGAAAAAGACACCAGAAAGGGAGGTCACTGAAAGACCTGCAGAGAGTGGACCTTCAAGCTCCCACTCAGGAAAGGTGACACCCCAAATCACTCACGAGAAGCAGGTCTTGATGTAAAAGCATGAGGTCTTTTATATTCCAAGTGCACTAAGGTCCACAGTCATGAGCCACGCAGGGGTACAGGACTGAGGACCCTGGATACAGAATTGAGACAGCTTTTATAGGTTACAACAAAGCCTGGACATCGTAAACCAATCATCTCATAGCATCAAGAGCCCCCACGGTGTGGGCCAATCAATATAAACCATTCAAGCCTGCACATTATAGACCAATCCGTTTTCTATAGCCCCAGGGGTCTGCATTTGGCTTGCTCCTAGGTGGAGTGACAAATGGCAGTTAGGTTAGGTCACTGGGGCGGGGTTTCACAAGCAGTTTACAAAGTCAGATAAGTGGCAAGGAGTGTGACCTTTCACCTATTTACTGGCTGAGGACAGGGTCTGGAATTTAAGGTATTTGGTATTTTTAAACTTCTACTTTCCTGGGGTCATTGGAGAGTTAGGCTGTATTTTTCCATCCTTACCTCTTCAGAGACTCTGCAATTCTGACTTACTATTTGAATTGTCAATTTCCTATAAGAAAGTGTTTCCTAGAGGCATCACTCACTGAAAGAGCCTGAATTTCTGTTGGCTGCTCCTGCCACTTCTGCTCCTGTTATTGGACAGCCTGGCTTCTTTATTTCCCCTCTCATTGGTATCTCCCAGCCTTTGAAAACATGCTTAATGCTCAAAGAAGTTTTAGAGTTAGTGAATTAAAAGCCACTGTATAACATCAATGCAATTCAAGGGCAGACTTCCTAGTCTACTATTTCTCCTTTGGGAAAGGAGAGGGTGAAAAAGTGGGAAGAAAAAAAAATGTTTGGATCTATGAAAGGTTTTCTCCTTCCTGTACCTACTAAATTGGTAATGAGATTTTAAAACTGCATTTCATTGCAGCAAGCAAACCAGCAGGTTTTCAGTTTGCTTGCTTAGGATCTTTGTCTTCCCATTAAACGATAAGCATCACATGAAGACTAAAATAACTCTCAGGTTCTTCCATTGTTTGCTTTACACGTGGAAAGTTGTTACATGAAATAAGACTGAACCATGAAAATTATTGCTTACGTAAAGATAAACATTGAGCTTTTCAAATATTCTCTACCTAGTTGTGTAAATCAACAAAAATCCTTTATTAAAGTGATGCCTTTCTCTTAGCTCCTGGGGTGATTTCCAGGTCCTTTAAATGGTCTAATTTTCTATTTTTCTCTTTATTTTTTTCTTTTCACCACAGATCTAGGTACCGAACCCAGGGAGGGACTTTTACTTGCTAGGCACTCCACCACTGAGCCAAATCGCCAACTCCTGCTCATTCTTCAGTCCTTTTTCTTTTTGTTTATTCTTCATTGGAGAGTAAAGAGTGGCTTACAGATAGTGCTTGGTTTGTGAAACTTTGTAACAGAGTCATTTGAAGGACTCTCTTGTCTTTGAATGGCTTATCAAAAACCATTCAGAAAACACATTCCCTTGGGCAGTTTCAATCAATTTAAATTCCCAGACATTTAAAGGTGTTTGCTCCCAAACCTCTGTGTCACCTTCTCAGATGGCCTTAGAGCAAAGGGATAATGAAGACCAGAAAGGAGAATGTTCACTGCCCTCGAGCTTACAAAATTAAAACAAAACAAAAACACTATTTTGACAATGAATCTGTGGATTGAATTATCCAAGCAGAAACTACAGGGGAGAGGAGAATTGTAAAATTATTTAGTGTCGATTCTTCTCTACAACATTCTATCAGCTATTTTCTGGTCCCTTTGCAATCAGGTTCAGTAGCAGGCAAGCATTTAACCTCCTCAGAGGGAGCTTTACAAAAGGATTAGGACTGCAAAATAAGATTTGACCTGTAGAATCCATGCTTCATCCTTCTGATTTCATCTAAACTTCTTTCTATCAGTAACAATTTAAAAACTCTTTAATAATATGCTTTGGGAATCTCCCATTGTTAATCAGGGATTCCATTCTTTCTGGAGGCTACATCAGCAACTAGGATATTAATTACAACATTCTATTTAGCTAGTTCTTTCTTCTCACATTATCTCTTCTACAAAGAGTGCTACAAAGATTTGTTCCCATGTTTTCTGATCTGTTTGTTTAAGAGATGCTCCCATTGTGTTTGGGCAAGAAATAGAGAAGGTAACTAACATTCATTGTAGCACTTTGATTTAGATAATCCAGTAAAGACATTTGGTATTTATCAGGCAATGTTATAGATTACAGGGATATAGCAAAGACTAAAGCAGTATCACTGTTAGAGGTTTATTTATTTATTTATTTAAAATGTCCTCTCTTCCCCCCCCCTTTTAATTAAATTTGAAACAAAGCTTGTTTTAATGTCAATCCCAGATCCCCCACCCTCCTGTCCACCCCTGTTCCCCTCCCAACCCCCATCCCATCCCTTTTCTGTTCTACAGGGAAGGTGAGGCCTTCTATGGGGAGTCTTCCAAGTCTGTCATATCATTTGGGGCAGGGCCTAGGCCCTCCCCCATGTGTCTAGGCTAACAGAGTATCTCTCTCTGTGGAATGGGCCCCCAAAGTCCATTAGTATATTAGGGATAAATACTGTTCCACTACCAGAGGCCCCATAGACTGCCCAGCCCTCCTAACTAACACCACATTCAGGGGGTCAGGGTCAGTCCTATGCTGGTTTTCCAGCTATCAGACTGGGGTGCATGAGCTCCCCCTTGTTCAGGTCAACAGTTTCTGTGGGTTTCTCCAGCCTGGTCTTGACCCCTTTGCTCATCATTCCTTCCTCTCTGTAACTGGATTCCAGAAGTATGGCTCAGTGCTTAGCTGTGGGTGTCTGCTTCTGCTTCCATCAGCTACTGGATGAAGGCTCTAGGATGGCATATAAGATAGTCATCAGTTTCATTATAGAGGAAGGGCATTTAAAGAAGCCTCTCCATTTTTTGCTTAGATTGTTAATTGTGGTCATCCTTGTAGATCTCTGGACATTTCTCCAGTGCCAGATTTCTCTTTAAAAACCTATAATGGCTCCTTCTGTTTTGGTATCTCTTTTCTTGCTCTCTTCTGTTCTTTCTCTGACTCTATCTTCCTGCTCCCTCATATCCTCCTCTCCCCCACCTCTTCCTCCTAACTTCCTCTCCCATCCCTCCATGATCCTAATTTGCTTTGGAGTCTTGTCCCGTTCCCCTTCTCCAGGGGACCATTTATGTCTCTCTTAGGGTTCTCCTTGTTTCCTAGCTCTTCTGGTGGTGTGGATTGCAGGCTGGCAATCCTTTGCTCTATCTCTAAAAACAAAGTAAAAATAAGGAAATAAAATATATTCCTCTGTCCACTCCCATGTTCCCAGAAATAAACCCCAAGAATTCAGGTACATGGGATGCCAACAACAGTAAAACCTGTCAAAACTATTAGGATTGTCCTAAATATTTTCTTTAGATTTGAATCCCGTAGAAATCTCGAGCCTTTAATTACTAATTTATCAGACATGGCCCCTTCATCCTTTGTGAATTCTCTTAACACTTTCTGATCTTCCCAATTAAAAAAAAAAGAAAGGGTAGCCCTGGAAACATATGTACTATAAAAGTGTGTGTGTGTGTGTGTGTGTGTGTGTGTGTGTGTGTGTGAACATATGTGCATACATATTGTATGTACAGTAACAATTCAAAAAAAGAGGCCATAGATTTGAAGTATGACATGAGTAGTATTGGAGGGGAAAATGTTATAATTGTATTATTATGTCTGTATAAGGGCCAAGAACTGGGAATATGTGATACCCCATTTCACGCTCCTCTTGGCCAATGCTCAAACTCACCTCCAGTTATCTTCTCAGAGGACATAAGGGAAGAGATACTCAAAACTAACTTCCTTACTTAGTATAGCAAACTACTCAGTCTCTTTTGTTTTCCAGACATCTCCAGGGTTCTTCCCAACTTCTTCTTTTTTCTCCAAAATGTTTAGTCTTGCCTTCCAAATTTATATTTCTAAACTAATGAAAAGATAGTATATGAGAACCATATTCATCTTTTTATTTTTATATTAGTCACAAGGTTATATTCAGGTATATTGTATTTGGCCATGACCCTCCCTTAGTTTTTGTTTTTATTTCCTAACAAGTATGCATGGACCCACTACTCAATTCAAAGTTAGAACATAATCCATAGGTTGGTCTACAAAGTTACTTTTCTCTAGTGCTACATCCTGCTGTTCCTATAAATCATTCTATACAAACATGACTTATTTTCTTTCTTCTTTTCTTTCAATCCCACCCTTTGTCCCTCTTTACCTCCTTCCAATTATCATTTGTATTCATGTATAACTAAACAGTTATCCTTTATTTTGCTTATTTTGTGTCAGTTTTTAGAAGTTTCGTTTTCTACTCCTGTACATTTTTGGTATGTCTCACTCACTGCATTTATTTTTCCTTGTTCTGCAATGAAACTATACTTATTACTCGATGTCTGTCTCACTTCCCCATTCTCCCCTAAACGAACAGAGATATCTAAGGCTCTCTAGGTTTAAACCCATTGTAAGGACAACTGGGTACATTACGCTCCCACATTTCTTTTACAACCTCATCAACAATATCTTAATACTGCATATTAAAATTCTTTATTGGGAACCAACTTATTCTGAGGAAGACCTGTCTCATATTTCCTCCTCTTGGATCCAAAGCCAAATATATTGAACTGCCCTTTACTCTCTTATAACTAAAATGCCTACATTTCCTAATTGCACTCTTCCCTGGGAAAATAAATGAAGTATCTTGTTCCTTGTGGGCAAGGCCAAAGATGCTTTTCAATGAAATAATCATCTTTGGTGCCATCCTCATACTTTGTGCAGCCACTCTCACTACTCAGAGAAAATCATGTTTTTTACCAAAGGACATGGTCTCTGGAATATATTACTCCACAGATAAATGTAACATGGGAAAATAATTGACCACTGCTTTCTATGTTCACTTGAAGGTATCTATAATGAGATTTTGGCTTGATTCTTTTTTTGGTTGCTATGAGACTGACTGGCTATGAATTTATCTTTATTTGAAGATAATTCCACGTATAAATTACAGATCTAGTCTTAGAATAACTGCTTTAGCTATGAAAAACAAGAATAATTGAAACAAAAAACTGAGGAAACAAAACACCCGAGAAGGACTTTATTCTATTGCAACATTGATTAACCAAAATTGCAATACCTTACATCTTACTATTAAAAATTACATTTACTTAAAGGAAGCGAGTTGTTTCAATTATAAATCAGATGTCAAAATTACAAAAGATATAGAGCATGTATTAGAACAGACCACTGATGTCAATTATCTGAGCTCCCTAGCCTATTGTTGGCATTGCTTTTGCTGGTTTTCATTATTATATTTGAAGTCATTTATATATGTTTTTGGAAAAGTTTCTACACCCTGATAAGCCTCTCCTCCAATGAGCCAATCCAAATCAAACCAAAATAGAAAAAGCTCACATTTAATGGCTTGCCTTTCAGTCCCCCAGAGAGAAGATAGGAAAGAGAGACTGGAAAAGTATAAGTGTGTCCTCTGGGGACAGTTTAAATACCCTGTGGGAGTATTTCTTGAGTATTTCTGGAGGAGGGGTTATTATTTGGGAGCTTTCTGACATGCAGCAGGGTTTGGAGGGAGATGGAGGAGGGGGCTTTGGCAGAACCTCCATCATAACATCCCAGATTCTTTGGATGCTAGGGGCTGGGGTGAAGCTTCCACCATAACTTTTTAAGTTCATTGGGCTGGGTGGTGATGGTGCATGCCTTTAATCCCAGCACTCAGGAAGCAGAGGCTATCTGTGGGTTCAAGGCCAGCCTGGCTTATGAGAGCTAGTTTATTGCGGTTTAATAAGGATCAGGATAAACAAATAGGCCGAATAGATGTTTATTCAGGGAGAAATAACTTACATCCTAGACAGATAAACACCAGCAGGTTCCACCTGATGCTCTCCTCTCCCTGTCCCACCAGCAAGAGATCGTTCCCTGGCTCCTCCTCAGACCTAGTTCCACAGGTCACTTCCGACCTTGGCTCCACCCCCAGTGGGCGTGGTCAGTGCCACAGAAGGAGACAAAGTGAATATCCTACTAAACTAGTTAGTTCCATGACAGTCTCCAAAAGCCACACAGAAACCCTGTCTCGAAAAACCAAACCAAAACAAAACAAAAAAACCAAAACAGCCAAACAAACAAACAAACAAACACAAAAAAAGAACAAATTTGCCTGGGAAAAGGAAGCTCCAGAGAGAGAGAAATAAGCTCTAAGTCCAACCTATTCTTATTCATGAACAATATCAACTGAATCAACTACTGCTGCTTAATTCATATGCTCTCAATGTTGCAGTTTCTCCTTTTGGGAACACCATCAACCACCCTGCACCTTCTGACAAGTAACTGAATACTCAATTCTCACCATAACTAGATGATATCTCTTCATCTGCCAGTCTGTCTCCTGCTCTAGACCCAAATAGCCAGGGAGCAAAGCACTTGTGGTAGAGGTAATGTCCCTAATGAGCAGTAAGAAGCTATTGCTTATAAGCAAGTGTCTCTTACTTTTTGAGGAGGAAAACATCAAGTAGGAAAACAGTTAAGAAACTAAGAAAGGAGACAGATTATTAGGGAGGCAACTTAAAACTTTCAACTGTGAATCTTTCATTAAGCAATGGGAAATCGCCAAGCTGTTGTGATTTATTTCCAAGCCCTTCTAATGCATTGCAAAATTAAAAATAAGCCAGATCAGTTCAGCTTATAGCTGGATGCAAGACTGAAAAGCAAACTGATGAACAATAAATGTGGATAGTATTTTCTATTTCAAATATATAACTTGGGTATGGACCATACTAAGTAGTTCTTACTTGACTACAAAGTCAATTAATGACAATAAACTGTTTAACTGCCTGCTCTTCAGCCCAGAAAATTGAATCAGGTAAGCAGAATAATAATTAAATGTAGGGCCTATCTATAGGCCTTACTTTCCATTTGAGGACAAACAACACGTTTTTAGACTTTTTAGTTCTGGAATGATAAGGGCCAATTAACATCTCTGTGCAAGCACAGTATTTCTAAAAAATAATAATAATAACATTGAGCAGGCATGTGATATTTATTGCTTGCACTTCCCATAGTTACTACATATGAACGGCTCATGCAAAAAGATGAAACACCATTTTTATATACAGTGCTTACCTCATGCTGGATTAAAATCTTCATAGTCACTCCAGTAAAAGCTTCAAAATGAAATTACCAGGACAACTGTTTGTTGCATTCTCTCTACCTTGATATTCTTCCAAAGTATATCTTAGTTCTTTATTTCTACTTCATTAAACTTTTAGCTAATCATTCCTCTCATCTCTATCTCATTCATTGTCTGGGAAGGTGCTAGAGGAAAGATGTTATTAACCATACATGTATCACTCAAAATGCAAGAGGATAATTTTTTCAGTCCTCTGGTAACACTTCCTTGTATTTGTGAGTTCGTTCTAAAAATACTTTCTTGTGATTTTGTTATTTATAAAATTTTTAAAGCATAATTGATAGCTACCTAGCACTGTTTTGAATACAATATTATTAAAATTGTTTTAAAAGATACAGATGAGAAAAAATGACACTATTGGAGTTTTAGGTTTCATATGCCTATACTGTAACCTGAGAGCTCAGTAAACTTTATTAGCCATATGTACATTCCAAGTCATATGGAATTTACTCGGGCCACTCACCCTCATTCCCTCCTTATTATTGTTGTATTTCCACTTGTGAAGATATTTGAGGATTTTGACTAAACTCTTCTTCTGAGGACTTTTTATTCCCCATTATGCACAGTGTGTGAACAAGTTCATATTATGTCTACATTAGAAAATTGCAGGTAAAAACACTTAAGTGAGGGCCAGAAAGACAGCTCAGGGGTAAAGATATTTGTTGCTAGGCCTGACGACTTGTGTGTATTCCTGCTAACTACATATTGGAAGGTGAAAAAAATCAGGGTCATCATACCTCTACACATGTACCATGATGTTTAGACCACATTACACACAGTCACTCCAAGTAGATAAATGTGACTAAAAATACAAAAGTGTTTTTAAATACAAGTTTCAACAATAGAACCTTATAGTGCACAGTTAATATTTTCCTTCAGAATAAAAATTCATTTAAAAACAAATCGGGTATAAGATGCAGTTAATGATTTATTCATTTACTTATTTTATATTCACTACATATTTGTTTATAGGAAAAATTATTTGAAATGCAAAATCCATTGCTTTCTTCAAGTACAATGTATTTTAAGAATTGTTTTGTATAAGAAGCATTAACAACATGGAAGTTTGGCCTATAAGTGGTAACTGGCACAAAATGCATGTTTACATAGCTGGTTTTTATCAGCTATAGACAAACATTAATGTATCAGGAAGATATGATTATAAAATCATCCACGGCTTAAAAGAAAAAGCATACTTTTTGAGCTCTCATGAAGTATGTCAAGTGATTAAAGAACAGATTGCCTTTTAGTGTTCTGTTTTGATGGAAAATTAGGTCTAAGATATTTAGATGACTGTAATACTCACTACAAATTGCTTGTTCACTTATTTTAGAATTGATTGTGTACCTGTTGTATGTTTGAATGTTTTCTAAGTTCTGGAACTAGTGAACATAGCAAATGAAAGTATGGATCACATTCTGTTAAAAATAACGGAGGAGTTATGAAAGGTGAAAAACTCATGGAGAGAGTTTATATTGGAAATTCAGGCACTGACTACAATCTGCATAATAAATGATATAAATCCATCTGTAAAGTCTGAAACTGCAAGCTTTATATATTTTCTCAATCAAAATTGAGATAGGTCTCAATTAAATAAGATGTAAATCCATTTTATGCTGTCTTCTTATATATCTTATATATATATATGCCTCAGGATTTTATAATTATGTCTTCAAATTTAATGGCATTGCAAAGGTCCCAATACATAGTTCATAGACATAGTTCATCTATAGTAAGCTTTGCCCTGAAAAAACCAGATAGTGAGGTGTCATGCTTTATACATTGTGGACTAGCATGCCTATGCCACATAATCTTTATACTGAATTATTGTCTTTATTTCTGCTTCTAAGGGTTCACTCTGTGCCACAACACATGGTCCTTCCCCCTCCAGTGTAGCAAAAGTAGGTCAAAGTCATCCATTTCACTGTACATCTGTATCTTTGCCTTTTAGTAAGACATCTTGTAATTAATTTGAATGGACTAAACTGAGCCAGGATCATTTCTCCATGTCAAATCCTTCCATCTGTCACACCTATGTACTTAAAAATGTATACATAGTTTCTAGAATTTAGGTCATGAATATTTTTTGTAGGTCATTATTCTCAGCACACTTATATTCTATTTTCTTACTGTCTGAGGTATTTAAAATCTAAATAATATACCTGTTTATATGATTTAAAAAAAAGTATCTTGCCCATTTTTTCCCATTAGCCTTGCCATATCATGAGTTTAACACCACTCATGGAGGTAAGACCAACTTCTTTGCCACTATCCTGATGCTTACCTTCCTGCACACTCCTCTGAAGTTCTCCAGTTTTCCTGACTCAGAGGGACTCTGTTTCTGACACACACACAACAAACACTATAAACAGAGACATTCTACATCCCTTCATGTGTTCCTTTCTGAAATTGTTATATACTATCTTCAGTGTCACCTCGCTCAGAAAATATAAATGTGGGACCATAAGACTGGAAAGTGCAGTGTACATATGAAGTCACATCATCTGACTCTGTCAAGGATCATTATCTTAAGAAAATATTCTCAAATTTTTCAAAAATATTTATGATGGAACCCAACTAACAATCTAAGCAATAGTAGAGAGGTTACCTTAAATGCCCTTCCCCTATAATGACATTGATGACTACCTTATATGCCATCCTAGAGCCTTCATCCAGTAGTTGATGGAAGCAGAAGCAGACACCCACAGCTAAGCACTGAGCTAAACTCCTGGAATCCAGTTGCAGAGAGGGAGGAGTGATGAACAAAGGGGTCAATACCAGGTTGGAGAAACCCACAGAAACAGCTGACCTGAATGAGGGGGAGCTCATGGACTCCAGTCTGATAGCTGGGAAAGCAGCATAAAACTGACTTAAACCCCCTGAACATGGGTCTCAGTTAGGAGGACTGGGCAGTCTATGGGGCATCTGACAGTGGATCAATATTTATCCCTAGTACACAAATGGACTTTGGGAGCAGAAAGGGGATGGGGTGGGTGTTGGTGGGGGTAATAAGGGAGGACAGGAAGGTGCAGGAACTGGGATTGAGATGTAAAACAAGCTTGTTTCAAATTTAAATTATAAAAGGGGGGGAAAGAACGATTAAAGTCTGAGAGGCACAGTGCGATAGTGTGAAAGAAACCTCTGAAACTGTAAACCACCACCATTCAATATTTTCCTCTATAAGAAAAAAATGTATCATAGTGGTGTGTATATGCATATGCTTGTGAGTATATGTCCACTTGTATGTGTGTGAAGGGCAAGATCCAGACTTAAGAAATATACTTCCTACTTTATTATGACAGCATTGCCAGTGTTTCTCTGCCAGTGCAGTTATGCCTCCTTTATGCACCTTCTTGTTTCTTTATAATTATAGCTATTCTATTCAGACCGACATTCTACCATGTTCTCAGATATCATGTTGTCCTTTTATATTAACTTTTTATGTTTATTTATTTAGTGCTAAGAGTGGCTATGTGCATATGCCACAAAACACATGTGGGCATCAGAAGACTTGCAAAAGTAAGCTCTCTTGTTGCAGTATGTGTATTCCAGGGAGTGAACACAGGCTGCCGGGCTTGGCAACAAGTACCTTTGTTCACTGAGCCATCTGCCCTATTTCATAGAGTTACACTAAAAAATGAAGTAATATGGCACTTATAGTCCTTTGCCATTTATTTCTCCTTTTGAGAAATTGATGTCTGCTAATAGGATAGTGAGGTTTCAAACAGAA
Organism: Phodopus roborovskii; assembly: GCF_943737965.1. Classification (NCBI taxonomy): domain Eukaryota; kingdom Metazoa; phylum Chordata; class Mammalia; order Rodentia; family Cricetidae; genus Phodopus; species Phodopus roborovskii. The sequence continues at coordinate 589,336 of NW_026125884.1, forward strand.
GAAAGAACTAAAGTTTAATCTCTATGTTTTCGTTGTACATGCTGTTAAGAAGTTCTATAAGTGAAAGAGGTTGTTTTCTGCATGCATTTCCTGAGGACACCTGGGGAGGCAAGTTTTATTTTTAAAGCATATATTTGTGAGACACTGACATGGGTAGGTTCAAATCTCATTTGGAATTTACCTTCCTCCCATTGCTCCCCTCCATTATTCCCTCCATCTCACTCCTTTCTCCATCCCTCTCACTCAGCCCCTCATTCCTGTCTTCCTACATCCTTCCCCAAGTCTTGCTAAGCAGTCTAGAGTGGCATCAACAACTGATGATCTTCTAAATGATCCTCTGCATTAGCTTCCTAAGGCTGAGATCACATGTGAGTCCCACCCCCTGGGCTAGGAAAATTTGAATCACCTTGCCTGAGTTTACACAACTTTGGTGAGAAACAAGTCTTAAAAAATATGAGGATGCTTTCCAACAGTCTTCTCAAAACTGTGGAGATGCTCTTCCAGAAATACCCAAAATTACACGGAAATAAGTTAATATTGTTATTTTGATGCCTTGCATGTTTTATGTGCTTGGTTTGATTTTTCAGAGGTTTTAGCTAAGAACTAATCTAAATAAGAAATTTTACTCTCCAGTAAGCATCACAAATTGTATAGTGCATAGCTACCCTGAAAATGGGGTGTCTAGAATTTTCCACCTCTATAATCTTAAGAGGAAATAACAATTATGGAAAGCCTGATGTCACTCTAGGACTCTGTAAGGCAGTTTACATGCTGTGAGTTTAATTAATATATTATCTAAATAAACAAGGATGAGTTGAGAAAGAATGCCATTTCAGGCATAGCAACCATTATGTTTAAAGATAACTTGAATGAGGTTGTTTCAAAGGTGAATAACTCTGCAGAAGAAGATAATTGTTGTGATGCAATTTCTTTTTTGTCTTTTCCCTTGTAGCATTCCTGTGCTTCCTCCCTTGTCCAGGAGTATTTTTATAGCAATGGAAAAGACACATGCCTCTTCACTGTGCTTAAAAATGTAAATTCCACTTCACATTTTTTGTTTGTTTGTTGAAATAATCTCACTATGTAATCTAAGGTGGCCTTGAGTTGTTTTCTGCCTCATTCTCAATGACCATCATGCCTGCTTGCAAATTTAACTTTAATCCCTCCTCTCTTCCCTCAATTGGTCCCTGATAACCAAGAGCTTTATTGGTATGGAGTCTCCCATTGGATTTTGCTTTACTTTGTAATTATTTTCTTCACGAAAAAAGTCTTGAAATTTGTCTTGATATGAATATGTGCACACAATCTTCTCACTGATGTGTATATTTGGTAAGAACATGTTTTTCTTCATCGATCTGATATTTACACACACACACACACACACACACGATATATGTATCATTCCCACATATGCTAGAAGCAACTCTACCTTCTAAATATATCTTTTCCCATAGCATTCTCAATACTATCCTCTTATGTTCCAACATAGTTCTCATCTACTTTCAAACATGTTTCATCTTTAATTTTGGTATACATGTATGATTCATTTTGGCTAATAAAGTATCACACAATTTTTCAGGCTCTCCTTTTCAAAATCTAAAAAACTATGGGATTAAAGCCATGCAATGCAATGTGCCACTATATGAAATATAACTTTCTTGGGGATTTACATGGAACATGTTGAATGAAAAATAAATATACATTGGTTTCATTAAGCACAAGGGAAGCTTAAAATCTCTGCTTTCCCCTCAGAAGAAGACTCTACATGTTTAGTATAAAAAATATACTGAGAATAGATGGAAGGAAAATTACATTAAATTTATTATGTGCTTAAAGCTTTGGAGAATTAGGAGCTAAGAGTGTTTATAAGGATAGTGCCTGTGTCCTGCATGAAAGGAAATAGTGCTGCCTATGAGAGGTTTAGGGACAAAGATTTAGCAAATATGTTGCATATGTAGTTACATATGACAGTTATGTTGTCATCTGTGCACTGGATTCTTCTTCCTATGGAAATAAACCCCTAAACAGAAAATTTGAGGTATGATCTCATAGAAATGCCACTGTCTGCATTTGCTTTTTGATTTACTAATCATTTCCTTTTACAAAAGGACAGCTTTTCAAAGCTGTTTTCTTATCTGCAGTGTTCTCAAGGCTCTGCCAATAATGAACTCAAACGATACCAAAGAAACACACTTGGGTAGAATATTTTTCTCTCTCACAAAGCTGATAAAACGTTGGTGTTATTATTTCAGAGGGAGCTTATCTCAACTGACAGAGGAACTGGAAACCGAATCGGCATGTTCCAAAAGCACAGATTTAATGAATAAAGGGATGGTATAGGGAAACTTTCAAGACTGTGACCTTGTCTGTTATTGGTATGAAAGTAAATTGGTACAGCACTCATTAAAATTGTTTAAAGGGTCCTCAAAAAATTAAAAAATATACAGGACATATGACCCAGAAGCCCCATGACTAAGGAAAATCATAAATAAAGCCTGTAGCATCATTTGCTTTTTGTTGACTTCTATACATCATTCATTTCTGATAACATGTGTGTCGGAAATACATAGTCTTTCACTGGCTTTGTTTTACATAGCAGCTTTGCTGTGTGGACTACGATATCGGCACCCTGTGCTGCTTTTCAGAGAGTTGAAGACTGTTCTTGCAGCAAACACAGATTCCTTACTTAGGCAGGTTGATGTGCAATTGGGTGATTAGAACAAGATGATGGCCCTGTTTTCATATTGTGTCTGTCTTCTTCATAACTTTAAACTTTACACTGAAGATAACACACTATCATTAAGAGTGAAAATACATGACACAAAAGTTCTTATATCTATGGGAATCACAGAAAGTATGTGAATATTCATTCTTATTATTAGTTTCTCTTCTAGCTTATTTATATGATATTTTTATCTTTTCATCTCTCCTGAGTTGATAAGCTTCTTTTTGAGCAAATCCCAGCACTTCTTCATCCATTCACTCAGTATCTTGTGTCATTAACTTTAATAATTAGCAACAAAATTGAACTCCTTTCTCTGTTATATTAGTTATGTATTGAAAGGAAAGGAAATTAATTACATGAAAGATATATCTGTGCTCTTGCATTCTTTGTATCATTTGTAATATTTAAGAAATAGATACCCCAAGTGTCCAGAATAAAAGTGTGCATAATCAAGTCACCCAATTCTAACTTAAAAAGGAAGAGAATTCTGCCACTTGTGACAGAGTAGATGAACCTGGACAATAACCCCGTCATATAAATGGAAGAAGTATTGGTTAATCTCACACTTAGTGGACTATTTAAAAGTTAATTTTGTTGTTAGAGACATGGCTTGGCACACTGCTCATGTAGAGAAGCCAAGCTCAGCTTCTAACACCTATGGCAGGTGTCTCATAATTTCTTGTCAGTCCAATTACAGGAGATTTGCTGCCTTCTTATAGCTTCTGAAGGTACACACAGACAGACACAGACACACACACACACACACACACACACATACACACACACACACACACACACACACACACACACACACACACACGGAATGGGGGGAAGAGAGGGAAATAAAACTTTAAAAATGAATTGAGTATGATAGAAAGTTGAATGGTGATTACTAGAGGCTAAAGGCTAGAGAGAGACCCTGAATGGAGACTATTGGTCAAATGATACACATTTTCATTTAGATGGGAGGAAAATATTCAGGATAAGTAGTCTACAGCACAGTATCTTTAGTTAACAGCAATGTCTTGGACACTTGAAAATTTCTGGCATATGTTAAGTATTTTTCTCACACAAATATTAGGTGTATGCATTAATAAAATGACAATTTAATTTAGTCATATTTTGCATATAAATTTAAAAATCTCATATTATAAAAATAGGGCTTAGGAGATAACATAGTGGTAGAAGTCTTTGCCTATCATGTACAAGACTATTGTGGTTAAATAAGGATCAGGATAAACAAATAGGCCGAATAGATGTTTATTCAGGGAGAAATAACTTACAACCTAGACAGATGAACACCAGCAAGTTCCACCTGATGCTCTCCTGAGTCCTGCCAGCAAGAGCCTTCCTGGTTCTTTCTCAGACCTCCTTCCACAGGTCACTTCTGCCCATGGCTCCACCCCCCAATGGGTGTGGTCAGTGCCACAGAAGGAGACCAATTAACTATCTCACTACACAAGACCATGAGTTTTATTCCTAACATTGAAAAGGTAAAGGAAAAGAATTCCATGGATATACATAATTTTGTTAGCTTAAAAGAACAACAGTGGTTTGAAATAAATCTGTTTTTCAGGATGTTTACCTTGGATATAAAAGCTCCTACATTCAATCTTTGGCACTACAAATGCATAATACTTATAAACCTTTATCATTATACAGAAACAGAAATATTTGTTACCTTCCTTCCCTTGCATCACACACAATGCTTGATTAAACCTCAGGTATTGTGTACACTATAAATACATACAAAATATAGCTACTTTTCTTTTTCTTTTGAGTTTTTTATTTTTCAAGACAGGATTTGTCCATGTATCCCTGGCTCTTCTGACATTTACTCTGTAGACCAGGCTGGCCTTGAATTTACAGTAATCTTCCTGTCTCTGCCTCCTGAGTTCTGGGATTAAAGGTGTGAACCACCACAATCTAGAAGCTGAAACCACCAAGACAACCTCCAGTTTGAGGAACTGCATGTATATTTGTGTACCACATGGTTGCCTATTGCCTGAGAATGCCAGAAAAGGAAGCCATTACAAGGCTATTTCCTAGCAATAGAATTAGAGACAATTGTGAGCTGGCATGCAGGTCCTTTGAATTGAACTTGGGTCTTTTGGAAAAACAACCAGTGCTCCTAAGCACAGATCCATTTTTCTAGCTCTTATTTTAATTCTTGTCTCCGGCATCAACTATCTTCATTGAGTACATTGTGATCTTTTTAGAGGACAAATCCAATTCTGTCACGTTCAATGCTCTGGTCACAACATCTTCGTTCTTCAGATTTTAACCCACATGATATTTTTTTTCAAGGAAATTCATTATGATCTAGGTTATGGGGTCAAAATTCCTGCCTGTGGAAAACACAAGGAAGATCATGTTCTTAACTTGCATTTTTTTCTCAGAAAGGATGCAAGCAAATTTTAATGGACCCAGAATGGACCTGAGTTCATCAAAATTTGCTCTGTTTGTAAGCATAAGGAGAAGTGAGCAAAGTCTCAGAAATTCAGATCAGAGGCTAGGAATGTGGTTCAAAAGTAGAGGCTGGAGTATACTGGAGTATACAAAGTCCTGAGTTAATCCACAGCATGGCAAAAAAAAAAAAAAAAAAAAGAGAGAGAGAAGTAAATAAAAACAAGACCCTTCTTGCAATTGGAAAATCCCACAACCATGTCTACAATTTAAATTCTTAACTTTATCTCTCATTAATAATGTTAAATACATGAGGGAAACCTTTTTTTTTTTTTTCATTTTGGAAACTTTCTTGGGAACATTTTGTGTCAATCGCCCAGAAATCCAAGGTTTCTCATTCACTTCCCTTGAAGGAATCTACTTTTTTTTTTTTTTTTTTTTTGTCTGTTTTCCTCAGAGAATGCAGGGGTCCATTTCCTTGTAGAACAGACAGAGCTGAGTCAAATATTTGTGGAAACAGAATGGTGAACAGTAGTAGTAACTTAGGTTTCATTAAAAAAGGGTAGCCTTTCTCTTTCTTTTTTGGATATACATCCTTTCAAATATATGATGTCATTGGAATTGTTAGGAAAAGGCTAGGCTCCAAGAGTCCCCACAGACTGGGCTTGAACACCTGTCTCAATACAGGGTAAGCAATAGTGAAGGGCAGAATAAAAGATTGAACTAATGTGGACACATTGGGTAGTATCAGTAAAAGGTTTCCCTGATACCAAGCAAGTCTGTCTTCAGAGTATTGATATGAACTGTAGGTTTTAATAGAATAAAAAATGGATCAGAATTTTAAGACTATATATGCAGTCTTGGTCCACATGTAATCTTATTGCTCATGACCCAGTTCAGATTTTGCAAAGTGGTTTAGGGAAGTCCTTATTATTAATGACAGCAAACTTGTTTCTTTGAGGTTATTGTCCCTGCTTTAAAGTGACCTCATCTTGTAATGTATTCTCTGTGAAGCTCAGCTCTCCCTGGAATTGAATGTAACTGCCAAGTTAGGATGATGACAGTATAAGAGAACATTGCAAAAGATGATAGTACCAAATATCTCAGGTTTATCTTGGCCTCTCCTACTTTGAAGGAGAATAAGATAGATTAGTGATCACCAGTTTTAGTATTAAGGTAGTGGTAGACCCAAAGGAGTTTTGCTTGAAATTTTGCCTTCTTCTTCTTTTTTTTATTTTTGAGATTACATAATAATCATATCAATTCTCCCTTTCCCTTCCTTTCCAAACCTTCTCATATACCTCTCTTTCAAATTCATCGGCAACTTTTCATTATTGTTATGTGAATATATGTATATGTATTCCCATGTATACCCTTTTCAGTTTATATAATGTTACTTTTACGTACTCTTTCAAGAAAAACCATATGGTTGTGGATAACCAATGTTTATGTATGCTTTTCTCTAGGAGAGACAACCTCTGCAGCTCCCAGCTTGCCTTACCTGCTTCTAGTTCACAGTGTAGGGCTGAGGGCTCATGTTCTCTCCTTTATTCAATTAGTTATGTCTGTTGTCATGTACTCAGCTCATGTTTAGCAGGTATTTTGGTGAGATTTTTTTGGATGTACCTTCTGACATCACTAGTAGACATGATCTCCAGGCCAATCCCCTGCTCCACTGGCTTCTACAATCAGTCCACCCCCTTTCTGCAACATTCCCTAGGTCTTAGGTTTGGGATCATTTTTGTAGATTTATCCATCAGTACTGTGATCCACAACTCTATATTTTGAATGGCTGTAGTTTTCTGTAACTGCCTCCATTTGTTGCAAAATTAAATTTCTCCGATGAGAGGTGAAGACTACACTCATCTGTAGTTTGAAGTTAGCGTAGTTTAATAAAATGGTGGTTACAGGTTTTCTTCCAAGATCATGGCTTCACTAACTAGCCCTGGGTAGTTGACAGGTTTCTAGTACTGGGCCTGCTTTTGAATATGTTTAAGCCTAATTTGAAAAATGTTGGTTTCAACAAGGTGTTCATGCCTCTGCTGTACATTTAAAGTTGTCATGCCAGGCTGATCTTTGTTGTGGTTCATACCCATCACATGTTCCTTTGGAAGCTTGCATGTTTCCTTCTAGCATCATAAAGCTAGACATCAGGGAGGAGAAATCCAGGTTAGTTTCAGCTCAGGGGTCTATGGTCCTTGTGTCAGAAGTACATGGTATCTTCAACAACAGTGATTTCTCTGTCACATCCTAGCGATAACCAAGGACAATATCAGTAGTTAGTTTTTATGGTTTTGGAATCTTTTGGGGTACACTGACCAACTCCAAAAAAGAAGGCATTTCATGCCTCATGCTTGGGTTTTTGTTAGGCAGTCTTTGGCTCCTGGAAGGAGCCATGTCAGCCTAGATAAGACACTTTCATTTAAAATACACACACACACACACACACACACACACACACACACATATATATATATATATATATATACATATATATATATATTACAGGATAATGTATATTTTATGATTTTTAGCTATGATTCTTTATGACTTTTTCAGACATCTTTAATGTTATTTTACCCTCCTTAATCTATATTTATCTGCCCTCTCTCCTTAACTAGAGTCTTCCATCTCACCTTTTCCCATTTTCCTTATGAATATCCAAAGTTTTAAGAAAAAGAGATCAATGTAAAACATAGGCAGGGATGCCAAACTTTTATCCTGCTTTTGGCTGTTTCATAGACCCAAGTGAGGAATCACAGCTTTTTTAGCAACTGTTTCTAAATATTTGTTATAATGAGTACTTGTTTTGGATAATCATCACTAAAAATATATCTGCACTGCCTAGTCCTATACCTGATGTATAGATATTGATACAGAGATGAAACACACACACACACACACATATATATATATGCATGGAACATATATATATGTATATATACACATATATGCATAGATATATACATTTAAGTATGTGTTGACTAAAGAAATAAAATGATTTTATCCTTGCCTCTCATCAATGTTCCCTTTTAAAACATAGAGGACATTGTTTCCTATATGATTTAGTCTGATAACAAAGTCTTTTTTGTATTTTGCATATATCTAGGGTATATCTTGATCATTGACAATTTCTGATCTATTGATATTATTCTTCAACTTCTGATCTAATAGTATTATTTTAAGCCAAAGAACCTAGAAATGGTTGTGAATTTTCATTTTTAATGTTAATTTAATTTTCTAAATTAAAAAATTTTGACCAACTAATTGATTTATATTTAAAAATGCATATTATAGCAAATGAACATTCTTCAATCAGCTCATTTATGTCAAAATAAAGAGGAAAAAATTTTTTCATTCTGCAAGTTAAGATGTAGAGTAAACAACCATAAAAATGACAATATACCTGATTACATTGTGCTGAGTCTTAGAAGGGAGAGATACCAGATGATAAGACAGAAAATAGGAGAAAGGTATTAATCAAAATTGAATGCCAGTAGAGAGTATCAAGTCAGACTTCTGTAAAATAATGATTCTATTCAGACCCTCAGGGTAACTCAGAGAATGTTAGGAAAAGACATTTTAGATAGAACAAAAGTAAGATTTGATAGTAAAATGAAAGAACACAAGATTATTTGTCTACTGTATATTGATCTAAATGAAAGGAATTTAGGGGTTTCCAATAATAATATGATCAGGATTTCACCTTGAACTTGTCAGAATTTTAGTCCTTACAAATTCCATCAGATGAGTTCAGAGAAACACAGAAAACAGAGCACAGGGTAGAAGATAGGCAGAGTTTATTGCAGAAGAAAGTAGAGGATGGTCACTGGGTGAGAAGTGGCAATGGCCAAAGGGATTATTGTGAGGATATTCAGGACAACAAGCTTTTTCTAATGCACTTTGTTCTCTAGATAGCATACAGGTTCAGTTTGCTTTGATTTATACAGTGGGTTGCAATTATACAACTTTGCTTGTTATCAGAAAATCTCCTGACATATCTTTGTGTGAATTAAGTCCCCTGGGGTTAGATTTAATTATTAATCCATTAATAATTAAAGGACTACCAGTCCTTCTGGTAGTTCAAGATGTCCCATATCCTCTCAGGTCTTGAGATATGGCTCAGTCCCCATTATTTCAAACAGTAACTATAATCCTACATTTTTAGTCCTTGTTTTACTGGATGTTGAATATGATGAAAGAGTCTAGTCTCAATATCCTTCAAGAATGATATCCTTACTAACAATAAAATTGATGATCATTCTCTTAGACCTACTTAAACGAGAAATAAATAAATTAAATCATATTCACAACACCATAAAGTTTATATTCTATGTATTCTGAAGACAGATGTTGAGATCTAATTTAGAGTATCTCATCTACTAGGCCGATGCTCTATCCCTGAGCTATACCCCTAACCCTATGATATGTATTTTTAAAAATGTTTAGAACTCTCCTTGAGGCTTCTGACTTTCCTCTACTTTTCTGGTATTTTTGAAGTTAGTTTTGATTTGATAGTCCTTTTTTTCAGTACTGAAAATTGGAAATAAGTCTTTGTACAAACTGAGCAAGTATATATCTATATTCTGTTTTCACTTCATTTACATTTTGTTTACTTATTTTCGTTTGCATGTGAGTGCTTTGCTTGCAAGTATATAAGTGCACCACCAGTGTGCAGTGCTCACAGGGGCCATAATTAGGTAGAATATCTTCTGGAGTTAGAGTCATAGATAGATGGTTGTAAGCCCCCATGTGGATTTGGGGAACCAATTAGGCACCTTTGCCAGAACAACTAGTGCTCTTAACTGCTTAGGTATCTCCCAATCATTCACTTTTAAAATTTATGAGGAGTTGTTCAGGATCACTTTTACCTTTCAATGTCTGTATACATCCATTGTCTGGCAGATAATAACTGTTCTATAACACATTCATTTGACTTCTACACCTGGAAGTAGAGTTATATCTTATATTAAAATCATCAGTCCAACAAATTTGTCTCTTTAGATGTCAATCTTAAGTACAGGCTGCTTTAAAGGAGATTTCTTTTCCTCAAGTTTATGCATTCATTGACTGCATCACAGAACACAAGAAAGCATTTTATTTATTATTGTCCTATTATTTAACTAGGTTACAACTAACATCTATTCAGATGAAAAAGAGGCACAGGGAAACAGCATGAACCAAATGAATCCTATTCAACTTTATGTGTTCTGTAGCTCTTCCTTTTTGTACTTTTTGTAGGCTTTTTTACATAATCTCAACTGATTAAATCATTAACCATTAATAACTGACCCAAACTTTTATATCTCTATCCAAGGTGGATGTGGGGATGGAGTTGACAATTCTAGCACTTTTCATAAGAATTGTTATCCTGGTGACTATAACTCCTCAGCAAACAAATGCCTACTGATACAACAAGTGTTGTTTGTCACTTTGGAAATTCTGAAGGTTTTGGGAGGTAAAGGCACAAATGGGGAGAAGATGAAATTTATTCTTCTTATAAATTACACTACTTTCTTCAGTAAACTTTTCAT